>NW_008794631.1:179430-225699 GCF_000699145.1 Aptenodytes forsteri | reverse complement strand
CCGCCCCGGCTGGCGTTCCGAGCATCCTCGAGGCCCTTTAAGGCCGGTGTGAGATGAGTGCCCAACGAACTCGTGGCTTTTGCCCGCTGGAAAAGTAAAGGATCAGATCTCTGCTTTTTGTTCTCAGTCTCCCTAAAAGAAAAGCAGTCAGTAAGCTTTTTCTTTTTAAACGCCTTAACTCACAGCTACTGTATGGACTACACACCATGTGTGATGCTAGAAGCCATCAAATCATATCTTCTACTACTACAGATAGTGAGGTCTTTTTTTTCTTTTTTTCGAAGTCCTGTGCATTTCACTTCGACTCTGATAAGAACTGATAGCGTAGCCATGAAGCCTTGCTGTGGTACAGCAACTTTTATTGTCTGGTATAACAAAATCTACTCTTTGAGAACTATCACATGATACGTGAAGGCTAAAACTTGAAAAATTACTGGCTCTAATCTTGCAAATAATTACGTATGGGTATTTTTATACAGGTTAATAATTCCAAGTGCTTTCCTATAAAACCACTCTTCTGCAACACCCACATGAAGCCTTGCTGTGGTACAGCAACTTTTATTGTCTGGTATAACAAAATCTACTCTTTGAGAACTATCACATGATACGTGAAGGCTAAAACTTGAAAAATTACTGGCTCTAATCTTGCAAATAATTACTTATTGGTTTTTTTTTTTTTTTTACTGATTCCAAGTGCTTTCCTATAAAACCACTCTTCTGCAGCACCCGGGTCCTCAGACCACCATCATACCGTTACGTATCAGCTGACATTTATGAGGCTCATTGCCCTGAAAGTACCACAGCTGCTTACTAGGATTTTATGCCTAGCAGAATTGCTGGGGGCTTTTCAGAAGAGGAAGCGGGACTTGATTCTCCCCTTAGGCTGTAATGCACCGTTGTCAGCCATACACTAGATCTGAACAAATATTCCGGTGTGAGGCAATAAATGGCATGACTCACCTGAGTCACACATTACTGTATTTATAGGACTAGAGCACAGACTCTACCAAATGACAGGGGCTGAGAGCGCACCTCAGAAACATGGAAGCTCCTTTTCACACATGCAGAAATAGAGGGCAATTGCCTGCCTGCTCACCCTTTCTCCAGCACCTCGCAGGTTGGTGTGGTGTGTGGCACGGGTGACAGCAACGAGCACCGCAGGAAACATAACTGTTCTGCAGAAGATCTGAAACATCTCCATGGCAGGAAATCCCCGCAATCAAGGAACATTTCTTTAAAGTCATTGAGTTTTAGGACCTCCTTGAATGCTAAAATCCATGGAGAAGGTGGACTTAGCACAATGAACTGGAATGTGTTGGTTCCTGTGCTTAGTATACATTTTAAAGCACCTTTTCATATTGCTTTATTAAGGTAGAACTCCAAAACTGAAAATGTGAGCTGCATATGTAATATAATTCTTATTATACACACTGAAAACACTTACCAAACCATCTCAAGAGTTTCTTACAGCTACACGGAGTTTATTGAAAGAGGGACAATATCAACACCAAGTAAATGGCTGTTCAGTTTGCATTGGAACTGTTTCTGTAATACTGAGATTTTTTTCTGTATGTGTTACCTGGATTTTGGTGCTTGAAATGAGAGCAAAAAGTGTTTACAACTTAGAAAAGGGCATTGTAAATATAACATAAGATGTGCAAGAAAGTTTTGTTTACCTCATTTTCCACTATTAGCTCAGGACCAGTTTCCCAGTATGCTTACATGGGGGGCTGGCTTCGTTTGTGAAGATAAATGCACATATATAAGGTGGTAGGAAAGGTGTTTGGAAGAATATTAAGAATGAACAATACTTTAAATGCAAAATTTTGTCCACCATGTTTTTATTTTTCTCTCAGGCTCAGCAATGAAAATCATTAAAATTTATTTCAGCTGTACATTACCACAATAGTTGGACTTTAAACAGTGCAGGAGAATGTTTATTTAACAACGCTATTATTACACAATTTAGAAGCAAATTTGTGAAAAAAATTCTACTAGTTTATGGGGACAAATTTAAGCATGCCATTCTATTGCAACATTCATGAGAGAGAGCAAACTAGAAATCTGGAGAGCATACTCCAGTGAAGCCTTCTGTTTATCCATATCCAATATCCATCGTATTGCATCTATTGCACCAATAGTAGGATTATTTTTGTCCTCCAGAAACCCAGGGAACCTTTACTCAGAATACATACGTACACAAGTGCTTGGCTGCTACGGCCATTTCCTGATTTATTTAGTAGTAGTTGCTTTTGTGGTGTCTGCTACCAAAGCATGTGTTACCATTACAACTGATGCTTTTACAACTGATACTAGAGTTGTTCTTACGATGTGGGCATAATGTGTTTGCTAAATAATTCTAGAAAGCCAGAGGGGGAGCGCAGGAACAGGAAGCACCAAGAATTAAGCATTTTAATTTGTGTGGCTATTTCAGCTACAACCTTAAAAAAAATAAATTAAAAAAAAAGGAATTTCCAGGAAGGACTGCTGCTTGGCTCTGCTGACAAGGATGTTTCAGGATAGTCCAGTAGGTGCTAATCACCTGTTGAAACCTGGCCTATAGAAATCTCGACTGTCCCAAAACTGTAGAAAGCATCAAAGCCATTAATTACTTTTGACAATGAAAACCTTAGATCCTGAGATGAAAGAGCTCCTGAGAATTTTTGAAGAAGTTGAGTTTTGTCATAGTACTTCAGGCCAAAACCTTCCTGAGGCACAGATTTTCCAAGATAGCCTTTGTTATGCCCACTAGCAAAGATGGCTGGATTTTACTGTGCTTATAGGCTTTATGAATGGCCTTTAATAGTATCAGTATTTTAATCGTAAATGTTTGTAACCATTAAAGCATACCAGGATGCCGGCTGTGATATAGAAACAAAATACAGGATTATTATTGCATTTTGACTTTTTAGAAGTCACAGATAAATTTTTGTTTATTTTGACAATGCTTGTTATCTATTGTGTTTGAATGAAAACATTTTGTTTGTGTATACATGCATGCATGTGTATGTATAGTCTATGAGATATTTTTAAATAGGTCCTGAAGATCTGCCCTAAATTTGCAAACAATGACATCGATAGAAATGGACTGTATCAGAAACTTCAAGCTCTATTTTTCTAAGCTGCAGTATGCTTGCGGATCTCCATACTCCTAGTCCCTAAATTACAGTTGTCAGTTTGCTTTTATAGACTTATAGATGTATGGATTTTTATATTCAAATATACATATATATGAACATTTGGTGAGGGATGATTAAGCAAGGTCAATATGATGTAAGGGTTATTATGACTCAGTTTTAGTGTACCTATTCAGACTGTAAATCTGTTGCTGTATATCCATTTGTATATAACATATGTGGAGAAGATGATGACCTTTGCAGAATAGCCAGCTTAATGAAAAAACAAATAAATCTCATGTAAGACATGTTTTAATTAACCTACAAACAACCCCATTCTAAAAAGTAGTTTAGGTCTGTTTATGGACTCATTTCCATCTTATCTGGACATAGATTTACAATAAAATTGTTAAAAGTTAAGGTTGTGAAATTATAACATTTATGATCATCACACCAGTTATGAAATCCAAGCATGAACAAGCAGGAAAATGAAAAGGTCAGGAATAGCTCTCAGAGTTTTCATGCCATTAACCTATTGTGTTTCTACAAAGAAAAACACACCTCTACCAATTGTTTTTACTGCCATTTACTTGTTCTTCTATATTTTAGCTTGCTTATAAAGGACCACTTCAGGAGTTCACATACAATAAGGTCTAGATGTGATTTCATCACAGTCTGCTGCTGTTTGAAGAAGAAAAACTTGGGAAGAGCTAGAAAAGTTTTAAAAAAAAACCCAAAAACAATTTAATGTTGAAGTTCAGCAAGCTCTGAACTTCAGAGGAGCTTGTCCCCTGTTGTGGTGAAAACAATTAATCACTGGAACTGCCCAATGGTTGTCGTAAGTTGGTCCCAACCAGAAAAGTTTAAATCAAACCAGGAATTTTGCTCAGACATTGGTGCAAGCTAAATCTCACTTTTATAACTTCAAGCAGGAATTCAAGGGAGTCCTACGATCTGCAATATGTAGCGCATGCAGTGCTATTTCTCAGCTTTCATGTAAGCCCTGGTGACTCTCACTGATTTTGATAAGAAGTTCTGCACATCTATTTAAATTACAAAGAACCTGGGCAGTTCTCACCATGTTCACTCTTGAATCTGTGGCAGAATAATCTACCAGCGTGGTTTTCACCCTCCATTCCCAGGGCTTAATTCACCCCTCGTGGAAATGAGCGGAAATTGCTCTTGTGGTAGAAACAGCATTGGATCACCCTTAAATAATGAAGCAAAGTGGTTGGTGCTTGACTTAGGGAATGGGAAGCTGATTATCAGTCATCTTAGGGTACAGACCACGATGTCCAACTGTGCACCTTAACAAGAGAAGATGGCCAACACCGACATGAAACAGGGCAGGCTCCCAGCTGTGGCCAGCTGCTGGCTGTGTGTGCATGTGATTGCTGGCAGGGTTTGCCGCCCTCGCTCTGTGTAACACCAGCGGTTTATCAACGACGACTGTGAAGAGAGTTTAGCAGAGACAACAAGGGAACTTGATTTCTTCGCAGCTCCAAGTTCAGATGCCTGGCTGAAAGAAGAGGCACTAAAAGAAGTCCTTGGAGAAGACACTAGAGGAATTTTAATCACCTTTCCAAGCCATAACAGAGTTGTTTGCTGCATGCCACATTTTCTTCTCCACTACACAGTGACGTTCCCTATATCTGCCATCAGACTAACATTTTATGATAAAACCTCCTACTTGTTTCAACCACATTTAAGGATCAATATCCTTTCTACTCATTCTAGCCTTTGTTTTGTTTCCCTCCTCTTGAAAGGATAGAGCCGGGCAGTCAGGGAATTGGGACTCCTGAGTTTTGACTCAACTGTGAGCCCTTAATCCACCACACAACTGTGGATGAACTGTATCAGCTTTGGGAATTCATTTCCTACCCTGTCTCCTTCTTTTCTTTCCCTTTGTTCTGTTGTTGGTTTGGATTTCTTTTTTTGTTTACTTGTTTGGTTTTTAACCTTGTCAGTTTAAGCTGTAAGTTCTCCAAGACAGATTTTTTTTTTCTCTATGTATTTGTACATAACCAATATATTTCAGATCCAATTTCATTTGAGGTCTCCTGATACAACTGCGGCACAGTTATTATTAATAATCCTAGCTTTGTGAAGAAACTCACTGCATTTTGATTGCGGTTTCTACTTCTTTACCCAGTCTGCTATCCTGTTTGATTTGTAGGTAATAACATTACTGGCCAGTGCACAAACCATAGAAAACTTAGGGGCTGCTCACTCCTTCAGCAGGCTGCAAACCTTCTTTAACATTCACCCGTTTTCTAGTCACCTTGAGTCCTATACAGATTAATACTTGATAAAAGTGGACTATTTTTATCAATTTAGCAGCTGTGTTGTATGTGCAGTTGAGGTTTGAAGGGTGCTAAGCCACGTCGCATACTACTACGGATCTTTAATATTAAAGACCAGTTCCATCCTTTCTGGGCAGCAGCAGTGGTATTTATATTGCAATAGGCTACAGAGACTTCAACTAGCAAGAAAGATAAGCACTGCCCAAACACATCGTAAATGCCATCCTTTCTCCAAAACGCAGAGTTTAACACATGGGGAAAACAAGCAGGTACAGAGAAAGTCATAGAAGTAGCGCAACACCTGTCTCCAGCAACAGCACAGCACGATTCACTGCCGATCAAGGTCAAATCCTCCTGTCCCAAATCACAGCACGACGAATACTGCTGTGCTAGCAAACCCTCCCTAGGACCTCCAAGTCTTTTGACAGATTTGTGACTTTCTTGCTGGAAATAACAGACTGTTCTGTCTATCATCCATTTTAATCCTCTCATAATACTAATCAATCAACAGTAACTGCTGGCAGCAAAGTAGCAATAAAGAGTACATGCTCACTGCTCGGAGGTATGCTGGATGCCCACTTTCCTAACGAGTTGATTAACTTCAAATGCTTCACTGAATGAATCCACGTGAGCAAGTGGCACTCCAGCAGCTGCAGAAGCGGCACAAATGCACTTGTGAATGCATTTCAGCATTTGCACTTGGCCTTTCCCCCTTCTGCATTTATTATTCCATTATTATGGAAAGTCACTTTGCTGATAAAATATTTTGCCCTGCTGTCACATTTTATTTTGCATATTTCTTGAGGAGTGTATGCTCATGGCTGAAAATGACTGTCCATGCAAAAAAAAATTCATGAGGCTTCAGAGCTGGTTATAAAGAACTGTTCAAAACATCCTAACCTTTGAACACATGTTCCTTAGATAGCATGGTATCCTAAGTAACATTCATTTAGAACAAACATACACAAAAATTGGGCTGCAATTTTTGAAACAACCCACTTCAATGTACGTAACTCTTCAGAGAAATTGAAAGGCCTTAAATACTATGTTTTATTCACATCATTGCTGGACTATGTATTGATTTACGGGAACTCTGAAAAGCTGAGACAAAGGTCTTGTAGGTAACATCCTGTCCTATTATAACCCGATGGAGGTGATTCACCATTCTCACCCCCCCGTGTTTTAATGTGTTTCTCTTACGTACTTACATCATCCATTTTTCATGCCTCCTTTTGGTTTTTCCCTTTTGCCATCCTCCTTTTATTCAATAGCTCAAAGTACTGTCTGCTTCTTTATGTTGAGGCCTTGAAGTTACAGCCTTCACATATATTTTTCATTGCTAACATATTGTGGTCACTGCATCACATTTCTCCTACTTACCATTTTTAAATACCCCTCACCTGTTTTCAATGATCCTTTCCCCCCTGCCTTTCCTGCTCTAAGTAGGGCCATCCTTTGGCAAGGCTTTGGGGCAGGTTTCCTTCCCAGATGACAGTGATAAGGGAGGAGAGGAGGACAAGGATTGGGTAGGGCTCAGTCAGTCAGACTGGTGCAGACCATGAAGCAGCGGCCTCAGTCCACAGTCTGGCATTTAAAGATAAACGGCAAACCAGTATTCACAATAACTTGTAAGCTGCCATAGCTCTGCAGCAAATTGTCTTTGCTGTGGAGCTTATAACCTCAGGCAAAGGGGCAAGGCAGATGGCTGGAGGTTGCGGTCCCTCAGATGCCCTAGCCTGAACGAGCAGAGTTTGAATCCAAGGTTTTCATTTGGAGAGCTACCATCACCCTGTGAATGTCCTAAGTTGGGTTCCCAAGCCTGAAGTTAGAGACAGGAGAATGATTTATTTGCTGAAGCGTGAAGTTCTGAGTCAACAAAAACTGTTCCTGTATTCGTATCAAACTTGATGAATACTTTAGGTCAAAAAATTACTTCTTTTTTTAAAAGGTGGAAGTTTTTAATTTGGCATTTCTAAATGACAGAACAGAGCAAAGCTCATGACCTTTCAAGACTTAAGCTACCTAAAGTTCTTATTCTTTAAACCAATGCAGAAAATGAAATAAAACATTTTATTTGGCACAAAATTTAAAAAAAAAGTGTGGCAGCAGAAGGTCATTTTGGTTAACAATAAGACATTTTTCAGATCAACTCAAAAACATTTAGAGCATGGGAAATATTTTCCAGTTCAGCTAACAAATCAATGGACACTTTACTTGTGTAGGTCTAATTCACACCCTTTTTAATGGCTTAATACTCAAAGGACTGAGCACCTGCAGCACCTATTCAAATTGGACATTTAGTATTTATAAGTCAATAGGAGCATCTGGATGTGCAGCAGTTATGGAAAAAAAAAATCAAGCCTTTAATTTGTCACAAGTGCATAAGTAGGGGTAGAAGTGCTCAACTTTACACCCCCCCACCCCCACCCCCGAAAACGTTGACTGCTACAAAAGGATTGCAATTTTCCTGCCTCGCAGGGAGCCTAAATTCCTGCCCCAGGATACAAGATGCCCCTGCTGACTTCCCAATCTAAATTGGGAAAAAATCGGTCCTCTTAGGTCTCAAGGACTAATTAGTCAATGCCTGTAAAGCTCTCTGAAGGTGAAAAGTGTATCTATGCTTTACCATGACAGATGGCTACGGTTTAATGGTAAAGGTTTTCTTTAAAAACGCTGTTTTGTGGAAGCACTTACTCTCTTCACTGTCCACTAGTGCAGATGATTCATTTTGAACTGGTGTACAGATGGAAGAACAGGATGGCAAAACCTCAGCTCCGGCTGTGAGCATTCAAAGAGAAGAAACTTTAATATTGATTGACTTTATGAACCAGAGTTTCCCAGTGTCTTGCGGTAGTGTAAAATATCATAAAACGCTGCCAATTCTGCTTTCTTTTCTCCTTCCCGTCTGTGATAGTATTACAGAATATCTTCCCAAAAGTAAGTGAAGTGCAAGACCTATGGGGAATTGAATGGTCTATGTGTCACTGAAAGTAGCGTATTACACCGTGTTCCCACACCTGTCCTCATGCCCTGTTGCAATTAGCATCTTGCACAGATCCTCGAACATATGTTTGCTTTTTCATCCTGTGGAATATTCCACTATACTACACAAAGCAAGCTGTCAAAGGCTTTGCCAAAAGAAATAATGACTAATGATTTATAATAAACTCAGCACTGTGATCCTCTGCTGCAAAAATTGGTGTGGTGTAAAGACAGCAAGAAGACAGCTCTCAAGCTTTTGTTAATTGGCTTATCAGTTCTGATCCATTCCTGAGGAAACATAGTCTCATGCTTATATACCATGTGTGATTTATGGAAGAACCCAGAGGGAGAGAATACAACAAATACAGGCAGGATTTTGCAGGCTGAACTTGCTAACCATATCAAGCCTGCCCACCAGAACTGCTCAGAACAACAGCACTTTCAAAGGGACAATATTGTAGAGTCCAGATTACTCCTACGGACATCAGTACAGTACACTCATTGATAAAGAGTAAGATAAACCTTCTAAAGGAAGCGATGAAGATGTTTCCTACCAACAGAGCTAAATTTTTTTTTTTTTTTTTTTTTTAAAGCTCATAAATAAGATAACTTGCCCTCCTCCCTCAAACATGTTTTCGATGGTGCTGTTTTCTGGGAAATTTCCCCCCTCCCAGACTTTTAAGTTGGCTAAATTACAGAAAGCTTGATCATGCTAGACATTATTTGGTTTTTGGTTTGGTTTTCTTCCCTTCTCCCCCGCAGTTTTTGTCCTTATATATGCACGTTAGGTACATACATGTTGAGAACAGAGCTCTCAGTCATTGCTATACTGCTGAGTTCGCTGCACTTCCTGGCATTTGGGGGCCGGCAGCTGACCTGACGTGTGATCTTGACTCCTTTTTTATCTCCTCCCCTTTCCATAGGGAAATGGGGCCTAAAGAGCTAGTAAGGAGTTTAGCAGAGAAAGGTTGAGGAGCTTTCTGCGAGAAGCATGAAGTAAGCAACCCTACGATATTAGGCCACCTATTTGGAGAGGCAGTTGGTCTCAGTGCTGCTGTGGATGCTCCCTGCTTTGCTTCAGCAGGAGGCTGGACTCTTCTACGTTTCTTTTTGATGAACGCTCATCCTCCTCCTCAGTAGCAGGTAGGATCTGCCATGCCTCAAAAGGGAGTTTCTCAGATGGCAGTCCCCAGGCTTCAATATCAGGTCACGCTACAGGCATGGGTGCTCAAGCCTTAGCCTGAAACAATTCTCTAGACTAAGAATTTTTATGTGGCTGAAATTTCCCCTGTGCCTACACACTTCCCTATTGCTCCGAGTGAGAAGCCAGGCAGTTGTTTGAAAAAATATACTGACTGTCAAAAAAACCCTAACTCACTTTGCTGTGATTTTAACCAGATTTGAGCTATCATGTAAGGTCTCTGTCCATATCTTATTTGTCCTGATGCTGATTTTATTATCTACATCTTACTGTTAGCTCTGACTTCATGCTGTGTCCTGTATCATTAGTCAAATATTTCAGACCTTGCAGCTTTTTTTTTTTTTCATTAGAAAGAGATATTAAAGCAGAGTCTGGTATCTTTGATGCAGACTCATCAGTTTACAGAGGATGTAACTAAATTGCATTTCCTTTAGTATAACAGAAATCAAACAACAGCAGAAGACAAGTTGATGGACTAAACTGTTTGTTCATCTATATTTAGTCCAAAAGTTTGCTCTGTACCCTTTTCTTAGTGCGTGTTCCAACTATGTTGCTTGGGCTTTTCTATCACTACTTCTCTGGTGTGTCCTGCTTTTTGTACACTTAACTCTCCTCCAGTGAATGCCTCAATGCCATTCCCTCTTCTTCCATTGTTTACCCCTGGAAGTCTCCTCAGATGGAAGAGATGAACGGAGTGAAGTCAGCCTGTTTAAAGTTGGTCTAGTGCAACAATATTTGGTGCACACTAGTTACGGCTTAACTGTCCTGTAGCTGGTTCTCAGTATTTTAAACATCTGTTTCATCACTGAGATGATTTAAACACCTTTCTGCTTCATTTTTTTCCCTTTCTCATCTGCTGTGGGTTTCTCTCTGGCACTGCCCGAGAAGAAGGGCAAAGGACAATTTCCAAAGGAACACTGCGGTCTCCTAATGCATGAAATTAAATCCGCTTTAGGAGTCCCCTGAAACAGACGAACCTCATTCTTTTGCGGTAGATTGACCCGCTGCCTTGGTAGCATTATTCTTAGTTGTGCCAGCGGCAGTTTTCCCTTTTGCTCATGCACACATCCCTAAATATTGCTCCTCTCAATATTTTGTTCTCCATGTTTATCTGAACCGTTTATCTTGCTGCTTTACCAGCCATCAGGTCATCTTACTCTCTTCCTTGGTAGCCATATTTGTTCAAGACTGTGTTTTTAGAATGATAGTGAGGGGGCTTATTTTATCTCAGAAAGGCAGCAGCTCTGTCGCCCCCTTCCCCCCCACCTTTTGTCATCTATCTCATCATCAAAGAGTTGTTTTGACAAGAGCCAGGCGATTTTATTTCTTTGCTTTTCTCCCAGGCTCTTCCTTCCCATGACTTGCTGCCATCCCATTACATCAGCTCGTGGATTCTGACACTGACACTCACCAATAAAACAGCAAGATGCAGGCATCACAACAGAAAATCCAACTGAGTCCTTTTTACACAGCTGATAAAATGCATCTTTGTGCTCATCCTACGCATCGGTAGGAGCTTTGTGCTCAGTGGCGATGAGCTCTCCACGCTGCCATTTGGATATTGCAGTGCAAATTCTTTCTTATATAGGAATCCAGCCATCCCTGCTGGCAGCTGCTTGGGTTTTCAGTGCTCTGGACAGTTCTTCCACAGGAGATCAAACCAGTTACCCCAGTCAGGGATGCTTCCTGGCACTCGGTGCTTTATGAAAGGTCATTGCTTGTTTGCTCTTCTGGCCAGCTTGCACGCTCACAGGACTGCTGTGTCTACCTGGAGTAGCAGATAATGTCCTTTAGAGGGCTTCTTCCCACAGTCAAGCACTGCAAACATTGCTTCCTGGCAGTCGTGGAGCAACCTCCATTTCATTGCTTGTGCATAGGACTTTCCTACCCTAGGTCAACTCCTCTGACTTATACTGGATCAGACTCAGCCAGATCCCAGGCCACCTTGTATCTCTTCTTGAGCTATTCCCACAGCCAGCATAAAAAAGGAATTAAAACTACCATGAGCTGCCTGTGGTATGGAGAATCCCGCTGCCAGCCCAAAGCCTGCACTGTGTCACTGCATCCTCGCTATCTGGGGCTTGCTAGGGGTGCAGCTCCCTGCAGCATCAATTCCCCTCTGTGCCCAGGAGCCCAGGGAGGGAGCAGGGCTCTGGGCAGAGGGAAGCATGAGCAGCTCTAGGGCAGATTCTTGTGGGCGCTCGCTCCCCTCGCACCCTGCCTGCCCTCCCTCCAGGCTAGCGTAGCCCCTTCTTCTTCTTCTTCTATTATCACACTTCTCTGGAGCCACCACGCTGTGCAATGTGGGCATCATCTCCTCCCACTGCCTCACCTTGAGATCCTGCCCATGATGGCTCTGGAGGAATCAGCTGCTCTAACCAAAACAGAAAAGCAGCTTACACGGGAGTGTATCTGTCATACACACAGCTTCATTCCCTCGTTCCCCATTATTCTCAACTGGGAATAAACAAAAATCTACTGCTTTGTTTCCAGAAAACCCTAACAGTCCCCTCAGGGGCATCCACCCCACATACAGTTTAGAATAAAGCCCCAGGCACATGAGCAGAAGAAACCAGAAATACATTTGCAGAACAACAGAAGAGGCTTTATATTGCCACCCCTCTCCCCCCAGTATGTTTTTTAAGATTAAACCCAGCAAAATAGACCATGTCTATGCTTCCCAGCACCAGCAGACAATTCTAAAGACCAGCCCTGAGTTCAACGCATTCAAAATGATCCTTTTTTAAGCTGTCACTAAAGCCCATTACGAGCTGTAGTTTGGAAACAAGTTGCTGAAGCACTTTAAAAATATTTTCCCAGGGAACGGCTTTCTGGCTCTTCTTGCTTGCTATAATCACAATATCAAAATGAGGAGCTCACAACGTATGTTAAAAACACAGGCACCTCAAGAGAGGTGGGAAGAAAGTGTTCAAACTGGTCTGTATTATGCAGTTTGATGTACTGTGTGCTACAGATCACTTGTGAACCTGAATGATGCCAGCTGTGCTGTAATTAACACAGAGTGCCTGGTGCAGAGAAGGCAGTCACTCGTTCTTGGAAATCATTGGGGTTTTTTTCCCCCCAGAGATGGACTAAGCAAACAGTTACTGGACTTTTGTTCTTTTGTGAAGTCCCATTACTAGCATGCTTTGTTACAGGTTTTTCACTCATTGCAAGGTGGACCTTCGTAAAGATAAAGAGGGACCCTGAAGGCTCTCTCTGAAATATGAAGGTGTTGAAAGATCTATTTTCTCCCCCTCTAAAGAATTTACAAATAAAGCCATAGGGATTTATTTTTTTTTTTTTAGCCAGATGGTGAGACTGAAAATAGGAATGACTATTGCTTGATGGGAACACTATGGGGAAGGGGCTTCTGGATAGTTTTTGAGAGTGCAGACAGCATACTGTTGAAGGAGTACTAAAAATAGATTACAGAATGGACCTGGTGAGGATGAGGAAACCTAATTATTTGCTGTAATTAGTTGCATCCCAAGATGAGGGGGCCGGATGCTGGAGTGGTGTGCCTCAGCAGCCACCCATTAAAATCAAGGGGCCTCAATTGGTTTTCTCCAGCTGGGGGTCTGGTCCTTGGCTGCCTGCTGCAATCATGGATCTTAAACAGACCTGTCTGATGTGGGATGTCGTACATGCTTGCAAGAAAAACAGAACACCAGTACACTTCCACAGGATCAGAGAAACTGTATTATTCCCAACCAAGCCTAGTGACTGAACAATCTCTGGGGTCTTTTCTCAGGACGAAAGAATTACAGAGCACACTATTGACCTAAACCATACAATATGTAATCAAAAGTATCTCATTTTTGCAGCAGTTCATTTCTGGAATTTCTGAGAGTGGTATGTTTTCCCAAACCCAGTATGCTCACAGTACCTGCACAGTTACGTTAGCTCTCCGGTTGCCAATTTCTCTCTACAGTTTGTTCTCAAGAGCCTTTTAGTACGTTTTCCCTAGGTGATGAGCAGTTCAGAACTAGTTCCTTTTGAGGTGTTGCATTTAGTCATCTCTTTGTGCGAGATAGACAGGAGACCTTAAATGAAAGAATACCCTTGAGGAGAGTTCTGGAACAGGCAGGGGAAAAAAAAAAAATCAGGATCTGAAAGTAGGGGACCTAAAAGCCAGAAGTGGCTATATAGTTTTAGCAAGGTTACTGGGGACAAAAGAGCCTAAGCAAGCTTGGTTTATTCTGCAAAGCAAATCACAAAAAAACAATTGATAAGCACATGATTCATAGGAGAAGGATTCACACTGTATGTCTGCTTACCCGGGGACATGAAGTAGCTTCAAAACCTTTTCATCTCACATTTGAGGCAGCTATTCCCTCACTCTTGTTGCATTTGGTGTAAATTCAGAGTGGTCTCATAATTGACTCAATCTCCTAATCATGCTTGTCACAGATGGGTGCTACTGAAAACAATTAGTAATTAATTTACAGAAGATCAGGAATAGTGGAAAAACATTATTCTTTCAATTAAGACAACTGGCTTTGCTGGCTCTGGAAGCATAACTGCTTATTAAGCAACAGGAAGGGATTTCTGCCCTGTTTTTCTTTTCCCCATTTATTTCCTTAGGTAAGAGCATAACCCACAAATGGGATCTACACTCAGATTTTCCACTAGCTAGAGGGGACAAGAATCACTTGGAAAGGCAAATTTAATCTTCCCCTGAAGCTTCCTTTTTTTCTCTGGAGAATGAGCAGTGATGCTGTTAAAATATGGATGAGGGAATCCAGACTCCAACCAACCCAATAGAAATCTTGCCATTGATTTCAGCAGGGCCAGAATTTCCATCTTAATGAAAATGCCTTTTCATTTAATAATCTCAACAAGAATTCGATAATGTCCTTTGGAGGCCTGCATTTTTAAAAGTTGCTTGTAATTTTTGATGTCTGACTGGAGAAACCTCAAAGTGCCAATCACGTGTCCCAAGAATGGGGCAGCTCTTTACAATAGCTCGGTTGGGGGCTGCTGCTCAGACAGAACTTAACGCAGTTGTCTTTTGTGTCTAACAAACAAGAACAAAACTGAACACAATGGGCTGAATTCGGTACTGATTTGCTCTCATGTAAATCCACAGTCACTCCACTGGGAGAGAAGGGTATTTTCTGGATGTGTCTTGTCTTCAGGCAGGAACAGAATTTGGTCTGGTGTCATTACACTTCTCATATGAACTGCAGTGAATTTACGATTACTGGAATTTTTTCTTTTGTTAATGCTTGGATGAGTGCACAGTGCATTACAGTGTGCTGGATTGCACAAGAAGAAGCCCTCTCCGAGAATTTTCTTGGTTTGTTCCAGCAAAACACAATGTCCCTGGGCAACTCTTGTTTTCATACCATCTTTCACTGTAGAACCAGCGTGATAATAAACCTGTTGGAATAATAAGTTTCTGGTTGCTGACCAGGAGGTTTGTCCTCAACATGAGTTAGGAGCAGTTCACTCTGGTCACCAAGCCAGAGGGCTATCTACTTTTCCATTCTGCCCCCCTTTAACTTATTTTACATTAAAATTTTAAGTCTTAGTTTTTTAAAATGAGCAAACACAGACACATGCACTAACAAAGCACAAACTGCCATTACTCATCCATCATCTTGAGGAGTGGAACAGAAATACATCTTCCTAACATCTATTTTCAGGTCTCACTTGGGGAAACTGTATGAAATTCTCTATTGCTTATTTCATCCTGAAGGGATTAGTATGATATCTCTTCTTTAAACAAAAATCTACAGAGAAATAGCAGGTTTCATATCACGCAGAGCTGATAGGCTGGAAGAGACTAAACCATAGTTCTGCCTAAAAGATCATCTGTATCTTTTGGTCTGTGGTGGTTTTAGGGGCTCCTTTATATCTGAGCACTAACAGTCCACAGATAGGAAAAGTTATTTGCCTGTGTCCCAGCTTAAGGAGTGCTGTTATAAATGACTATATCAGCAGCTTGTCCAGGTTTCATATTATGCCAGCTATGATCTCCAGGATGGTTCGGGAGGATCCGTGAAACCCTAACCCTGGAAAAATGTAGCTGTCTGGAATAGGAAGAAAATAAAGCAGATTGTATTTTGTCTCTGCTTACTTTCTTCCCAGGGAGAATCAACTGCAAAACAGCAGCACATCAATAAAGACACCTAACGCTGTGTCCTCCAGTCTTGCTAGTTTACTGAATGTATACTATTTGTCAGTTTGTGGGCACGTTACAAAAAAGCACAGGGGAGCTGGAGCACAAGAGAGATACTTTGGTTTTGATATTTCAGAAAATGCAAGATGTTACAACAGGTTATACCATTCCTGTATCCAGCATCTTCCCCTTAGCACTGACCAGTACAGATGCTTTAGAAGAAAATGGCAAAACTACGTAACGCATCTGAGTAACGAGTAGTGCTTTACCATAGTGAGAAACTCCTTTGTTATACCTGCTACCGATCCTGTACCTCCAGAAGTCCAGCTTTTGATCACCTTAATTTAATAATAATTTGCTACAGTCCTGGAGTTTTTCATCACTGGAGCACTACCAACTCAGCTCAGCAGCATACCTTGCCAGTCACTGGGGTATGGAGCATACTTAGAGAGAGTTATTCAACTGCGGTAGGAAAGGCAAGAAGTACGTAGTGGCGTGTACCAGTGCTAGAGTGAAATTAGGCAGCTTTCCTTCTGTTTATCTGAGAACTTGGTGTTCCTATTGCAGGGCAGCTGAAATAGTAATGACTATTCAATACTGGAATCATCTTTGATGAATAACCAAAATGTTAATCTGCATCCCTGGGTGTTAATAAAATGTCAAAATCTGTGCAGACTATGATGTTGTCTAGCACGGCTTATTTCAGCAAGAGTCAAAGGAAGGAGAGAAAGGAGAGCAAGAGAGAGCGAGAATATAATTGGGAAAGATGCTCACTGTAGCCTAAAGAGGCAATGAAGAGCAGTTCACACAGAGGTAAGGTGCAAGTATATTTAAGCTATTCTAAAAGTACCTATTAGGAAAAAACACAGCTGTAAGCTTTTATTGCTTAAGAGAAATAAAACCTTGCTGTTTAAAAAGATACATTTTCCCCAAATTTCATGCTGTACTTCACATGTGTTCCTGTACAGGCACAGTAACTACTTTTCAAATAACATTTTATGCTGTTCACTGTCTTTGCTAAGGATCTACTGACCTCTCAGAGAAATGAATACAAACCCTGTATCCCATTGATTTCTTGTCAGAACACATCAGGCTCTGAATACCGATCCTTTCAGCAGGAACCAGTAATGGACTTAATAATAACGTAATTAGTTGTTTGTAATGACACAATGTCTTTCCCCCACACATCTCCAAGTGCTGGCTGGTCACCGCTGCTGTCCTTATCCAGAGAAGCCCTTATTACAATGAGCAACTTCACTGAAATTAATGCAGCTTCTTGCTGAGGAAGGCACGAAGGAGAAAGGCGGAATCAGTGGCTGGCTTTAAGTGTCACAGAAAATCTAGTGTGAGTGGGGGGGATGTGTATTTTATGAGTTTCAGGGATGGGAAACAAGGTCCCAGTGTAATTACATGACTTGCCCAAGGCCACGCAATGAGGCAGTGGTGGAGGACAGCCACTCGAGATGGCAGCTCCCACAGCTCCAGTCAGACGCTCACACTTCGTTCTGCCAACAGATACTTTTAGAAACAGGAACAATGGTAGTGACACTCACATCCCAGGGCACACTTTTACATTATGACTTATTCAGACTGTATGAATGTAAATATGTTCTTCTGTAAGCTCCAATCCAGGACAGCACCGAAGGGCACCTATTCCCCACAAGTTACTGCTTTTGAGTTCCTCCTGCCAGACATACTCCTTGAAGAGACATCTTGCTATACAAGCTGGCCATAATAGAATAACCCTTTCCTAACGAGCAGCTTTTCTGAGTCATTTATGCTATGATCTTAACTGCAGTCAGAATTGTTTTAGCATATTGTCAATGAGGCCTTAAACATCATGAAAATATAGTTATTTTTAATGCAGCGTAAGCCAAGTTGGAGTGAAGTTTGGTCAGAACAAGCTCAAAACTTTGGAAGGAGCACCATTTCCAGGCTGGTTTCCCGCTCTACATGCAGAAATAGGATTTCAGCAGTTTCCTAAGGAATAGCCCCATGGAATTGACCTGCAGACCCATCGGGGTGCAGTGCCCCAGCATGACTCCCCAGTGCTATGCCGTCCCCACTGACTGTCCCCTCCAGCAGCCACTTCTGCTTTGCACTTGATGAGCAGGCTGTGAGCAGGCAAAGGTCCCAGCCTGCAGCTTTGGCACCTCTTAGCCAAATATACCCCACCAAACCATTTCTCAGACCTTGTGCTTATCCCCAAAAGTAAGCACCCGAAATGCCAAATAAAGATCTTGCAAGACAAGTGGATTCTCCTGATAGAAAACCCATTAGGATAAAATCATGCAGGGACAGAAATCATGCAGAGATTTGTGTTACAGCTTGAGCATGAGAAAGCGCAGGTTGTGCCTGTGCTGGACAATGAAGCCTCCTGCTTCACAGCCTGAGGCCAGTTAGGAAAGCTTCCCTCTTGTTTTTCAGCAGATGCTGCCCTGTGAATTACATGCAGACAGGGGTGAAATCACAGACCAGTAGCTTGGGGATAGGGCCAAAAAAATACTCCACAATGGGAGACTGAAAAGGCTAAATCCCTATTATGGGCCCCACTACATCATGGTTAGTTCTTCAGGGAGGTTTCAAATAACCCCAGCAGAAAAGCAAGCAAAGATGCTTACCCAGCAAGCCATCCCATGCTCACGTAATTTTAAGACCCATGAAAAGCTGGGAGAAAGTTCTAGGTTAGGAACCACCGCAGAGAGGTTCATTGCAACTTGATAGCAAGGCCATCTCAAAGTCTATTTTTCAAGGACTGTGTTTAGCCACTGAGTGTTTCTGTCCCATCTTTTGGGTTTGGATGATCACACAGCGAGCCTTGAAGATGTGTACTGGGCTCTCATCTCTCTAAGTGTTCACTTCTTGCTTAGGCACATGCAACTGTTAAGTACATTTTAAAAACAAGAGAATAAATGAGCTTAATCTTGGAGGATGGGGCCAGTGTTGCTCCAAGGGGTGCATGCGTGTGGGTGGGTGCAGGCATACCAAGTAATGCACAGATGAAGCCCAAAGAATAAAATTTAGCTGCTAGAGATGGGAAATGCTAACTGCATTCTGGTAGTTGAGAAAAGTGTGAGATCAATGGCACAAAGAAAAAAAGTCTAGCTGGATTCAGGCAGATCAGTAGTTCCCAAACCGTGTATGAATAACAACTGTGTGGTCCACTGAGCTGAATCTCTTGGAGGGTTTCCAAGGAAAACTTTGATGCTATCAGTACTTGCTGGTCTGTGGCAGTTGTCCGTGGAGAAACGGAGTTTGGGAAAAAGCATGAGACCTTGTGAACAAGCCTTTGTTTTAGTGAGTGGGAAGTGAGAAAAGAGCCTGTTTCCTTTCCTGTTCAGATGGCCCGGTGCGAGGCAAGTCACTACGCTCTCAGGGCTGAGGCAAGCAGCACCACGCTTACCTTGGCTGCAGAGCAAGGGCGAACGTTACAGCCCAGTCTGCTCTGCAAACCCCCGAACCACAGCACACCCAGCTTTTGCTGAAAAACCCCAGCTAAAATCAGAGATGTGCTGTACACAACGACCCAGGCAGGGGGCTCCCAGTAGCTCATGGAAGTGCAAGCCACCTTAACAGGTTAAATTCCCAGGAGAAAAATGCTGGAAAAATTCAATATAGGATAACATCGCCAGTATAGTCTTTACCTGAACCCAGAGAGCAGCAAACTGGCTCTCGCAGAGCCTTTCTGCTCACCCGCCAGAAGGAGAAGGTGCTAAGTGTGAGGTGGAAGAGGAAGCAGATGTGGGAGAGGAGACCAAGCGTGTAAGTTAGCTGAGCCACAGCCAGATAAATCCCCAGGCGTCTCACGGCAGGCAACTTCCCTTGGAGAGCGAAGCTGGAGCGTTCTGTGAGTCTGCTAGAAAATAAAGACTGATAAAGAGGCTGTTTATTCTGGTTCACTTTCTATAACCGACTTGGTGACCTTTGGAGCTTGCCTGTTTGCATTTTGAGTGGCAGGCTGTCAGCACGAGTGCCTGCCCTACAGACACTTACAAAGCACACAGCCCTCAGAAAAGGGAAACTTAGCCCATGTGTTTATCTTGCTGCAAATGGTAGAGACAGCCTTCTCTGCTGGACTGTGCTCCTCGAGAGCTGCACTGAAAGCATATCCTTGGGCCCCCGTGGGCTCAGTCTGGAAGGAAGCAGTCCCTGAACAGAACAGCTTTGCTTGCTCAACTTTGCACTGCAGCTGAAAGGCAGACTGGAGCTCCAGGTCTCAAACAAGACCCCAAATGCAGCTGGTGGAGCCTGTCCCAAAACAGCCCGTGAATTGCCATGGCTTTTTAGTGAGGGGAAAGGCATCAATAGGCTTTACTATTCTCCTACAAAAAGTCTAGTGTCTTCAATAAAACATTGGTAGCAAATAGGAGGCCACCTTCTGCCTAGCATGCAATCTCCTCCAGAACAAAACAGCCCTTGGAGAACAGGGCATCTTCCTCCTGGAACCCTCTGCCTGTGGGGATCACTGTGAGCCAACTCTGTCCTTGCTTATGACTTAAAAACAACTGCAAATCCTGCTCTTTTAATCATGAACCACCAGGTTACTGGTTATCACAGACCTTATACTTTGCCTGTTTGTAGGGGAATGGGTCTAGGTTCACATTTCAGCTGTTAGTAGCCCTAACTACTACTCATCTAGTATCCGCCTTTGGTCCCAGGATTATCAGCCATCCCACTTGTACATTCATGCATTGCAGCAAATCACACATACCCTTGTTTGCTAATTTTTTAAAAATTACTGTTTATCTAAAAACAGGCAACCCATTGTTAGCAAACAGAAGTGATGAAGAGAAGCAGAGTAATTCTTACAAGTCAGCTGCATTCCGAATTCCTTTTCTTTAAAAGGTCAACATATCCTGAGAAGCAACAGACACAGTCTGTATGCTGTCCTGAAGTGCTCCTTGGAGAAAGTGAGCAGTCCTTCCTGCTCGGTACATGATGAGGATCTACAAATGAATGATCAAGCAGGCTGTTTTCCAAGATGCTCAGATCTTCTGCCTAGTAAAGGGGCCACAGATGGGAGGACTGAAAAGAAGGGTGCAGCAAAAATGCGATTCTGCAGATGTCTCTGGTTTTGCACAGGCTGTGGGCTCCATATGAAACCATCAGAAAAGCAGTTTACTTTTCTGTTCTGAACCTCTCTGATGCTGGGCATCCACCCCACACAATGAGGCAGATTTCAGAGACTCATTGAGTGCATCGAGGCCATGCTAGGGGATGCTGGAGCCTTAGCTGGACACCATGTTTCTCCTTGTGGAGGCAAGAATCTTAGTGCCTGAACTGTGAAGGAGCTGTAAAACTGCTCTTTGGACTGCTCCTCACACATAGGACCCTGTGGATGAAGCTGAGCATGGGGAGGCCACACCAAAGGAGGAAGCTGGCTAGAAAGATATGTCTCAGAAGTTCCTATAGCTGCTTTAGGTTCCCTATTGCAGAGATATGGGCTTTGTCTCTCTCTCTGTACCAGTAAATGTGGGCAGGCCACAAGTAAAGCCTGCCAAGCGTCCAGTGACGTTACCTGCACTCTCCATGCCATAGTGGATCTCACATCTTGTTTTACCTGGTGTACATCTCCTTTGCCCTGTGCAGCGGTTATCAGTCCCAGGTGACCAACTGCCTGATCCCAAGGGGTGCTGGGAGTGGGTCAGCACTTTCAGGCTAGCTCTTTCTCTCCAGGTATTTTATTGATACCCCCTCAAACTTCCTTAGCAGCCCCAGGCTGGTTTGGTGGGTGCCTTTCAGTGATTCCCAATACAAATCTCTGAGCAGTGTTTCCAGAATTACTTCTCTCTCTCTCCTAACTTGCTCATTAAAATGACTTCAGAAAGTCATATATTTCCCTTAAAGCCATAATAATAAGTTATCAACATTTCTCATCTCTTATTTAATACCCTGCCTGCTTTCCATAGCTTATGCTGAGCTGCCTGCCTTCTGTTTGCATTTGTGCAAGATTGCAATTTTTTTGCAGTAAACTAAGCAGTAATAAATTCCGGAGGCCTTTGCTGGCTGTTCCCACTGCTCAGCTTCCTCTGGCTCTCAGTTACATTATTCTTTCTTGTAGGGACACAGGAACTGCCGTCACTGGCTCAGACCCATTCATCCATGCACTGTCCTGTATCCTGCCTCCAACACTGGATTATCCTGGATTTGTAAGAAGCATCCACAGGAGGAATACTTTTACTTCTTTTGATGTTACTCTGGTCATGGACTTAGCTGTTGCTTGAAATCTCAGCTTTAGGTGTAGTTCCTCTAAATATCCCCAGAAAGCCATTGCAGCTGAAAAGTCTTCAAAGGATGGAGTCCCGCCTTTGCTTTCAGTACCTTTTGCTTGTCGTTGTCTGTCCTTGAGTCTAAATGAGCTCACCTGCTCATGAGGACTGTGCCAACAAATGAACAAAGTCAACAGAAGTGGCTGTGGCTGATGCACATGGCTTTTCCAAAGAAGTCAGCATAACTCAGTCAGCTGGACCCGAGTACAGAGCACACGTATCAGTGATGGGTGACACACTGCTACTACATTAACACCGTGACATGAAGGTGCCTCCAATTCCAGACAAGATCAAAATCACCAGGTGCTGCTGTGGTATCTTAGATACTAATCTTGTGCCCCTTTCCTCCCTGCCATGCACAGCTCTGCACAGTGCACCAAAGCCCCAGCTGCACGACTCCGCACCTCCATCCTCCCATGACCAGGTCCCTTGCAGCCTGCTTCCTCCTGCTGTGGGACCAGGAAGGGGCAGGGGCAGGTCCTGGGAGGTCAGTAGATGTGAGGGAAGAACATCAAGTAGTTCTGCCCATCACTAGTCCTTATATTAGTATATTCAAGCTAAATTTACGCCTCTGTCTGCAAGAACAGCCTTATGTGGGTTTTATTGTCCATTTTTATTGTATTGTTTTATTTATAATTTACAACTTGACACCCCCCATGTCAATACGCAACTTCGAAGCTTCAGCCTTGTTTCCTGCTACTCTTTTCCAAGTACTAGTCTGTGCCTGCAGCTTTTTGTCCATTTTTATTGTATTGTTTTATTTATAATTTACAACTTGACACCCCCCCATGTCAATACGCAACTTCGAAGCTTCAGCCTTGTTTCCTGCTACTCTTTTCCAAGTACTAGTCTGTGCTGCTGCAGCTTTAGCAACATAACACAGCTAAGGAGAGCACGAATGCCTGGTGTTAAGCACAAAGTGCAGAGCTGTAACCCTCCTGGAACACTGCAACCCCAGGACATTGTCAGGGCACGGGGTGGGGGCAGGCACAGGGCTCATGCCCAGCAAACAAACCTGACATCCACATGATGACTGGACTGAGGCTGTGCCTCCGCAATTTTGCTCCCAAAGAAAGTTCTTTTCTCCTAACTCCCAAGCCACCATTCCCACCTGAACAGGCCATACTCAACCTGGACACATGATGCCTGGTAGCTGCTGATAACACACTCTCACAGGCTGATGGGATTTCAGACACTTGCTCTCTTATTCCCCTGTTCCTAAGCAGAAACCGATCCTTTTGCACCCAAACATGACTCAATACAATGTATAGTGCAAATCCTGCAGCCCATTCATAAAAAAAAGAAATTACAAAAGCAGCCCATATTCTCCACAACCTTGAATGTGGTAGTGCAGAGAAAAGCAGTTTCATCCCCATCAGCGAGGATGCTGTTCAGAAACATGTCCTGTAAAGGGCTAAAAGGGCTCATAATATCTCAAGGGAAGCAGCAGTGGCTCCGTCAATGAAGTGATATAGAGCAAGGCTCACTGAAGCCCCATTAGGGATACTCTGGGACCAGTCCCACACTGGTGTAGTGGGTTCATCCTAAGCAAGGGAGCTTGGGCTGTGCCTGCAATGAAGGGAATAAGACATCAACCCTTGGGAGCCGCTCAACTGAGACCCACTTGTTGGTAAAACACCCTCTGGCAGAAGTCCTCTGGCCACAGCCCGGCCAGGGAGCTGTGCTTGCCGCTGGCACCGAGCCCACCCTGCACTTGGCCAGGGACACGCTTCTCCTGCTGCTGCGCGTGTGGAGGAGTGAGGAGGAAAGCGTGCCAAGTCATGACTCACGAAAGAACAAAACTGGGCAAATATCCACATTAGGGAAGCCTCTGACGCTGGAGGGGACTTGGTCATGGCAAAGTTGATTTATCACCCGATAAGGTTGTTTTATAGCTGCTGTTTCACCCAGACATTAGAATTTATGTGGACTGATGCTTCATGGTTAGAAGTGTATGGGTTTATTCCCCGCCCCCCACCAGCAGTTCAGCGTGCTTGAAGATCCTGTGATTTTGCAGGTTTTTCTTCCTGCTAGAAGTGTGTTTGTAACACGGGCTATTACTCTCCCTGAAGAAACTGTCATGACCTTGACTGCAATCCCATTCACATTTAAAAATCTTAAAAAACCCACAACAAAACCAACAAACCACTGCTTTTCCTCCCCTAGATTCTGTTTTCTGAAGGAGCACGCTCATTTGTTTTTTTCCACTGAAAATAACGAATACAGGGGATCTTAGTCACTGTCTTTCTTTTTTCCAGCGCAAACTGCCTCAGTCTATTTGCCGAAGTACTTGGCAGGAACAGTTGCTTGAAAATTAGACAATTTGTAAAAGAAGAAATTAGCTATGCTGCTTGGCTATCGCACTGGGATTCAGAGCATTCACTGCTCTTCAGGGGGTTATCAGGTAATCCTGTTGCACGAGATAACTCCAAAAAAAGAGGAGGAAATGAGTGTGTTGCTTGCCAGGTGTCATTCGGCAGTGCTAGAACGATTGAATCAACTGTCCTCAGAGCCAGACCAGAGCTGCAGAAATGAACGCTGTGGAAGAGCCCTGAGCGTGTGGACCTGCCCTTGCCACGCTTACGGGGGCAAACATAAATGTCTGTCAAGACCCATGTAGGAGCGGTATTTTTATGGCAAAGAAGTAGCAGCCCTCTGAACATTTTACACTGTACACTTCAAAAAACAATTTGCTTTGCAAAGTGGTAGAAACCCCCCCTCCCCTAGGATTTCTGGCCTCGGCCGATTTAGCTCTGCCTTTGTTCCTTGAATAGAGAAAACCCTGACTTCAAGCACACAGCGGTGGAAAGAGGACCTTTGAAATTCCAGCCCTCAGCTCCCTTGAACAGTACTGATGGAGCACGCCAAGCCTACAGCAAAACACCTCTCTTCACAGTCCCCTGCCCTTCGGGAGCACCTTTCCTCAGCAAAGCTGGGTGCTTTTCAAGTGCTAATTAGGGCTCACAGCTCCCCTGCAAGGCAGATGAAGGTCACCTGGCAAGCGGGTCAGGCTACTTGTTGCAAATAACTTTTTGTACAAAATTCTTTCTTTGCTTACTGATTTCCAGAGGTATCCTGACTTCTTGTGGGGTTTTTGTTGTTGTTGTTGTTTTATTCCCTCTCCCCCCGCCCCACTTTTTTTTTCTTTCTACTCACCAGCTCTTTCTGGTAAGTGCCAGCCAGTGTCTGGGTGGTGCACAGCTCCTGTCACAGCTTCTGCCTCCCAGGGGAACCACATGGTGACACGAAGCAAGTAACACTGCTCTGCAACCTGAACTTTGGGTGGAAACTCAGTCTAGAAGAAGAAAGGAAATAGTCAGACTTTGGGACCTTACCTTCACATATTTGGGCTCCTGATTTTCAAAGGCAGCTGGCTGGTTTTGACTGCCAAATGTGCCATACTCTTTCTGAGCTACACCTTCAAAAAGTGCAGAGCTCCCAGCTGCTGGAAAATCACGTTCCCACATAGCAGTCCTAGCTCTGTGCACAAGCACATTGACAGCCTCAATATCAGACATTATTTAAAAAAAAAAAAATCTTTACCTTCATGTAGTCAACCACACACCAGGAAGGAGTTTCACGTGGCCAGAACCAAGTGAGCCCCCCTGAAGCCCAGGGACAGGTTTGAGGGGAGATTTGATTTGATTTGATTTTCTCTCTCTCACTCTCACTCCTACTCCTACCTCTACCCCTTCCCCAGCAGCAAGTATGCCTCTACCAGCAGCTGCTGTTTAAAAGCAGCATCCCAGACTTCCCCACCTGGGAGACACACAGGCCAGTTCAATTGTTTAATTAAAATGGCTTTACCAGTCAAATGGTTCATGGGTTTTTTTCTTTGTTGTAAAGGGTCATTTTGCACACATGGAAAATGTTTTGAAAGGTTTCAAATCAACTCTAGTTGAAGCCATACGGGAAATGTTAAATGACGTCAAAATATCACTCCTGTTCATTTAAGGAAAGTCAGTTTGTGCTTTAATTTCCTTCATGCCTTAAACCCCTTTCATGATCAGTTTTCCTCAGTGTCCAGTCCCTTCTACATTTTGACTGCATTTCATATTAACTGTAAAATACTGCAGGACAAGCTTATGGGTTGCTCTCTGCTCTGCTCTGTTACATGCTGTTTTGTCATTCAGCTCTCGGATAACCAAACATCTATGAACTGCAAGCACTACAGTTTAAAAACAGTTTGCAAAAAATGTCAGTGACAGGACACAGCTGGCTGTAATTTAATAACTACAGAGTATTAAGAATAGAAACAATTTCAGGATGCACCAAAATAGCTAGAAATTTAAGACCCTTGGCTGACTTAACGCCTAGCAGTCTCTGTGTGAGAGGGATGAATAGAACAGCCCTATAAGATCCTTTAATTCCAACAAGCAATTGGCAACCACGCTTTAACCTGCTGATGCAAAGTCCTCTTGGCTTTGCCTTTTATCCTGGCTTTTAAGATAGATCTAACTAAGACCTGGCTCACATATGCTCTACTCCAAGTTTATTTCCTGTAGGGTTTTATTACTGTCAGTTGCTGTTGCTGCTGCTTCAGAGACAAATTCAGATATTAAACGCAGTTGACTTAAGCTTTGAAGCTGAACAAAGCTCTACGCAGATGTTTGACAGGAAACGAGAGTCTTGGATTTCAAACAATTTTCAAAAATCATCATTTCTGATAGCTAAGGAAGTTCATGAACAAATATGAATGGTGCAAATGGAATACACGAGGGACAGCAAATCACAGGACAATGCCCTTGGTACTCAAGACGGATACATTTACATCTCTTTTTGGATTTGAGTCCTTCTCTTATAAATGCATTGAATATTTCAAATTCCATATAAAAAGCTCACAAATGTAAGACTTTGAATACTGAATTTATCTCAGTACTTCCCTTACTGTTTGCAAATTTTACTTTTTCCAAAAGAAAAAAGAAAAAAAAGCTAAAAAAAATCAACAGCTCCCAAACCCCCACATCCTTTCCCAGGTGGTAATGCATTTTAGCCTTGCTAGCCTTTAGCTATGCATGTTTTGAGTATCAGCCTCTTAGGAAGGTATGGTGTTCCCATCACAGCTTCCTGCTTAGCTCTCAGATGTACCTCCTACCAGCCACGGCTGGCAGGAATAAAGGCGTAAAGTCCCCCCTCCTCCACTGGACTACATTTGCCCCAGGGGGGTGCAAGTAGCCACATCCTTTTCCAGGGTGCAGGATCAAAATGGGACTCTGGGGATGGCAAAGTTAGTTTGGTGCATGTGAACGGGGCATGGTCAAGTCCCTAATCTGGCAGTCCATCTGCAACAATACAACAAATGGAGGCTTGTTTCTGGAAATGAGCAATTAAACACATGCCCAGCTATAAACACGTGCAAACACACAGCCCAGGGACTGCTGCATGTGCAACGTAGGCAGGCTACACAAGGCAAAGTGTTCAGTGTCCGGCCTTTGGTTTCTGAGGGCTTGAAAATATGACTCTCACAGACAGACTTGTTTTGTTCTTTTAGCCTTGAGGACCTCCTGTACACCTTCTCCCCTCAGCTACCCAAACCAGGAGTGAATTAGAGCAAAACATGGTGCTGTTTTCCTGTGTAATCATCCAGAGGAAGGAGTGGGGCAGGTAAGAAATGTGTCAGGGCTCACTCTGGCTGTGAAGCCTTCTAGCAGGTTGTCTGGTCCTACCTGTGCATCAAGGTGAGCAGCTCCAGAGCAATCCCCTGCCACATCACTTTGGGGCTGGAGAAGGGGCCAGAGCCACAAAAGTTTGTAATAGGTACCTTATAGGCCAGGAACCCTAAAGGAAAAACACCAATGGAAATTAACAGAAAAAAAGACATTATTTCTTTTACTTACATTTCTTTCATGAAAAACATGTGCAATGCACAGCTCCCCAAGATAGAAGAAGAAAGGAGACTTTTTTTAATATGTATAAAACTGATCTACAACCAGCTATATGGCAGAATGAAATGCTTTATGGCATTTACTTCTCACTGACTTGTCCTGGTGATGTCAGTTCCACCATGGTGCACAGTGTTCTTTGCCATGTTAGAGTCAATGTTTGCTTTTCTCAGAACAGAATAGTTGGCTGGGATGACCAACTTGTTTTTTCCTGTCAGATAATTTTTGAAGCCTGTTTGTACCCAGGATATATTTACCACTTCCAATAATTGGCTGAAGCCTGCAGCTTATGAATGTTTTCATCTCCGTAGAAGCCACCATCTTGTGGTCCTCTGTGAAGCTAGGCAGCAAGATATGCCTAGTGATGGCCCGGCAGTGAGGGAGGCATCCCAAGGGGACCCAAGAACAGGCCAGGTCATGCTGTTCATGAAATTAGGATAGGGAGAGCGGGTGGAGGTGGTTAATTATAAGGAGAACAGTGAAAGGGAAAGAAAAGGAGGGTAAGAGAGATAAGAAAGAAAAGTAGATTGAAACTGAGATCAAGGCATGCTAAGGAAGCAGATGGAGGAAAAAGCCAGCTGGGAAAGGTCTGAAAAAAATCAAGTAAAAAATACAGAAAGCCCTCTGAATGCTTAGAAGGCTCATTGTAACAAATGATCAATTAACATATAGAAGAGGGCTCTCACTTCCTGACCTCTGGTCCATGGCTAGACCCATCAATAAATCCTATGGAATTTTTATTGGTTTCAGTGGTATTAATCTTTCTAGTTCAAAAAAGCATCTGACACTGTCTTTTACCTTTATACCGCTAAGAGTTTACTCTTTGGGATTAATGGATGAACTTCTGGAAAGAAGAACTCCTGGACTCCTAAAAAAGGACTCCTGGGCTCCTAAAAAAGGACTTCTGGACTTCTAATTTGCTCTTGGGCTTTTGGTAAGAGTTACCAGCCACAGCTATGCATTTAGCAGCAGGGCTTGGCATGGCATAACTTTGGAGGCATGGCTAATGAACTACCACTAATGTGGGTTCTTGTCATACAAAGTCATTGACCTAGGGCCACAGCAGGAGCGAGAGTGTCAGAGGGGTGTTTAGTCTTTACACCTTCCAAACTTTGCAAAAATAGACCCTCTCTTCCAGAAAGCGATTGTCCTCTCCTCTGAGTTCCTGTTTGTTCTCAGTGATGAACTTTCAAAGGGGTCTAAAGCTAACTGAATTGAACTTTCAAAGCATACCATTGTGACTGGGCTAGTTATATGAAACATATATGGGGTTTATATAGTACACTATTGCCCCAAAATTGGGGTTCCTGGCGAGCTAGGCAGTTTTCAGCTATATGAGATTGTTCATGCTCTCAAGAACTTATGGTCTCCCTAAAGAAGAGAGGCAAATTAAGCAAGGATCTTTTGGGTTTCAGATTCCTCCTCCTGAAGACAAGAACAAACTCTGATTCAGCTCCCTGAGCCCTACAGACTGCAACAGCAGTGCCAGCTGTACCAAATCCAGCTGTCTTCACGCTCACGTTTCTCTTGTGCACATTTCCAGCCCAACCCAAGCCCCCCACAATAAGGCTACATTTTTCCCTTGGGTGGAGGGAGAACTTGGGGGGACCACCAGAGGTGGTGCAAGGCTTGGGAGAGTGCAGGCATTAGCCACTGGTGTAGCGCTAAATATTTACTGGGCAGGGGTGTAAATGTGCATGGAGGAGGCAAAGCCCTTGCAGAGGCCCGCTGACGGTCCCCCACCATGGGCAATGATGGTTTTTGGCCTGCCAAGCCCAGGCGAGCGATGCCGAGGTTAATGCATGGTGCTCTCAAGGCATATGGCCCTCATGGTAGGAAACAGCATTATGGCAGGATGCTTCTGTAAGGAGCTGAGATAACAGGGTGGTAAAACAGTGCATAAAAAGACACATTATGCTAAAGTGGATGGAGCAAAGTGCTGCAATGAGGCAATGGCCCATAAAAATAATGTCATTTGCCAGCCCAGAGTCGTTTCCAGGGCTGTAAAATTGTTTGCTGGAAAGAGTTAGAGCGGGCTGCTAGTTCAGAGCGGTTGCTGCACTGGGCTGGCAACCCAGTCTTGGCTCTGACTGACCCAGCAAAGGCAATTGCTGTTAGCCCCTGCTTTGGCTGGAAGCTGCTGGCCTGGGAAGCGAGCCTGGCAAACAGAAAGAAAAGCAATAGGAAGCCTCAGGGCATTTGACCTGGTCTTAATTTTTCAAGGTGAGATTTTTCTTTTCCTAGAAAGTCCTTAAGATGCTGATTTCTCAAACTGGAAATAGCACAAGGCCGGTCATGCTATTTTTCTCCTTTTTAAGAGTGGAAAAGAAAATATTCTCTTGTTTTCCTCAGTGAAACCAAAACAATACAGCCTTGTTTGCCTTTGTTTTGATAGCTCCCATGTTGATGCACCAGCATCTCCATTTGTGCCAGCACAGCTGTGGGAATACACGTAATCCCTCTCTCTCCACTGCTCGGTGTGTTCTTCACAAGCAGAACTCAAAACAATGTCGGCCCTATATTAACAATGGTATTTGTGTGTGAATATAGGACAAGGGGAGGAAGGGGGAAGAGCAGAATAACAAAGTTGGTTTTGCACAATGGCTACATGCTAGTTTCAGAACTCACCCCTCTCTCTCAGATAAGACCACATAAATTCAGTACATAAATTATTTGTCAATTTATTTTATTTTAAGTGTAAAAATCAAATAGCTGAGGATGGAGGGGGGAAGAAAAATAAAAAAGAATCAGGATATGAATGCAATCATTCTTATTTATGCAGAAAAGTACAGCTCTGTGGATTTCCCCCATCTGTTCTGTTATATAGAACCAAATTGGAGTTAAATGTGCTTTTAGAATAAATCATTATGGCCTAAACTGAATGTGATTTGCAGGGAAAATAAAGCCATATGTGTTACATTAATTTCTCATTTTTGCTCCATCCCACTTCCGCTTGGTTGGATATGTGTCATGCTCTGTTCCTAAACGGTGTCACTGATGCTGAAAGTAGAAGGTGACACTACGTTTTCAAAAGCGCGCTCAGTCTTTCGGCTGTGTTACTAAAATCAGTGGGAATGTCCATGGCTCTCAGAGTTTACAGGGGCCAATATCATTTAAACTGGAAGGAAAATATGATCAAGTTAATCATAGCATACCAGTATAGGACCCAAAGCAGAGGGTGAGGCAAGGTGCAGGACTAAGGAAATTAAGACCCCCTTGCCCCTGCATGGTGCATCATTAGTTCAGCAGAACAAAATAAGTGTTGCACCAAACCATCAGTGATAGGGATATACTTCAGAGCAGCACCTGGATTTTAAAGTCAGATACAGAGATTTCATACTAAGTTTTGTGGTATGGTGCACTCCATCTTGAAGTGGCTTAACCCTGGAAACAGGAGGTTTCGGGGGCCTCCCCTGTGATCTTGTGCAGCTAGAGTAGGAGATGGTCAGTGACTCCAAAGGGTCTCCCAGGGATGCTGGCTCCAGAGCAGTGCCTGAATAGCACTGTCTGCCGGTCCCAGTTCCACAGAGCCCACTGCAAACTACAGGTTATGCTTACTGAAGGCAGAGCAGCAAGAATGAGCAATATATCTGGAGGAACAATTTCTGCTGGAATATTTCTTAACAGAAGAGCAACAAGCTTTCCCGGAAAGAGAAACAGCAGCAGGAAGAGTCACTGCAGACTCTGCTATTGCATGTTTACTGGTGGTTTAGGTGGTGAATAAATATGGTGGGGAACCCTGTTAGAGTTCTCCTGCAGAATATTCAGGCAATTTTTAAGCCACGGTATTTTCCAAAATGGGCAGGATAAATGCTTGAGCTAAATCCCCCCCCCTTTTTACATCCCAGCTCCCACTACATATAAATATGCATCATGAAAGACACATAGTGAAGATACATTTTTTGACGTTTCTTGGAAAAATACTTTAGACTGTATCTTGTCTGGAACCTGATATACCCAAATTTTATATCTGTTGGAAGTTCACAGGCAGAAAAGAAGAAATAGTTATGTTTACAGAGTGCACAAAGACATTGCTTTGCATTTTAATGAGGAATGACAGCAAACAGCCCTCTGTTTTCTTCTAGCTGCAGGAAGCTCTCAAATATTATGTTACTTTCAATGGTGGTGTCCCCTATGTCCTTGAACTCCTTTCCTTTTATGTGTCGTAGAAAGGCTAACAGAAACAGCGTCTCTGACTTCAAGGTTTATAGCCACAGGTCTATCAACCACACTGCGGAGTAGAGATGACTCAATTGTCTTTCACCTAACTCGCTTCAGGACTGCTGGCAGTCTGCCTGCAGCAGGCTCTGGAGAAGTGGCTGGCTATAATATGAAGATACCCACAGTGTTTCCAGTCCCGTTTCAACATACCTTTCCAAAATGCTTCTGAATTCCAGGGTGAACCCACAATGTTTTCTTTGCTCCTCCAAAATCATCTGCTTCTTTAAGACACCTGTCTGTCCCTCCTGCTCACCATTTAAGTTATCACCACCAGTGGCCGGTCACTGAGGGGTGAAGCTCGGAATTGCAGACCATTGGCAAAATAGCAATTTTACGTGGAAGGTGCCCAGAGACAGAGTGGTGGATGGATAGGCAAGTGGGCAACGTAACGTATGAGGGAGAGCATTTGACGTTGTGCGGGGATTTTCTAACAAGCTCCTTCCTGCTTTCTGCGGTTGTGCCCTGACAGCTGGGAGAAACTCCCTGTAAATTGTCCTTTGCTCTGGCTGTGGGTCTTTCCCATGGGTCCCCGTCCTTCAGGGGGAGGCACTGCCTCCCGTTCATCTGCTATTTTTACATGTCGCCAAGGACTCAGAGGAAACATTTCCCACCAAGTAACTTGCGTGGGATAGGTATTGTTATGCATGTCAATAGTATTTTTTAACTTGTCTTGGTTGGCTACGTTTAGCTTTTGGCTGCATATTCAGTGATAAATGAAATTGGTGCTAAGCACTTGTTTCTCGGCTCAAATTTCACTGAGCAAAATGTAATTAACTATGGAAAACACCACTGTATGAAATCCCACTGTGCATTGGATTTATTTGCTCTTAAACAATTTCTCAATCCAAAATTGTACAAATACACAGAGTTCTACCGTTCAGTAAAGCCGCTACATGAGCTTAAAAGCAATGACAAGCAGACAGTGCAGCATTAGGCACTGATGGCAAAAGGGAACTCTTTGGTCTGCTGGCTCCTGGCCTTTCTTCCATCATTGCTCATGAACAAATGAAGTGCACAAACTCTCTGATTGGGTTCATGCACCTGCCATTGGCAGCATTAGCAATGCTGGCTTGCAAAGCTCATCTGTCTGGATGCAGATAATTCGCAGCCTCTTAACCCCTTAGACTATTACATGCCTCACCTTGGCTTCCACTGAGCACAGCGGGCAGGCAGGCAGCTTCCTCACACTGTTGATCGTGCTTTCCCCACGGCATGGAAAGTATCTCCGTTGTCTTGAGAAAAGCCCTTGTTTTGTTGTATTGTTCAATGTACTTACTCTATAACATGGGATGAAGCTGTTTGAAGTGGCCAAGCCAGCACGTTGCAGGTCTTCCTGCTGACCTGGGGTGGATGAAAGGCCATCAGAGCTGCAAGGAGCCCACCTTGTCCTCTGGCTCCAGCGCAGACATTCAGCAAGTGGAGAGTTAAGGAGGGTGCGGCAGCATTTCTTCATCTCACACACATGGCCATGGCCATATGGCTAAATAGTCCCAATCCTCCTTGCCCTCCTCCCCCGTTCATTTTGAGGCTCTGGTTCAGAAATGCTGTACCACTGCATGGGTTGCTCTTTCTGGACTTTCTGTGTTTCTTATAACTCTCTGCCTTGGGGCTGCTGTGGAACAGGAATCCCCCAAGCTGTGAGAAGTGGATGTCTGACAGAGGAGGGATGCATAGGCAGAGTAACGATGCTCCTGAGAAGGAGGGGTGAGAGTGGACCCACAGAGCAAGTGCTACATCAGCTAAGGCCCGCCACCTCAGATAACAAGGGTATGATTTGCTAGGACAGGCACAGGGGAGGACAAAGAAGTCATAAAATCCTCATTACAAAAAAGAATGTTCCCCTTTGTGGCTGTGATAGTGTCCAGAGCAGAAACACAGTAAAGATTATCTCCTAAAATATGGATGCAGCAATGCTTAGGCACTTCTGTAAGAAGAATACATAAATTGATTCACAGAAAAATAAAACGGGGGCAGTTCAGGCTTTTTCTCCATCAGTATTCAGCAGAAGGCATGATGTGACCAATGGCCAGGACTGGAAGGTGGGATACCCAGTCTGTATTCTCAAATATCTCACTCCTCTGCTGCATATTATTTTCTGTGGCAATCAGGGCAGTGCTGAAGCTTTGGCTACCTCAGATTAGGCACAAACATAGTAATGACCTACTTTCCAAAGACATCAAGTGCTTGCAGCTCCCAGTAGGTCTGTGTGAACTTGCTCCTTTTGGAAACAAAAAGACAGGCCTCTTTACAACCACATGTGAAAAAATAGCTGCAGCTGCTTAACTAGGGCATGATATTTTGTCCCCGGTGAAGTCCACAAAACCAGGCTTCCATCTTCAGTTTTACAAAACCTCTGCATTTCAGTTTACTGCATGCATAGAATCGGGACTACTGCGAGTAACTCATACCCACTGCCGTTTGGCTCGGTGGATGAAATGCATTATGTAAAACATCAGCCGTTAACAGTTAGCAACAGATGAAGGATTGTACAGTAGTGATAGGAGGTTTGCTATCCTCTTCTATCAGTTGGAAACATGAGCTTTACCAACAAATCCCAGTTGCTTTTCAACATCTAAATTTCACAGCACATCTGTTGTGTTTCTGCTAATGAAACTGCATGGGTCTGGTTGCTTTTTTGAGAAATGCGCTCATGTCTGGGTCACTACTGTGAGTACATCTGTCATGTATAAAATAACTAATCGGAAGGGCTAAATTAAGTAAGATTTCTCAGGCTATTGTGTATTACAAACAACACTTGATTTTCCCAATTCTACTTACTATTGGAGTTACATTCAAGAGGAAAGGAGGGAGGGAGCAAGAAGAAGAGTTCTACAACTTGGTGAGAAACCAGTCTATGGCATCCCGAATGTGGGACAATAACACTTGCTATGTTAGTGTTAGGGAAATACTTCCCCCTGGCTTTATTGTTATGTATTTTTTTTCCAGGAGAAACCCCTAGAGGGAACACTTTGTTAAGCCATATCATGAATTACAGTACCTGAAGAGTATTTCTGTATTAGCATATGGACAATATCTTGCTAGTGAGTGAAGAGTTCCAGGGGAAAACTGTTTGAAGGTGAACCAGTGATATGGTCAGACAGCAACAGAAAAAAACCGATGATTAGACTTGGCAAATAACTATTTTGCCTCTGTTTTGAGCCATAAATCTCTATTGGTGCCTTTCCACTGGTTGAGGTTAAGCATCTGGAAAGGAAACAGAGATCCTTAAGACAGCACATCATCAAGCTCCAAGAAGTTTTAAGTAGATACAGTCATGTCTGTGCCCTCTCTACTGTGCATCTTCTACTGTTACTATCTAGTTACATGAGCAGAGATTTATGCACCATTGATTTTTTCTTACAGCTGACAAGGCCAAAGAAAATGGCAATGGGGAAATTAAATGTAAAATGTTACCTTGACTGCATCTTTAAAAGAATCACTCCACTAACAGCACCAAATTAACTCCTGCAAAAATCATAACTCAAAGACCCTTGGGCATGTGTAACATTTTGTATCACAGTATGCGATGCTAACTTTTATGTCTTATTATATACATGCACTGCGACTGAAATATAGTTGCTGAGGGAACCATAACCTTGAATTATCCTGACTTATTTCAGCATGCCAAACCTCAGCCACAGGATTGCTAGTGCATGGGCTTTCCTATATTTAGTGACAAGGAGTATGTCCTGCTGCCTTTTATTGGCCAAGCCTTATACTTGTACTAGAGTCATCTTGTGAGGCAGCAAAAGAAGACAGCAGATTCAGTTTCAAGAATTCAGATCTATTGATTGCAAATATTTACTACATAATATACCTATACTTTAAATTTAGACATATGATGGTTGTTTTACATGCTTGGTTTTAAATATCAACATCCTCAATATGTTTTGGCTGGCAAATACAGCAAGAGAATAGATCCTTGCTGTCAAATGTGCCAAATCTCTCATAATAGATGCTGAAGGCCAGAAATCAGTTCAATTCTATTTGCTCGGTTGGAGAATAACTAGTAATAATTACCGTAATAACTGTTATTATAATAAAAGACTATGTGGTCTCCTACTGTTTAAGCTACCTTGCTAACTGCAGTTGCTTCAGTGAATAGGTCCTGGCCTCCAGGCCAAGGGGAGCAGATGGGTCCTTCAGAGCAGGCAGCACTGTCCACATGGGTAGCACTTGACCATGCAACTCCTCTGGGCCCCATATGATACCCCTGCAGCTCTGAGACACAATTATTTTGGATCTAGAGTTTTCTTCCAGCTGAAGTGTCCGTGAGGATATGAGGGCTGCGCTGTTACTTACCAAAGGGGAGATTTTTATAGCACGAAATGCAGGTTAGCGATGCTTATCTGTAGAAACTTTGCTGGGGTAGCCTTGGGGGAGTGTAAAATGCAGAGGGCCAAATCTAGCACAAATTCTTCCATGCTGCCTTGTAGAAGAGGTCCCCAGGGAGATGTATCCCCAGAACAGCTCATTCAATTTTGAATGGGACTAATCGGTTCACTCAAAGTGAGACATTGGGGGTGAGTTAGCAGTTGCACAGTGTGGCAGATCAGGGGAGGAGGTCCTGGAGGTGGCTGGAGGCGTTACTGGTTACTGTAGCCTAGGGCAACAGAGGACCTGTGCTTGGGGTCAGAGAAGGAAGAAAGTCCTTCTGCTTATGGCTTCTCCTCATGAATCCTGGGGGCCACCCAGCTGGAAAGCAGCTCGGCAGAAAAGGACGTGAGGGTCCCAGTGGACACCAAGTTGAACATTAGCCAGTGATGTGCCCTTGCGGCCAAGAAGGTGAATAGTATCCTGGCCTGCATTAGACAAAGTATTGCCAGCAGGTCGAGGGAGGTGATCCTTCCCCTCTACTCAGCACGGATGAGACCAAACCTGGAGTGCTGTGTCCAATTCTGGGCTCCTCAGTGCAAGAGAGATATGGACATACTGAAGAGAATTCAACGAAGGGCCACGAAGATGATAAGGGGCTGGAGCATCTCATGTATGAGGAAAGGCTGAGAGGGCTGGGACTGTTTAGCCTGGAGAAGAGAAGGCTGAGAGGGGATCTTATCAATGTATATAAATATCTGAAGGGCACTAGGTGCAAAGAAGATGGAGCCAGGTTCTTTTCAGTGGTGCACAGTGATAGGACCAGAGGCAATGGGCACATATTGAAACACAGGAGGCTCCATCAGGAAACACTTTTTTTACTGTGAGGTGACCAAGCACTGGCACAGGTTGCCCAGAGAGGTGGTGGAGTCTCCATCCTTGGAGATATTCAAAAGCCATCTGGATATGGTCCTGGGCAACCAACTCTAGGTGGCCCTGCTTGAGCAGGGGGGTTGCATCAGATGACCTCCAGAGGTCCCCTCCAACCTCAACTACTCTGTGATTTTGTGATCCTGATATTTCTGTATAGTGCTGGGACATAAGCCAAAGGTCACCATAGCATGTGCCTCAGGGGAAGGTAAAGCTGCATGCCGCTTGTATGATCCTGAAGGTCCTCCCACAACTACAGCTAAATGTCCTTGGGAAATCATTTGCTGGAGAAACAGGTACAACGGATACCATCTGAGGGCTTTGTGCTGTTGCTGCTGGAGGGAAAATGGTAACAGCCACATGGAGAGATTGCTCCTGAGTTTTCTTCTAGCCTTTCATGTTGTGAGATGCAAGAGGCACCTCCCTCCATCCCTTCACATGCACAGAAATCATCTGGGGAAACTCTTCAAGCTTCTTGCGAGAACCTCCAGGCAAACTCCTGGAGTTTGTTCTGCTGAAGAACTGCCCTGGAAGTAGCTTATTTATTAAAAAAAAAATCTTTCAATAACAGTTGAGGTTTTTACATACTATACAGCACCCAGCGTGAATCCAGTACTGCCTGTTCTGTGGGCAACTCAACCGTCTAACAGGGGATGAATAATGCACTGAAGAAGATACCTTTTACATGCACCTTTCCTCCGTGTACTGGAAAGACACTCATGTCCATTGGTTGTTAACTGGCAAATTCTCACTTAAGTCTCCCATGCCTTACAGTATGCCAAAAAAAAGATTCCCCCCTCTCAAAACAAAACAATCCACATCCCCCGCCCCCCGCATTAACCATAAACAAAAGCCAAAATACTGTGGAAACTAAGTCTCTGCTGTTTTAGACACATGAACGTACAAGATCCTGTGACTCCCAGACAAAGCCAGGAACCGGAATTTAAAGCAGTTTTCCCCCCCTTTTTGTTTTCTCTCTTATTTCCCCCCCCGTCTTTTTGTTTAACTGGAAATTCATTAACTTCCATAAATTTGAACTTATTCTTCACTTTGTGGGCATGAACACAAGCTGCTTTGACACATGTGCTTGTTAAGAGTATAGTTTCAGTGAAGTGAAATCATCTAGTCAAGTCAAGGTTAGAGTAGCTTTGGTTTTACTTGAAATGGCTGTAACATCATCTGCATGAAAATCTTGCAGAAAACAGTCACTTTTTTGACTGGTCTCTCAAGAAATACCATAAGATTATCTTACCCCATCATGCCATCTTTTCTAGTGTAACACATGGAGGAAAGCCAGTCATTTGGGTTCAGGGACTCCAGAAGTAGCTGCTGCCCTGTACTTGTACTGTTCCCTGCGGTGGCTGCAAGAGCAGCCTGGCTTTCCATGGCTAACATAAATATGGCTGCTTGGGAAAAGCTGGAAAAGGTGACAACCTTGGTGGGGACAGTATTTGTGCCATGCCACCTCGGTGCAGCAAGTGGAACAAAAAATGCCCCTAGGCAAAATCTTTGGCTGACATGAATCGCCTTAGTGTCAGGAACACCAGCCCTTATTTTATGCTGTCAAAAAAACATCCATCACAGCAATAAAAAACCCCAAACAAACCACGGGAAAACAAGCATATGTACAGTCTTTGTGGGAAAGCAAACAAAACATGTTTCACCCAGAACCAGTCTTCGCATATGGATATCTCATTTATACAGGTAAGATATTTTCACTTCAGAGACATAACAGAGAAAACAGTCATAGCTATCAGCCATGCATGGCAAACCAAGGTCTTACTGATGGAAGAATCAATATTGCTTGGGGTATCTGAAATCTCCCTCCAAATCCAAGTAAATGTAAGAAAAAGCGATGAGGATTTGAGCAATTGAACCTTTACAGAAATAAAATCAAACTGTATTTTAACAAACTGGTATTGCTTATTAAAGTTCTTCTGAACTTCCAAACTTTCAGTGTAATTAAGTGTAGCTATTGTATAGCCTAATTATGAAATAAGAACAACAGTGTACTGCTAATAGCTTCTTTACCCTGGACTTCATATGGTAGCTTCAATCACGATAATATGTTTTACTGAATAACAGAAAACCTATCATCAGGTTGAAATCTTTGTTTCCTTCATTGTTCTCACAATTCAGATACTCCTGGTTTTGCTTTGTCAAAACATTCCTGATCCAAAGCCTTGAAACACAATGCAACCTGAACCTTGGAAAAAAAACATATATAATTCTGCTTCCAGACTCTGCAGATGCAGCTAATCTTTGCTGACAGTCGAGCCAAAAATCTCTATCCAAAGATCTGCAAATGCTGGGAAGTATTAGCTCTAATCCTCACATTCTGGACCCATCTCTAGTTGTACTAAAAATAGAAGAGCTGGGTGGCTTGACATAAAGTGTCAGACTATGTAAACTACCCTGAAATTGCTTGGGATGATTCATTCTCCCAGTCCTCTCTCACTTCTCAAAGCCTGGATTTATGAAATCTTATTTAAAGTCAAACCCATATAATTTTTTGTCAAGTGGCATTTGCCCTTCACCTACAGTATTTCCAATCACCTTTAGCCCAGTATGGTCCAGTAATCCTCAGGATGTCCTTTGTGTGTTGTTGCAGTTCTCTTCCAGAATTTACTTTCCCCCTCCCTGATTTTCCATAACTATTGAAAAACTTCTGTCAGTGCAGGGCAAAAAGCTCTCAATTTGCAAAGATGATTTTTTTTCACTTGAGCAGGCCAAGAAGCGAGGAGCAGTCCTGAGCGCTGCTCTCTCCATCTCTTTCTCTCTGTCCTAGAGAACTGGTTTCCAGTCAAAAACATGCCTTTGCAAGGACATCATGTCTGGGGGGGGAAAAAAAAGCAGGATCTGAAGGGTTAAAACCCTAATTGCATGAAGCTGGGAGTCCAGTACCCCCATCCTGACTCCTGCGAAGGGCATCCTGCTGGGACAGATGCTCTTTAGGGGATAGGATGGGACAGGGCATAGGTACTTCTTGGCACTTGCACTTAGATGAAGCATAGAGATCCCAGTGTCAGGACAGAGATGATTTTAATGGAGAAAAATTAAGGTGCGAGGCCACAACCTGTGTGGCTGCAGAGGAAAGACAAACCTATACCTTACCCTCTATAGGTCCCATGTGAGTCGTATGCTGACCCTGCACACAGTGTATCACTATGGTGGTTATCAGGCTATTATCCTTTGTAGGTAATAACAAAAAAAATGCCTGAGGCTGTATCAGTCCATGCCAGTGCTGTAGCCCCAAGTCCTCTCAGGCTACACAGGAGCACCCCAACTTTTGCGCATCCCTGGCTATCTCTTTGTCCCAGCTGAGACTGGGGCTGAGCCCTGGGAATACAGAGGCACCCTCTGGGCTGGGAGTGTAAAATGGGTGCAGGGAGCAGGGAGGAAAGGGGAACGAGTTTAATCAACCTGGCGAACTAAAAAGTGTCTCCTTCTGACCAGCCCAGTTAGGAACTGGATTGTTTGTCCATGCTGGGAAGGTGACTGTGGTTCTAATTCTCCCTTTACTTATGTTGCCCTGAATCAGGACTGCTAACGTCGGGGTGAGTGAGGTGGATGTAACAAGTCCTAAGGGAGGAGAATTGAAGTTCCATGTTTTCCTCTCTTTGCTTGTTTAAAACAAGTGAAATAAGCTGTCAGCGTTGAATAAATAATAATAATGATGGATACCACAATTTAAAGTCACTTTGGCCAATTCATTACATTATCCTTGTTCTCTACTTTAGACATCTCATTTTGCATGCAAAAGTCACTTGAGTAGGATGGGGGTCACTGACTGTAGACAGCTTCGAAGTTTTTGAGAAAATGAGCCTGTTGGGAGGTTTTTACCACCGCAAGTATCACAAAATGCCTTATTAAGTGCAGAGAAGCAAGCCTGCATGAAAACTGCCCCAGGCTTTATGAACGTAGAACATCTCGCAGAGTAGGTCCTGCTCTGGTGACACCCCATGCTCCATGGCAGTCCAAGCTGTCCTTGTGTGGCTTAAATCGCACAGGTGGATAAATAGGAAGATTAAAGTCTGATGGCTTGCATCAGAGCCCAGGAAATTCAACTTCAAATTCAAGAGTAGCCCTGAAATGTTGAGACTCTTTTTTTTTTTTATAATCACTGAAGAAGTGCTTAAGATTTAACTGTAGAGAAGAACTATTTATACAGACCTCTGTGCATCTGCAGAGCTCCTTCCTCTGAAAAGAAAGATAACGTTTTAGAGCAGAAGAAGAATGAACAACTGAGTATAAGGTAATTTCCATATTTTTTTTAGCAATATTGCCAACTGGCTTTGAAGATTTAGACCCTATCCCTACCCATTTCTTTGCAAATAAATTCTGAGAGGGCCAGAGACAAATTTTGTTTCATTACAGTAATTGCAGCTATAGCCAGCCCAAGCAATTCTCAAATGTTTATCTGTCAGCACCATCCACTCAGTCCCTGACACTGTGGCTGGCTGGAAAACTACTGCAGCTAAACAACATACTATATGCAGATCACTTTCATTTCTTCAAATACCTTGCTGCAATGCAGAGGCAGTTTCTTTACAGTTTTCTACGTAATCATGAGACAACTTGCCATGGAGTTCCAGCTAAAACCATTCCCAGGGACAAACAGTCTCCCATGTTGGCTTATAGAGGGAAAGGAATTTTTTTTTCCTTTATTGTTTTGAAGATTTATTTATACCTGAATGGAAGCCTGACTTGCTAGGCAGAATCAGGAGACTGCCAAAACAGAGGTGATCAATGCTATAAAAAATATAATGCGATATAATAGGCCGGAGCCCACACCTTTATATTAGTGGCAATTTTGCCTCTGACTTCTGAGAAAAAGCAGGCCAATTTATTCAATATTTATAAGCCCAGGAGAGCACTGAGAATGAAGTCCTGCACAGTAAGAGACAAAGGCTGCAATAAACCAAATGCTGCATCCATGGCAACTCACAACTCAGTTAATAATTTTTCAACATAAAGATATTTTTCAGGGCCACTGAAACAGAAGCAATTTACAAAATTGACTGAAGTGAAGGCATTTCGCATCTGCTGTGTTTTTCATGGCCTTGGTCTTTTGTTTGAACCTCAGCTGCTCACTGGGATGCTCAGGCAGCGAGGATAACCCCCGGCAAGCATTTTGGCATCTCTGGGTGGCGGGTGGAGTGAAGTGACCTATTGCCTGTGTTTTTGTCACACCAGGGTTTGATACCCAGTCTACGCAGGGCAGAGAGCTGCGCTGCAACAGGTCAAAAAGGATTCAGTTTTCTTCCGCAGAGAATTTCAGTGCAAATGAAAAATGGCATTTTCCTCTGTGCTTCCACAGTTGTTTGGGAAAAGAAAATTCTGAGGGGCAGCGCTGCTGCAGCCTGCCCCTAGAGAGGCCTTTCCTGCAACAGGAGGGAGGTCCTATTCCGCAGCCCCAGGCAGAGCATTGCTACTGCAATGGCATGCACTGCTCTGCCTTCAGGGGGAAAAGCCCCTGCGTGAAGCACAACGTCAGAGTCACAGCTCTTTCAGGAAGGTACTGATCACTCGTTTTGGACAGGTTTTCTCCCCTTCTGTTCACTAGGGACAGATATCCCGCTGCTGGGGCGCAGTCGCATTGGGCAGTCCTCAAACACACAGTGATTCAGTTGCTGACCTGTGTATTTTAGACTTTGAAAGTCCTGCCCACTTCAAAAGACAGAGCAGAAGAAATAATTAGGGTCTGAATTTTATAGATATGAAACTGAGGCTGACAGATACTAAATGATTTGCCCATGGCACAGGGCAGAGCTAGGAAAGACACCCGACATATCCCAAGTGTCAAGCCAAAGGCCTAACCTAAAGATCATCTTTCCTTCAAATAAACACTTGTAATAGTTGCATTTAACACAGCATTTTCCATACCAGGGAGATAAAATACTCCTGGCTGTTATGTTGGATATCAGCTTTGGTCATATTATTCTCTACTGTGTGCAAAATGCTCCACAGATATTAGGCAGCAATGTCAATGGTTTCCCAGCAGCATTCAGCTTTCCCTACTCTGCTGGTGAAAGGCAGCAAAATTGTTCTCATCCCTGAAAACAGAAGGCTGTCTCTGTAGTTTTCCTACTGAGCAGTTGTACTGTATTTTCTTTCCAAACTGGGTGGTTTATTTCTCTTCCAAATCTTTACTGTAGGATTGTGTCACCAATGAAATTCAAATGAAAACATCAAGTCTGTACCATATGTTGATGCATTCGTTATTTTATGAAACCTTGCTGCATCTGGATAAGTCAATTAAGGTTAAACATCCCTTTATCAAGAAAGTCCTGTTAAGGACATCAGCACATCTGTTTCTCCACACCGTTAATTTTTGCTGTGCTGTATTGGTTAACAGGAAAACTGAAATACCACCACAGCAACTCCCTTGAAGCAAAAACAATGATCCAAATGCCATTCTGTATTTTGGACACATCACTATAATAAAGGCTATAATGGGCTATGGAAAAGCCTTTTTTCCTTAGGCAGGGATCATATATGGAACGAGAACTGAGGATATTCAGTTTCTGCTGGAGAGATGGTTGTGCAGGACCTGTCTGTCTTCTTGCAACTGAACTGCTTTCCATAGAAACTCGGTAATCTGTGGGTAGCCCTGCTCTGATGTGCCTCTGTGGGCACTAATTCTGCAGTTTCTGTATAAACAGCCAGGAGCAATGCCCAGCAGACCCGCACTGGAAAAATATCTTGTGGCAGTGATGCCTCATGCTTTGGACACAAACCTAGAGGGAAGCTCTGCATGGCTCAAGGGAGGAGGAAGTATTAACCAAACCCGTTGCTATGGTGAGGTCTTTGCAGAAAGGATCAAGTTCAGGGAGGAGATTTAATGGAAGTACATGTTGCACAGTGCTGGCAATGTTTTCGTCACTACGATCACTGCAAAAATCAGACAGCTGGACCTTCATTATGTTTCGTTTCTTTGTAGCTTGAGAAGTTTTCCACAGTCAGAAAAACAGTGCTGCAGTCAGACTGCCTAGAGGCAAGAATGGGTGAAGCAGTATCTTCTTCTTGCTGAAGTTAATATATATGCTAAGACAGAGGGATAGGCCCGCTATGGATCCACACCTGAAGACCAACACAACTAATGGGGTCTTAGCAAAAAAATTGCTCTTCAGAGTGCTTTTCAAGTTATTTAGCATGAAGAAGGTCTTGTTTAAGGAGCTTCACTCAAGTGAAGAACCACGTAGTTAAAAAAAACATAGCGCATACAAGGGCTGCTCAAAGCCATTTTTATCAGCAAACAGCTTTACCTTATCACGGCAATTGCTCTGTACTTGGGAGTTTGGAAAGAGAAGAGTGAATTGACATGGCCCTTGGTGACAGGAAACAGGCAGTAAAGTGACACAAAGAACATCCTTAGGGCCAATTCAATTCCCTATATATCATGATTTAGGAGAATGAATATGCATTAAGGTGAATAGTTTTTCTGACAAGGCAAAATGTGGAGTTGCCAGTCCAGCCTGAATGATGTTCAGAATCACACAGCTAGATTAAGAGAGAAGGCAAATAAATGGCTTATGCACATAAATTCAGTGTAAGGAAATCTAAGGTAATGAGGCTAGGCAGAATAAAAAAGGAGACAGAAGAGAAGGGAAAAAGAAATATGGTCTTTCTGGCCATATGCTTAGGGCACTGAGCAGGGAGCGAACCAGATGTTGTGGCTCAGACTTTAAAGTATAGTTCTCTGAGTTTTAACCAATTTCATTAATGCACACTGGATGTATAATATATTTTAGAAGACATTAGGCAATTTTTCCCTTAAAATAACAGAAATTATTTCATCTTCTCCTTTTTCTCAATCTAGACGTTTCTTGCTTGCTCAAGGTTGGCCATCTATAGATATAAGTTATGAAACTCATCCCAGAGCCAGATTTCTGCTTAACAAATTATCAAGGCTTCTTTAAGAAGATTAAGCTGTTACTCTTTCTGATCTCTGGAAGAAAAAAAAAAAGCACCCAAAACACTCAGAGATGGAAATGTCTGTTCTGATACTTATTCAGAAAGCCCTTTGATATGGAAATCATTGGCGTTAACTCCTGTAGCCTCAAGCCTCTCCCCAGTAATTCAGATAACGCATGCAAATGCCTGGACCTGTAGCCCACTGAAATCACGGAGGAACATGCTTCCTGTTCCTCTTTGGACTCGTCCTTTCTGTCTTCTCTCTGGTGATAGCTGAGTATCTCTGCCTGCCAGCACAAGGTCTGCATTTGTACAAGACCTGAGAAATCACTGCTGCTCATTCTCCCAGGAAAGGCTGGCGTGCAGATACCGTTACAGACAACGTACATGAGTATCTAAACTGGAGGCCATCAGCATATCTGCTTAGACACACCAGAATAAATGAAAATGCTGCATTACCACCGGATTACCTGTTAGCAGGCTCATTTGCTGACTAATGTGCTGTCCTGAGGGCCACCTTGACTTGTTCGTCATCACTAGTGCTCCAAGATCTAGCAAAAGGAGCTGCAGCAAGACTACTGCTGCTTAGATATGTACCCCTGACAGTGTGCGAGAACCACCCGCAGAGGTAGGGAAAGGGCTTCCCAAAGTGCCCATGGGGCCGACACGCAGCCTTGCCTCTGCAGCATCTCCCAGTAGGGTCGGGGCACCGGGGTCCTACTGCTGCAGCAACGCAACTGCTGCAGACCCTGCCCTGGCCTTTTTCTCTCTTTTTGCTGGCTCTGAGGATTTATTTTCCCTTTCAGGGGGTGGCTTATACACTCCTGTTGGGCATCCCATCCCTAGTGACTGTGCTCCTTACATAAAGCCATAGTCTGACCCTGTTCTCCCCTCTCAGGCCAGTAGGGCTAGGCTGGCCCAAACCACTTCATTTTTGAGTTCTGGGCTTTCACCTCTCTCCTTTTTTCCTATTGTTCCCCTGCCCCCCCCCCCCCCCCTCTTTTTTT
>NW_008794631.1:178445-179280 GCF_000699145.1 Aptenodytes forsteri | reverse complement strand
TTTCAAAACCCCTACCCCTTTTTCTTTTTTTTTTTCTTTTTTTCCCCCCCCCCCCCCCCCCCCCCTTTAATTTTTTCTCTGGGTCCTGATTTTTTGGGGATTCAGGGGGAAATGTATTTAGTTTTGTTAGGACTGGACTGATAAATGTGTCTGATATGCAGAATGTATAAGAATGGTGTCTATAAGCAGGCATCCAGGGAAAAGTAAGAATAGGACAAAAATATATGGCACTTCCCCTGAGTACTGTACCTCCCCCTCCAGCTATGTTCAGCTCAGAGGATTTCTTGAGCCTAATGCAGTTTGCCTATTTAGTCACCTTCAAGAGATTTCTCTTCCAACTACTTGTTCAGGCTTTCAGGTGTGACTCTACCTAAACTTTTTGCATCTACATCACTCAGTCCTTTGCAGGGTCAAGAATAGGAAGGCCATTCGGTGGGGGCAGTGTTGTGCTGGGGAATGGGTTATGCAAACATAGGAGCTACACATGCACTTGCTTAAGGTGACAAATTTCAATGCATTGGAATTTTTTTAAACCCATCTAGGGCAACAACAAGCTGCCTCTCAGTCAGGGTCTGCAACAGCGAAGAAAAGGTCCCCCAATGGGGGGCCTGGGTGTCAATGGTTGGTGGTTCTTCTGCACCCAGGAAAGGTGCCCTGCTTTGCAGTGTGCCCGGTTATCATAGAATCATAGAATCATAGAACAGTTGGGGTTGGAAAGGAAGTCATCTAGTCCAACCCCCCTGCCGTGGGCAGGGACATCTTCAACTAGATCAGGTTGCTCAGAGCCCCGTCCAACCTGACCTGGAATGTTTCCAGGGATGGGGCATCCACCACC
>NW_008794631.1:151555-177857 GCF_000699145.1 Aptenodytes forsteri | reverse complement strand
GTTGCCTCGACCCAGGTGCAGGACCTTGCACTTGGTCTTGTTGAACCTCATGAGGTTCACATGGGTCAAATTCTCGAGCTTGTCTAGGTCCCTCTGGATGGCATCACGTCCCTCTGGCGTGTCGACCGCACCACTCACTTATACATCTGTGCCCTCCCTCACCTCCTCCAGACCCTTGCAGGAGAGACTGTGAGTATTCAACACCATTGTGTTTCTAAGTTATAACCCTCCCCCCCCCGCCCTTAAATACCTTTTCCTGGTTCACAGAGAAACAGCTGCAGAAATTTGGAAGGATCTGTCAGGCAAATAAATCTGAACCCAAATGACCACATGGTCCCTCAGGATACTGAGGCCTGGTTTCAGCAATCATCTTTTCTCCACCTGAGAGAGGAAAAAGTAGAGAAAGGACAAAATCTTAGAAAGGAGATCACAAACATCAGTGCCCCTGGCCACCCAGAGCATGCTGGACACCTGGATGATGCTGCAGAGCCCTCGAAGTGAAGCCGCTGCTGATGCCAGGGGAAGCAGGCTTACACCAGGAAGGAGCACACCTGAAAATCCCACCCAGCATAAAGGCGATAATATATAAAATGATGGTACTCCATAGTGCAGCCAAATGAGCCCTCCTGGCAGGTCCCGTAAATCCAGACAGCCGCAAGAAAACTTGAATTAGCTGCAGCAAGGCCACTTTGAGCCACTGACTGGGCTCAGACTGATGGGTCTGGCAGAGGGACCTACTGTCCTGCCCTGAGACCTCCCTTCTCCCTGTGGAGGGTGAGGAGGGACACGTGGCTGAGCTGCACCCAAAACAGTGCCTTTCATCGGCTCAGAGATGAAAGTATGAAAAGCTACAAGAGAAAACTATTATATAATCAAAACTGGACAATTTTCCCCAAAAAAATCAGGTGTACTTGCAGGGTGGAGAGGAGTGAAGAGCTGACATGGGAGTTAATTAACTTCCTTTACAAACGCAATGATTTAATCCAGTCCCATCAGAGGAGAGGGTACTGGTGAGGTAAACCCAACTAGGCAAAACCAAAGACAGAAAGTTGTCGCAAACCTGTCCAACTTCACTAAACATACTGTATGCCAGGGGTGTATAAACTGAGTCAGAGCTAAAAAAGCAAAATTTAGGATGTGCAAAGGAAGGAAGCAGATAAGCAATGGTATTGTCGCCCTTTTTTAAGTCTTGCACAGTATGTCTTTGGTAATGCATCTGTGGCTAAATGCTGGGGTTTGAAAGGCTGCTCCCAGCAGCACCTTTACCATCATTTCCACTGCAGCTCCCTGCAAGATTCCCTCTGCGTAACATCCAGCACAGCACCACGGGGCTGAAACAGAAAGTGCCCTTCCTCCTGCCGAGGGAGAGGAGGAGGAGCTGTCAGTTGACAAGACAGAGAAATTACTTTGGCTTTTAGCAGCAAAGAGGAGCTGGTCTCTCCCAAACTGCTACTGTTGTCCCCAGATGCCCTCCCTACAGCAGCTTCCACCCACTCCACCAGGCACAGCTGCAAACTGGGCTGTTCAATCAGTTTTCTTTTCTTTCATGCCACCATCAAGTGTCACGCTGCTTTATCTTGTGTTTTAAACTCTATGGTCAAGTTGCCCACAAAGATTTGCACTCACACAGCTGAACAATGGTACTAAAATCATCCTCCACTACACTTTCTTCTGCTAAAGGCTTCAGTCACAAGGATTACAACCTGTGGGTTATGGCAATTACAGGGAATAATGGAGATGGCTTAGGACAATTTTCTTTTTAATGGAGACAGAGTAATAAGCACAGATGTTCATCTCGGAGCACACTTCCAGACTTCCCCCCAGGCTACATAAGCCCAGCCTCATGGCGCGCCTGTGTTAGAAGCATACCCTGAGCTGGATGCAGGAAAGCAGGCAGCAGCAGGAGATGCACCATGCAGCATCTTGTGTCAGATGATATTTTCACAGGCTTTCACAGTCGTTTGTAATATGCCGAGGCTTTTTATGAGTTCCTACAAATGTTCTGTCTCGTAAGATGGGCTTCCTACAATCGTATCCCCTCTTTATGGCTTTAGTGAATTTTCTTTTTCAAATTTGAAAGCTCCATTTTCTACATAGAAATAGGGCAATCTGTGAAAAAGAGCAAAAATACCTGGAGCAGGAGATAACATGAGAAGGAATTTAAAATCATTTTCGGGGTTATTTTGATCTTCAACAGCTCTAATTCACTGCTGCATGACATAGCAACGACAGCCACGCAGAACTCTTTCCCACTGCTCTTGTGTAGCTGATGGTTGGTGAATTTGGAAGATGCAGGGAAAAACATGTTGTCGGCAAGACTTGGAAACAGAGATACCAGCTGACACTTGCTGAAGCACTGAGATACCTTTTTCAAACCCAGAAGTAGACATAGCCTCTGTGTGGAGACCATCCCGGTCTCCTTTCAGAGACTAGGCATGGAAATTTGTAACTAGGAGAAGCAATCTGCATGTCCTGTAACACTTGAGTATGACATTGTGACGTAGCGTGTTTTCCATCGTGATCAAAGACAATCTACTTCCAAAACTGATTCAAGGGTGGAAGGTGCACAATGCCCTTCTGGAGGGTAGAAAATCAGGACACGGAGGGCTCTTAGGGCAGGCAAGCCCAGAAGGCAGGTTGCACTGAAGTCTTCTTAAGCATCCACAAAGAGCTGTCCTGTGGGATCAGTGAAAGCTTGATCAAGGTCTTTTGCATGCTGCAGTGAATGTGGAAGGCCTGACTGCTCAGTGAAGCACACAGAAGACATATTGATGACCTCTGCCTATGCAGGCATTTGAAATCTGCAGCCCTGTCACACATGTGGTCTGTGCAAAGCAGGTTCCTTCAAGGTACACCAGGGCTTGCCACAGCCTGCAGATAGTCCCTACGCTGTGAGCAAAGGGGACAACCCTATGTTCTTCATGAGGGGTTTGCTGTGGATGTGCAGAAGTATTGCAGTAGTATTGCTCTGTGTGTATGAGAGAGGCCATTTGCAGGACTTCTGTCATTAGGCAGCAAGGTGATTGACTGACATACTAATCCACAGAGCTGACTGGTCCTGAGTCTGCCAAGAGGCATTTTTTAGGATGAAGCTTCAGCTCCTATCAGTTATCACTGCTCTGCTGATAATGGGGTCATTTCAATTTGCATTAACAGAAGATCCTATTTAGATTTAATTACAGATTTCCTGCACTCATGCCTGTGCTGATGACGGCAGGACATTCAGGGATCTGGGGAGTAGATCAGAATGTGGACGTTGAAGCAATTTTTGCATCTCAGACCCACCTCCAACAGCAAACAACTGGATGCATTTAAGCATACTCCCTCTTGCTGAGATACATGGGCTTTAGTTTCTTCCTCTGAGGAGCTAATGCAGTTCTCACGGGAAAGACAGACGTTATCACGTGCTTTTAGAGTTCATGAATGCTTTATTTTAAAGTGCAGGGTCTTCCCAGAAGCAATACAGTAGCCCTACAGAAATCCAGTCTGGAGTCTTTAAAATCTAGGGTTAATGTGGCCACAGCCAAGATTTGTAGTACTGGTGGGAGATTCTGTTCAGTAGCCAACATATCCAGGTAGCATCAGATAAGTGTTTATAAAACAAGACCAGTGTTATGCACGAGCAGCCAGAGTGCAGTAAGAACCTGCAAAACAGCCAGAGAGAGTTCCTGCAACAAGAAAGACAAATGCACAGAGAAAAATACAGACAATGTAAAACAGCTCTGTTAATATTAAAAACTATTGGAGCACCTAATCTTGTATTTCATTGCCCTGGTCAAAGCAGAATCCTTCCTTCCTGTTGCTGGCAATATGACCATGGAGTCCGTCCCTGGCAAGCATTTAAACACTTAACAATGGCTCTTGCCACCAAAGGTTTTGTGGTGTGAACACGTGAGGAGGACACAAAGCGGCGAAAATATTGTCATTTTACAGGTGGGCGACTGAAGCCTGGAGGGAAGAAATTTGCCTGAGGTCATGTAGGGAGTGTGTAACGTTCATTGTGAGCCCAGCCATGCTCTTGGTCAATAACACTTCTCCATTGTTTTGTTCAGACAAACCCGGCAATGCTGCTACCTGCTCCTTTTGGAAGATTTTTCCCACAGGTGAATGCCCTGTGTTAGCAGGAACAACTTCCTGACATTAAAATGCACAGATTTAAATGGAAATGAAGCTCCACAAATGAAACAAGCCATAAGCACTTGCTAATTGTGCTTGGTTGTGCAATAGTAAAAATGCTTCTCTATTCTCAAGAGGGGAAATAACAATTGATCCATTTTCTGGATGACTGTCTGCAAGATCCATCCCAAAGCTTCCTACCATACAGAAGCAAACTGAAGGCTGTTTTCCTTTTATGAAGGCACTACAAGACTATAACAAAAACGCAAATGTGTCTCAGGAGACACTCCTGCTGGTGCTGGAATGGTGGAAGGGGACAAAGCAAATGAGCAATGGCTGGTGACTCTAACACCAATAGCCTTCATGAAATAATCTATAAATAGCTTCAGCAGCAGTTGTACCCTGACCACAAAGTGACTAACTGAAGAATTCATCCATAAATATCTCATTTTCTTCAAACTACCTTCAGCCAAGACTAAGAAAATAGAGAAATGGCATCGTTTGCCCTGGTGCTCAGTGAGTCCACGCTACTTTGGTCCAGGCAGGTGAAAGCCCACCAACAACCCCTCAGTATCCATCTGGTGAGAGGAGTATGGCAGAGAAGTGGTTTAATGGAGGACTGATAACAGAGCACCCAGGAGGAGAGAACCACATGCCCAGACCTTAGGCCTTCCTCCCTTTCCCCATGAGGAGGGAAGAAGGAGACATTTGCCAGCATGCATATAAATGCTGCATTTTCAGAGGTGGCAGGTGAGCAGATTCATAAGGGAATGTACCCAAGGGCCAGAACAGAGTTTGCACCCTGATTACTTCAGTCTGCTGCTCCACTAAGCTTGCACATGCACAGCTCTACACTTGCAGCACATTTCTCTTCCCCACTCACTCTGTTTCTCCCATGATGTTCTGGCATTAGTCAGAATAATCTTGACTCCGTGGTGCTCCAAGCGTAACTAAACAAGTATGCATACAATGAGAACATTTTACCTACCCAAGATAGAAACAGAATTTTTTTAGATAGCTGGTCATTGATTTCTGGGTCTAGAAAGGGAAAAGAAGAGACGTGAATCACTTTGAAATGAAGTTTTCTCACTTCTAGGACAACAAACATTGAAGAATTAAAAATGGCTCACAAACTAATGAAACTGAGCAAGAAGTGGTGAGCCTGAGACACAGGAGCTGAGATGGCATAAGGAACCACTGGGGCTGAAAACCTCAAAGATGAGTCACATATGATGAAACAAGGAGGTTTCCAGTTTGGAACAAAGAGAGTTGGAGCAGGGCCTCCAAGTGCAGGTGTAAGGGGAGCAGTGCAATTCTCTTTTACCAGTTTCACCATGGCTATCTTCTGAGCGGGAGAGCTTGGGCAGTTGTCGACATTCTCTCCTTGTTGGCTGTGGAGCAAAAAGAAACACCAACAGAGATTGCAGCTGACTCAGCTCATTGCAAGTAGTGCTCATTAATGAAGACAATAAAGCTACAGCATGAGGAGGAGCTGCAACCTAACAGATGCCTGTGTTGTGGAGAAGAGTCTCTTACTGCTTTTCATTACAAAGGTGATTGCATTAAAAAGTATTGCACAGCAACACCGTAAAGGGTAAAGACTAGATTGATGGCAAAGCCAAGCAGTTCCTTTGAGAACTTTGTAAGAAATATTTAATTTCTCCCTCCCTCCCATTTCTCCCCATCTTAAATTTCACATTTCTAGATTGAGCATGTTTTGGTTTCTTCTTTCTAAAAGTACATGTTGCTATGTTTCATTTTGGACCTCTATTTACTTTGCTTTGACTAGGCATGAGCAAGGACCTCAAGAGCATGGTGTCTGGGGACAGTCAGCTTCCAAAAAGCATCTGTCTCCAGCAGCCACCTAGGCAATGGAGAACCAATAAGGATTCCCAGGATGGAGTCAGCCTTCAGGAGCAACAGCAGGGGCAAGGAGAGGCACACACTGAATTTCCAGGCCAAGCACTGATATCACTTGACTGTGCTAACAGGCTGAAATAAGGATTTTGTTTCTTGTCAGCTTTTATTGCCAGGCTGCTCAAACTCTCCCCTCCACCAAAGCACATGCCTTTTATCTTGTGTGTTCTTTTTCATCTTCCCCTCTCTTTTACCTGCTTTCTGCTCCCAAGGCTTCTATTTGATTCCGCAATTGCTTTGAGATTTTTCTGGAAACAGAAAGAAAAATAATGATTTCCATCTACTTAGTTGTGCTCATGATCATTTCAGGGCTGCTATGCTATACATCCCTCTGCTGCATGTTATACAACCCTTTACAGAGAGCCTCAAACTACTTCTGGTGGGATATTGTACCTTCTCATGTGTTTGTAAGCACCTAGGAACCACTTGGTGCATCTTCATAGGAATTACTGCAGGGAACAACTGAATCCATGGGTTCATCCAGTCTTGGATAACAGGCAAAACTGGGCAATCCTGAAGCAGCCACACAGTGGTAAGAGAGCATACCAACAGCACAGAGCTAACACTATTTAGATTATTTTATTGCAGGAAAACATTAGTATTGCTGGGTTTCTCCCATCAAACATGTGCTACCATGGTAGCAAGGTAGGAAAAAGGGTCTGGTATTGTCTTCTATTATGTCCTCCAGCTTTGCCTGATGGAGACACTACAGTAATTAAAACAGAGAATCTGTAGTGCCCCTCAGGTATGGGGGTAGCTCTACTACTGCAAACAGCAGATTTCCTCCAAAATTCTTGTTATTTTAAACTTTATATTGTATTTCAGCCTCCATTGTTACAGTTCATGCAGTGCATACATAACATCATTACACGGCTCTTCTCTCCAGAACACAGAGAGCACAAAACTGAATCTCAAATCACTTCACAGAACCAAAAGAGGAGTTTTTAAACAGGGCTCATACTGCCGGCACTTCATACTTAGTGCTTAATTTGGGAGTGATTGCTAGAAGGAAGATTTAACCCCTCATGTTTACCGAAGTTAGAGAATTTCTGCATTGTGGAGCAGCTGAGAAAGAGAAGAGTGAGAGTGAGAAGTACGGTGCTTAGACCCACATGGGCTGGGCTCTGCACTTAGATATGGTGTTTTGAAATTCAGAGATTCTATGTAACCTCGTTACTTAAAGGAAACTACAGTCCAGTAGTGAGGTGAGGGGGGGCATGGTTTTAATGGCACTTGAACTCTGGCCAGGAAAAGGGAGCACTTGCTCTGAAAATAACTGTGTAGCTGCAGGCTTTGCTGCTACTGCTGTTCAAGCTGCTGCTTTTGCTTGTTACTCTGCAAAGTAATAATATGAACCTGGTGCAGATTATTAAGAAAGAGAATTGAAATTAATATCCAGGATTTACCCCACAACTTTGGTCTTCTGAGGAAAAGATAAGCTACTCCTGGAATCTACTAAGAGTGAGATGAGACTTTCCAAATCTAAATTTCATTTGCATTTCTGTGGTTGGGTGATTACGTGACAGAAAAAGAAGCTGTTCTACGTAAATATGAGGTGCTTGTTTGATGCTGCATAAACCGTATTAACTTACGATCAATAGCACATGCTTCAGGTATGGCTGCTGTGGAAATATTCTGGATACTATAAAATAAGAAACCCAGAATAGAGGGCATTTCTAATACTTACAACCCAGTTAGTTCAGGGTGCTTGAGCTGCTCTTCTAAGTGGCTTATTTTTATCTGCATGTCCTTTAAAGTTCAAAAGAAAAGCAAACAATCTTAATATTAGTCCATCAGTCCGGTGTGCAATAAAAGTCAGGTCAGACCTTATTAGCATGAGATCAGCACCAGTGCTGTGCTTGCAGATATTATATTCTGCTCTCCCAAATTGGCTCTGATAGAAATCTACAGAAATCTGCCCTCGCGGTATTAGTTTTATATTGCAGTAACTTTCTGGATGACTTATGTTCCCAATAATACAAGGTTACTCATTTTAAAGGCATACTTGCTGGTTTGCAGACTATGGTCCTCAAAACTTCTAACCCCAAACTTCTCAGTGTTGCATTATTTTTGTATTCCTGAGGCTACAGGGAGGCCTATTCCCCACACTCTTACCTGTATTATATTTTATTCTATTGCTTCGCTATTTGACACCCTTGTAATTACCTTTGTAAGACCTATTATCGAATGGTGCTGGACTAAACAAAGAAAGAGCATCTACTGTGATTTGCAATAGGATGTCGTACCTCTAAGATTTTGTCCTGTTGTATGACTAGTTTTCTTTCTTCCAAGATTACACTTTTTTCCTAAAAATCAACAAAATCAAATGTAACTTGTTAGGGGAAAAGTATTAGTATTAAAACGGTAGTATTCGTTAAACTTTCATTGTAAAGAGACTAGTAAAAAGCTACAAACCAGCACTTTCTATGCATCAAACATTTATTAGAAGTGAGGATTATGTGATCACACTGTGTGTTTGACAGTTTTTCTAGCCCCAGAAATTGTGGCTGGTATCAGCAGTGAAGGGAAATCTTATAGAAATGAAATTCCTATCTGTTTGGTAAAAATAGGCAGCAGGATAGAAGACAGAAGCTGAAGCTGGTGTCCATGCTGAGATAAATGCTTTGGGGGTGGTTATAACTATTTTATCAGACCCAGAGAATCTACACAGACAAGCTGCTTGTGACCGCAGGGATGGCTTTTTTTCGTTAGCAGAAGCTAACACCCGCAGCGCCTGGGTCACGTGTCGGACTGGCCTGACAGGCAGCTTACCGGGGATCGGCGATGCCGCGGAGTCACCCACAGCCCTGCTTAGCCACGGTTGTGTGAGCTAATGCAGAGGGGATGATGGGGCGGACACTGCACGTGCAGTCACGGACTCGGGCAAGACGCTGTACATCAGCCAAGTGTCCTGGCTCTTCCGCCACTGCAAACACACGGCCGGGGGGCTCAACAGCTTGTGGGATGCAGAACACCCTGAGCAGGAAACCATCCTCAGGAGCTGGGCAGTGCAGGAAAGGCCTGGGGGTGGTGGGACAGGAGCTGAGCGTGAGCCCCCAACATGCCCTGGCAGTGATGGAGACCAGCAGCATCCTACCCCTATGGGCAGGACCATGGCCTGTAGGTCAAGGGAAGGGGTTATCTTCCTCTACTCCACGTGTGGATACTGCGTCCCCCCCAGTACATGATGGATGTCAATGAACTGCAGTGAGTTCAGGGGAGGTCCCCAGGGTGGCTGTGTAGGCTCCATCCCTGGAGGTTTTGCAGCCCAGCTGGGTACAGCGCTGAGCACCCTGCTCTGAGCTTTGAGCGGGAGGTCGGACCAGAGGCCCCCCCACAGTCCCTTCCCACCTGAATTATTCTGTGATCCCATGACTCTGCTGACTCATAAATCAAGTCAGCTTGGTTTATGGAGGCCTCTCCTAAATAAATGTGTTGCTTTTCTGTAGCTTAGCATGAAATCACAGACATACGCACCATTTCAAAACTTTGCTGGAGACTTTGTTATGACAAGTGCTTGCATTTAATTGTTTTGCTGGGAAAAAAATAATCATCTCCTTTATTCATACTGAACAAAAAGAAACTATCAGCCAGTCAAGGGGGGGAGGCAGGAAAAGGAATTTGTAAGTCAAAACAGTCTATTTTGTTTAGCACTGTGCTTTTTCAAAGTCTTATGATGATTGATGGAATATGGAAGATTTTATTTCCAAAAGGCTTATTTAAATCCCAGCTGCGTGTTTAGAAAGCTGAGGCCCCTTCCACTGGAGGGACAAACCAAGGCATCAGCTACCCACATGCTTCTATTTGCTCCTGTGGTAAAACAGGAAAAGAAAACCTGTTGGCATGAGGTCGTCTATTATCCCCACAAAATAGGAGATTAGGAAAAGGTACAGTTGAAAATTGGCCTGTAACCAGCTGATATTTGTGAAAGAAAGGTGGACCATGTACATCTCTTCATGGATAACTGCATGCCTCAGGAGCAAATAATTTGTGATCCACTTTGGGCAGCATCAGAAGAGACCACAAACACTCAGTAAGCCACAAACTCGCAGTCACGCTGTGGCTCATCCAAAAGCCTGCTCTCAGGCCATCCCTGCACTCGCAGACAGCAATGATGGGGGAGTTTTGTCATGCCAATGACAGCCAGCAAAATCTTTGGTGGGCCCACATCTGGGCAGAGTTAGACATCACAGAGCTACCTTGACATGGTCTTCATTGCTCTGGGGCAAGTCCAAACTTACAATCTATTTTTAATAATCTTATGGTCAACTCTCACATTCTTTCCTCACATCTCATGCCTATTTCTTTCTTCACAAGGGCATTTCGATACCTTTATAAGTTGCTTTTCCTTTTCTTCCAACCTTCTCGCCAGCTCCTGCAAACATACCTGTCACAGAAAAAGGGTTAGCAGTGGGTGAGGGTGGGCAGAGAGAGGCACAGGGAGAAGTCACGGGGTTGGCTAGATGGGAGACCAAACACGAGTCTTGCTGTAAGCTTTGCATGTCTCAGTACCTATCCATAGGCATTCTTAATGCTGACTATGCCATTTGGTTTTATTCCTATCAGAAAATAATGAATCAAATCCTTCCTGCACCAGTTATTTGTGGTTTTTTTACAAGCAAGACGATGGAGGAAGTGTGTGTGTGTGCGTGTGTGTGTTCGTGCGTTCAGCCTACAACCCATTCCTTACTGCAGTTATACATAGGAATTGGTGGAAGAGACAGCTGAACAGAAAAAAAAAGTCCTCCTGCTTGTTTTTACCAATAGCAGCAACTCTGGTCTCAAGCATTCTTGTGCCTGTGTCTAAACTGTAAAGCCTTTAGATGAGGAACTGGATTTTTCCTTACATGTGTAAAATACCTGGTATACCAAACACTACCCCTGGTTAAGGACCCTGTATACCACCGGTTAGTTCTGGCTTTATCACCAGCCAGTGTGTCTTTTACCTGCATTCTTCCCCAGAAAAGGTGCTCTTGCTCAAGTTAACTAGCCCTTGGGAAATAGGGGTGTCTGGACATTTCTGTGCATCAAGTCGAAATGTGTAAAGTGTGTGTACTACAGATTTTATCAAATCATTAATAGCAGGATATGTTATTATTTGACCACTTGCCTTCAAATGACTTACGTTCTCTATACAGGGAACCTGTTGATGCTTAAGAAGTTTATCTTCATGGAATGCAGAAATCTGAAAATTAAAATCAAAGATAGATCATGAAGAAACAACAATGCGGTGGGAAGTAAGGGGTTTTTTTACCACTCTCTTTATACAAGGGTTCATGATTCTTCAGACCTGTGTGTTTCTGTTCAAGACGACAGAAAGTTTCCCTGTGAGGCCTAGTTATGAAATGGACTGGCACAAAAATGTAAAAATTTCTAAAGATGGTCTTTGCAAGAACAGACATTTTAATTATGCTTCCCATCAAGGACATAATTTAATTTTCAAAACATGCCTGAAATATTAAGAAAACAATAGGTGTCACTTAAGAACACTGGAAAGATGAAGGTTGTTTTCAAGGCAAGTCCTCAAGTACCTTAAAATGTATTTTGGCCATATATTCCGGTTGTCTTTAATTGTCAGGAAGTTCACAGTATTTAGAAAGTACATAAATAAAAACCTGTTTTTTTTCTTCTTTGCAGTTAGCTGAAGTAGAATATCACCTGACCTCACAAGTTTTCTTTTACTATGATGCTATCGGTAAATATTTTAGTGTGTGATTCTATGCATGCTCCCTCCCCGTCTCTGCCCAAAAGCACATGAAACAGAGGGGAAAAGCCATTTTGAAACACCCAGAAAGATTCTGCTGACTGCAGTGAGACCAAGGGAGTACAAGCGACTTGCCCACGGTCTCACCATGAATCAGCTGCAGGCACCACAAGATGGTTGCAGGTCCTTGACTGCAGACCCATTAGCAGCCCCCGTCCTACCTCCTCCATCTGCCACTCCAGTTCTTTTTTGACCATTGCAGAAGTGAAGCCTGCGACACCTTTCTGTCTCATCTCGGTCCTTGGAGGCACAGGCGGTGTCTGAAAACTACACAATTTACAGTGTCAGGTGAAGGATCACAGCCTGGGCCACTGTTCTGGTTTCATGAAAACAGGCAAGGCAGGAGCGAGAGCATTAAAACCTGAATTCAAACTTCACCCTACCTTTTGCATTTCTTTCCTTCCCCCATGTATGTTTTTTCTTGTTACATGAAATGATTATAAAATAACTGAATCAAGCCTTTTTATGTAACACCAACTTAATCCCATTTTCAACCAATGAAAGGTTTTGATGAACTCCCCAAAATATTTTATTGCATTCATCTTTTCCTGCACTTTTTCATTGTCTGACTTGGCCAAGAAGTAGGTGCACCAAAATATATAGGGAACAACCTTATCTCACATTTACTTTAGCCTAACAAGAAAAAGGAAGTTGACAAAATCTCGGAAAGAAATTGTGTTTTCCTGGTGAGTTTTGAGTGGGCTGGGAAGTGCCTGTACTTCTGCTCAGGCCTACATGACACAGAAAATGTCCACCTCATAACCTTGTTACGCTAAATACTCTAGAAGTTGTTTGCTTTCTGCTTGTTCTAGAAGACAAAATAACGAGGGAATCTGCTCAGACTGCACTCACCTCTTGAAATGTCTGTGTTCACTGAGGGGCTGCTTGTTTTCATCAAGAAGTTTGGAAACCATCTTGCTGAGATCTGTCTTCACACTCTGTAGATAAGGTCACATCTGAAAACAGTATCTTCCTACAAAAACATTGCACAGAAAAACCTGTTGTTTCGCACTAAACACCGTGTCATGTCCCATCTCCTGCAGAGCTGGAACGTGATGCTCAGGTGGACTATATAATTTGCTCTCCCAAATTCTTCATATCTGACAGACTTCACAGTGGATTGTCTCTTATATGTTTGTAATACCAGATTTTTTTCAGATTTTGAGACAGGCTGGTAGAAAACCAATCTTCATACCAAGCTCTAACAGAGCAATACAATTTATTTCATAGCAGTGACTGCCATAAAACTGCAAAAGGCAAACACAAAACCCCTTGGCTCTTTCTTTTTTTTTAAGCCACGGTAAGTCTAATTTTAATTTTAGTACTGTAACTAACTGCTGAATTTATCCCTATTTCCCTTTTTAGGCAGGGCATTTGGGCACAAATAGGCTCAAGGCCATCATACAGGATATAAGGGACTCAGCCGGAAAGAGCTGTCTACATCCAGGCTTTGGCTAGGAGGATCCCACAGGCACAGGACTATGTACCCGTGCCCCGAGGGATGCTGCAAGGGAGGGGGCTGTGGCAGCTCACTCAGCCCCTGCTCAGCAGAAGGAAGTACTGGGTGAGGCTGTGGAACTATTTTCTTTTTTTTTTTTTCTTGATCCCAAGCACAAAAAGCTCTGCTGAAATTCTGCACGGGCTTTCAAGGACAAAATAGTCTGCAGGAAAGGAGCTTTTGGAGGGGTTTCCCACGGATAGCTCTGCCACCCTATTTATACAGCAAAGGGATTGGGCTCTTCCTCTGACATTCACGGCAAGGATGACAGATATAAACTGAGGGACAGATTTGGCACAGCTGGCCTTCTGAGTGCTGCAACTGCTTGGCTGCTGCTGTGGATGCAGCCTGCAGCCCTGTGAGGGTCTATGGGCGGGACTGGTGGCTGCGCAGCTGGGCATAGCACCGAAGTCCCTCAGCTGACTCCAAACGAACTGAAGTATCTACGGGGTGAGAGGCAAGAGGTGGGGATGTATGCAGGGTGCCAGAGGAAACACAGGCATCTCAGTCCGGCAGTGTTAAAACTCTGACATAAACCAAATTTTTACTGAATAGAGCACATGAGAACAAAGACAAAGGAGGATTCACCTTAGGATATCACCACTTAGGTATCATCTCTAAAATGCGGGATAATCCCAGCTAATCCAGACACTCACACTTTGCTCCTAGGGAGGATGACATCCCGCATCCTCTCCTCTCTAAAAGCCGCATTATTTAAGCCACGTTATGTGCCTTGAATCGCCTCAATTTGGCCATCCAGGCAGAGAAACTACCTTAGATTTTTACAGAAGTTTGTCTTCTGTATTACCCTGTAAATACTTGCAGTGCGGAGGGGAAGGAGTGGAGGGTCAGAGGGCCCTGAGAGATGCTTGCATTGTTCCTGCAGTCTTTCACCAAAATTCACCACTGTGGACAAAGCAAGCAGAGAGACAAACCTGGCAAGAACTCACAAAAAAACCCAGAAGTCTCTTCTACACCTTCACACCATCCTGCCAGCCAGACTTATTTACATGTCCCCCAAAAAGGTGGACCCCTGCCGACAAGACTTATTTACATGTCCCCCTGAAAGGTGGACCCTGCACCCAAGCCAGAAACAAAACACAGAAAAACCTGGTGTAGAAAGTAAAAGCTAAGGTCAGAGGGCCATGCTCCCTGACTGCAGAAGTTGAAGAACTCTTTCCAAACATGGTGACAGATACATCTACCACATCCAACCTCCCAAGGCCCTCGGGTACAGTGAGGTGGCATAAAATAATAATTTCTTAGTTAACAGACACTACTCAGCATCTCAGCTTTGTATTTCTCCAAGAAGGCTTAGCTTTGCTCCCAACTGAAAGAGCCCTGCCACCGTCCCTGCAGTAGCACTGTCCCTGACGTGGCTTTTGCATCCACAGGTTTGGTGCAGGTAGGTTGAATTTCCACAGTGTCCACAACCGGAGGGGGCATTTCCCCCCGTCAGTGTGGCAGAGGGGTGAGCAGCGTGCAGCGTGGGTTGAGCGGGGCAGGCAGGGGCGAGCAACCGCGCCCGAGCTCACCAGCTGTGTGGGCTTCCTGCTGCCTTCCTGTTGCATGAGCACAGCCCCGAGGAGCTGAGTGGCGCAGAGAGGCCACTCCTTGCACTGCCCCCTCGACCCCACCACCGTCTGACAGCTCCCAGCCCCCTCGCTCTCCGATGCAGGATTTTGCTCTCGGGGTTGCATCCTTTGGCAGCTCACCGAACCTGAACCGACCATGCACCCCAGCAAGGTACAAGGTTCATTGATTTTGGCTTGTTATTTTTCGATTTTGCTTTGAACTCTCTTTCTCCTGATGGTCATTCTCTCAGGTACCAGTCACGTCAGCGGCGCTATTAATTCTCATTGCGAACAGTGTATATAATTTCCCTGTGTTGGTTCTGCCAGCAAAGCAGCTAAGCTCCTGGGGCAGAGAGGCAATTAATTTTGTAACACAGGGCTGCTTCATATTCAGGACCCAGTTCAACAAAGCACTTAAGCGAAGGAATAATGACTGAGTTGAATGGGAATATTAATGCTTAAAGTTAATTGTGTGCTTTTAAAATTGGGCCTTATATCATGCCAATCAAATCATTAATCTACTCAATTACAAGCTCCAGCTAACAAATACATGCCCCGGACTGTCTTTCCTCAAAAGTGGAAACAGATGCAGATTGGGCCTTGAAAAAGCTATCAACATTCAGTAGTAACTTAGCAAAGACTAAAAATGTGTTGGCTTGCTCCTTGCTAACTCTTACCAACCAGAAAATGCAGTGTGCCAGCACTTCAGTGACAGTCAGCTAAATGCATTAATGAACAAATGGACTATATATTAAAAGCCAAACAGGGAGTTTTACTCCTCCCTTGAGGCAGTCTCAGTTGAATCTGAAAACTATTTTTTGACATCACGAGTTCTGAGGTTTCTAGTATGCATCACAGTAGGCCCACCAAAAAGAACATGTGAATGACAGAAGGATTAACTGCGCAGGGAACAGCAGGAAAGCCAGGATGCTATCCACAAGGTTATGCAGATAGAGCTGAAGATAGTGATTAGAAGTGATACATAGTTGTGAAGCCAGATATATTCTCTCACGGGCATAGGCTGCAAGCAGGCTCATGAAACAAACCACCTCAGAACTCTTGCTAACCAGCAAATGATATCTTATGCGGTACGACTGTACTTAGACTAGCCACAGAGACATCCTAACCTAAATAAACTGATGAACTTATCAATTAAACCACATGCTTCTATAGAAGAAAACTACAATGTCAAAACTTTCAACTCTTTCAACAAAAATTGTGTGATTGACAAAAACTGTGATGCACATGTGGTTGGAGTGGTTCATACAGCAAGCTACTGGCTCACGACATCTTCATTTGCCATGCTACTACTGAGGTCTGTGGTGAGCAGCCCATTCAGGCTGTCGTTTTGCAGAGACAGTCTCTGAGGAACTACAGATGCTAAAGGTAGATAACGGTGCTACATGCTAATGTACAGGATTCGATAACCTGGACCAAATTATTGCTGCAGTCCATGTCTGACCAGCTGGAGCTGGCGTTATTTCCACTAGTCCCCAAATGAATTTCTCAGTTTAATTTTAAACAGAAGAATGATTTTGCTGTTGTTGCTGTTGTTGTTTTAGATTTGTCGTGTAGTTTGGTTTTGTGCCTCTTTGCATTTTAGAGATGATGTTCTCCACGTCAGCCTCTAGGGACAGGTTAGTGTAGTGCACTGAAGTCTTCTCTGGAAGTCCACTGCCGTGACTGCAAAATGGGAACTAGAAAGCTGGCTGTTATGGTAATTAGCATGCAGTTTTAGTTGTGTAGGTGTGTGATGTGTTAGCAGGGAATGTTTATTTTTAGTTCAGACATCTAAAACCTGTATTCAGCTGTGTTCTGCTATGGACTATGAAACAAGTCTGTCTAAACCAAGTCATAGCTGTGTTTGTGTATGCACGTGTGCGTGAATACATGCACGTAGAAGGATAGGGAGGAAAAAAACCAATAGCTGCCTAAGATTAAATACTTTTGGCTTTTGCATCCAATTCTGAGAAGACCTAGAGATGGGAATGACATCCAGCGTTCCAGGAAGAAGCCATGTCTTGACTATAGAGGGAGTGGGAGTGAAGCCTTAAGACACTTTTCCCATAGGCAGGGTAGTACAGAGGGTCACTGACTGAAGCAGTAATGGTGTAGGAGGTGAGACAAGAGGCCTGGGTAATTAAGAGGATGTTGGCTTGGCTCAGTTTAAAACAGCGAGAGCTATTTCCTCGAAGAAGCTTTACCTTAACTGCCAGCTCAGACTGTGAGCTCTGTCAGGCAGCGATCGTCTCAGCAGTGTACAAAACACAGCCAGCGCTATGGGGCTGTCACGCTGAATGCCAGCCCCCGAGCACATCCATAACGATTTCAGTTTTAGCAGCTATAGCTCAAATGAAATATGTTTAGGTTCAATGTTCAGCTGACTCAACAGAAAGTATCAGCCTGGTCTTCCCATTCAACAGATCTCTTAGAAATATCACCAAAACAGTGTGACTGACGCAAGTAAGGGAGGAACAGTCTTCAGGCTGCGCATCCCAGACAGATCTGGTTAACCCCAGCAGCTTGCTGGCAGCTGTAGGGCCAGCCCTCTCCCCTCTCCATCCTCCCAGCATTTAGCAAATTGGAAACGCTGTCTCCCAAACAGAGGAAGCTGGCTCTGAGAAAAAGGTAGACAGAGAGAGTTGGCTTTGTTCTGCTCAAATTTCCCCATTCCCTGACTTCTGAGTGCCTGATTTTGCAGTCTCGGTGTCATATTCCTCACTTCATGCCTTTACTTCTAATTTCTTTTTTCTGCCTGTGCTCTTTTACATGCTATGGCTGTCTTCTTTCTTTGGGACATCACTGGCTCTTTACAGACCATGTACGTCACCCTGTGAAAGTACTGGGCTACAGCTTGCAGTCACTCACAGGACAGCTCTCCCATCCTTGAGAGGAAGGTGAAACCTTGTGGTCGCCAGATGCAGGGGGCCTCACTTGCACAAGGCAAGGGTTTTGACTGTTCTGTGGTACAGATGTCTGTCCTATTTGGGCAGCTGAATGGTCATTTATATTTAGTTTATCCGGAGATTTCTGGCTTGTGTATGGGTAAAAAACCCCACATCTGATTTCATCACTGCTCTGCATCTGTCATGAATTTTCAAAGTGCAATTTCATTGTTTATTCAATAGTATTTTTTTTAAATCCTCTGTTATTTCCAAGTCTGTTTGCTCACAGAAGGATGTCTGTCATGAATGCTCAGATAGTGGATGCCTACATCTTGTTTTTAGTAGACACAATGCTTAAAGTACTTCGGTTTCTCTTCCATGTGGTTGGAAAGACTTGATTTTCCTGTATTTTTTTTTAAAGCTAGATTTGGCAACCATGACAACCACATGCCAGCATCTGAACTGGGATAAAAATAGGGATATTTTTATGCCTTACTTGGATTAGCTTTTCACCTTAGACAGTTCCCAGAGGTATGGCCCACTGCTTAAGGCTGGGAACCCTCCCAGCAGACCAAGACTTCTGTGCTTGTTCCAGGAGAGGAGACAGACAAAAGGTGACTCCAACACAGAAAGCTTTGGAGTTCCTTGCGTTTCCAGTTTGCTTTGCAAAAGTAATTCAACACTTTTGCAGCAAAGGAGCTGACATGCTGTAAAATTTCAGGACATCTCTCTTGCTCTGAGTGGTTTCACTGATTCTAGTATCTAATCTACCTTTCTTGTATCTAAGCTGCTTCCCTCTCCTCACTGACCAAAGGCTTTGACCATGTTTCACTGATAAACTGCACTGGAAAACCCAAATGGCAGAATATAGATTGTTGTTGCCTCAAAACCAGTTCTGTCTGCCCACAGACAAACCTGTTCCCAGACACGGCCACCACAATAGCAGAAGCAAAGGATGCTTTCTATTTCATTCTCTGCACAGCATTGCGCAGCACAACCAACCAACTTTGTTTTTCAGATGTTACAGCAAAAAAACATGTCATCCAGCACTACGGGAAAGAGAAACCCTCCAGACAATTCATTGCCAAGGTGGATAACTCAAGGCTTCAGCAGTTGCTCTTGACCACTGCCTGCTGATCTTCTGTCTTGTGGAAGATACAAGAAATATTTGTAAAACAGATCCATGCCTCTTCTGGCTAGTAAAGGTCAGCTAAAATCAACTGTGCCCTGTTCTAGCAGAAACTATTCACTTTTTCCTCTAAGAAGGCAATTCATTGGCTTTTCTGAAGAAGTTCAATAATCTTTTCAGTGTTCAAATAGTCTACACATGATCCAGAGACCTTAATAGTTATCAGTGTATCACTAAACTTCGATTCCAAGGGAAAAACATTGGAGAAAATAGTAAAAACTCAGTGCAAACAACAAGCATCTACCATGTTTACTGAATACTTCCGGTCAGTTCTATGAACACAGAGAAAATTTGTACAAATTACTGAAGACATCTTCTTTTAAGTTGTGGTGACATCTTGATACTTAAACTCTTCAGTCTCCTTGCAGCCTTCCTCAATCTAGACCGTACTGTATTGCTCACTCACTTGCAGAACATTCCTGGAATGATAAAAGTCACAATGGGCAATTTCTGTTTCTGTCTCCCATAGGCTTATCCACCATCCTCCTCTTCATTGCTTAAGGATATACTCAGGAGCAGTGAGGAGATGTCCTCTGATCTGCTCTCAGCAACATGTATCTCAGGATATAAGTTTACAACTCCCATTTTCATCAGATGCAACTGTAGTCCACAGAGATGTTGTACTGCACAGAGTAGGAAACAGCACCTGGCTGAAGACTTGCTGGCTCAAGCCATTTGTGTCCAGCAGCACTGTGATGCTGCTAGTATTTTCTTCTTCACAATGCATCAGACATTTATTATAGGAGATTGAAAGGGTTTTGCAGCCTATGGTGTGGTGTAGCACATAGAAGAGATTTTTGGTTGAACTTCTGGTCCATTAATTTGTAGCTTCTGAATGCTAGAGAAAGGCCATGATAACTCAAGTGGCAACTGCCAAGCTCTGATGTTGTTCTGATTACAATAACTTTCTCCAGCCATCTAGGAATTGGGAGGATGCATTATCGTGTTCATGTGCTTTTGACCCTTCAAAGATTGCTACTGTCGAGCTGAAAAAGAGTCAAATATTTCTCACCTGAAAGAGTACGAAAAGGACTGGGGAGGAGGAGGAAAGAGAATGAAAGACAGACATGCAGTCAGGAGGTATGGCCTGTTCTTCTGGTGACAATGACCTTGTCTTCACACCTGCCCCCACACTCTTCCCTGTCCCATTTTGCTCCATTACTACCCTTTATCCTTAATCTTCACCTTGCTATGTTGTAAGACTCTATTTGCACACAGGAGAAAAGATCTAGACAGCAAATAGAAGAGAAAAGCCATGAAAGTTAAATGCTGTATTGACTACCTATTTGCTTAAACTTTTTTCTTTCTCTTCATGGTTCTGTAGTTAGCGGGAAACTTTGTACAGTTCTGTTGCTTTTCTGTGGAAGTGGTAGTATGAATCAGATAGTTTTCCCTTGTAAAGGCTAAGGAGGCAGTTGAAGGCTTTCACGTTTCTGGTGTGATTTATTGATGGGCACGGTCAAGCCATCAGGACAAATTACTTTCAAAATCAAGCAGATGAGCAACAGCTGTTGGCTTACTGCTATATTTTTTACTGCCTACCTGAGGGATGTTTTACCATGGCAGAAGCATGGACATGTCTGTGGCTGCAGAGATCCAGCCTCAGGAGATGTTGCAGCAGGGCTGCCAGCCCTTGTGATGCAAACAGTGGGCATGGCGGGGAGGTTCCATGCCTGATGCCAGCCTTGTCTACACCTTCACCAGGAGCACCAATGCCATCAACTGCTCACTGCCCACGTCCCACAGGGCCCAATCCACAGGACCTGATGTTCATCCAAGGTTGCTGAGAGTTGCTGTTACTGTTACAAGGATACTCTCAATCATCTTTGGAAGACTGTGGCAATTGGTTATGGGGCGAATCTGGACATAGTATCCAGGCTCATAAAAGATGAGGGGATTGGGAACAGTCAGGAAGGATTGACTGAGGGCAAATCCTTCCTGACCAGCCTGATTGTCTTCTATGATGTTATGCCTGGCTCTGTGGATGAGGGGGGAGCAGTGGATGTTGTATACTTTGACTTTAGCAAGGCTTTTCATACAATTTTCCATAGTATCTTTATAGCCAAATTGGTAAGATATGGCTTGGATGGATGACAGTAAGTTGGGTGGAAAATTGTCTGGCTAACTAGGCTCAAGGGGTTGGGATCTATGGAATGAAGTTTAACTGGCGACCACCTACTAACAGCGTTTCTCGTCTGATATTGAGCTCAATACTGTTTAACGTCCGTATTAATGACCTGGCTGATGGGACGGAGTGCACCTTCAGCCAGTTTGAGGATGATGCCGAAATTAGGGCAGGTGGCGGGTACACTCAAGGGCAGGGACTAAGGGCATTCAGGGGACAAGCTGGAAAAACAGGCTGACAGGAACCTCATGAGAGTCAGCAAAGGCAAATGCAAGGCCCTGCACCTGGGAGAGAATAAGCCCATGAAACAGTATGGGCTGGGCACTGCCTGTCTAGAAGACAGGTTTGCAGAAAAGGACCAGGGGGTACCTGGTAGAGAAGCTGAACATGAGGCCTGGCAGCCAAGAAGGCCAGCCACATCCTGGGCTGCATTACCAAAAGCATAGGCAAATCTTATCGCTCTCTCCAACTACCTCATGAGAGGCAGTAGAAAAAGATGGAGATGGATGCTTCTCAGAGGTACATAGCTATAGGACAAGAAACAATGGATATAAGCTGCAGCATGGGAAATTCCAGTTAGAAGTTAGGAAAACAATATTTTCACTATTAGGGTGGTCAAACATTGGAACAAGGGACCATAGACGATGGGATGTCCATCCTTGGAGATATTCAAACTCCACTGGACCAGGCACTGAGCAACCTGATGTAAGCTGGCCCTGCTTGGAGTGATGGGTTAAAACAGATGACCTCCGGAAGCCCATATCCTATATTACCCTAGGACTCTGCAAGTAGGTCAGTCTTTAAAAGCCATGGATAAAGCTACCTTCCCAGGGAAAGTGCAAACTTTATTCCTCTAAGAAGCAAAGTCTCAGGGATATGTAATGCTCCATATAAGTGCTGAGGATGAGCAGCTCCTTAAAAACTTACAGGTGCTTTTGGCTTGAGGCAACAGTGAGATTACTGGATTTCACAGGTTAAAAAGGCAAAATAAGTTCTGGAGGCCTTCCTTACTGTTACTGAAAGGCAAAATACGGCCTACAGGTTAAAGCATAAGACACAATGTTAGGAGAAAAGTAGTCTGATTCTGATTCAGTAGCAGACTTGCTAAAGTGACTTTGAAGAAATCATCTGAACTCTTTTATGCCTTACCTTGACAACATGTAATATAGGACTAGTAGGCTATTACACAACTGAGGTAAATTCAACACTGTTTTTAATTTTTGCATTTGGGTGTAGCGGAAAATATTGCTGTACTTTTTATTTGATGAAAAGTATTACTATGTCTTTTTTACGTTGAACTGGTTGTAAATTTTAAACTGCATATCACTAAAATCTTACAAGAATATTTTCTAAGCTCAACCAGTAATTGGAGCAATAGTTTCCTTATTAAACCCTAAAAAGAGCAGCTAGACATTGCTAGGGATAGTATTATATTTTCTCCAACTATTGCTTTTTATCTTGTAGAATCTTAACATAGGGATAGAACAGAACATTTAATGAGCTTTTGGATTTAAAAGTCCCCAAGCATATCCCCTTAATTTGGAAGAAAGAGAACATCCTTATTCTGAACATTTTTATTACTCATACTGAAACTCCTGGGAAAGTATCTTCAAGTTTTTAAGAGAAATGAATTTGTCCTGCTACTTCTTGCATGGCCAGGTTTTGCAGCTATTCTGCTGCGCCACCGATAGAGAACAACATCTGGAAATTAAAGGGGGTGAAGGAATAGTAACACCTTTGCATGTACCTCTGCTGCTCCACCACATTTCTGGTAGCAGATATATAAATTGGATACAATTAAGAATATAGCCAACAGTGTATAATGAAGAGGATAATGATAATCTCATAGCAAATCCCTGCCAAAACTTTCTTCATTTCACATGCCTTATCCTCCTCACTTATGAAAAGACTGTAGTGTACAAAAAGCACATGCAGAGCGGGTACTCACATCTCTTTGGAAGACTCTGCTGTTTAGAGAGACAGAAGCATTTCAGGAGTGCCAGAAAGCATTCAGCCTTGTCGGCTGCCCTGCTTCAAGATTACTACATATGTTTTACCACTGCATCATGAAGAAAGTGCCTGCAATGGCTTTCAGATCAATATATTCACCTCTCAGGTGTAACCTGAGCAACTGAGCAAATGCTGCTAAGAGGCTGAGTGGCCTTCATACCACAGGGGAGAAATACCTGTATTTATATATCTATATATGTGACTATAAACGCATACTCCCACATGCAGTTTTTCTCTTTCAGTCCAATTAGTCATCTGTCTTTCTTGCACCTGTAACTGCTTACAAGCAGATACATTTTGCAATAACTGGAAATATTTAATATGTATTGAACAGAACAAGAATAAATAAAAACCCCAAACACATCAACATCAATAGACTTGATACATGAGGTGATAACAATTGGTCCAATCGCATTTGTCAGTTGTTTGTGGTTTATGGGCAATGGGTGACATTTCAGGAAGCAGACAGAGCTGGGTTGCAGTTGCAGTTCCTCAGCAGCACTTCTCTGCGAAGTCGAGGAGTTGTACAGAGCGAGGAGAGTCTCCTGCTATGCCGCTGGAGAGTCTGTGGGTAAGTGCTGCAAAGGTACTTAGCAAAGGTACTGGAGGCAGGCATGCAGAGGGGAGTATTTTACCCCTCACCTTGGAGAGGAGGAGGAAAATACTGTTAAACGATAATGAGAAGGCTGCAGATCTGGATGGAACTTAACAGTTCCTGGCGGGAGGTAAGCTTAAAGCAAAGCTAGGAGGAAACGTTATAGGATGGAAGTCAAAAGTGCTTCAGGTTTTTAGTCCACTGCAGCAGTTGTGAATGTCAGATTTTGTGAAATCTGTGGAAGCAAAGTAGAAGGTCGTTAAAAGTGTATTTTGGGAGTCAGTGTTGCAGGAAGGGCACCTAGGCTCCTTTTACAATAGCATCCACACTTTCATAATCCTTTCTGAAAATTAATTTATTAAAAGAAAATGTAAACCGGAAAGACAAGAGTACTGTTATTGGTTTTGACAGTCAATCTTTAAACAAAGAATAAGAAGGAAATTTCCATACTGCTGCTACTAGCTTTCTCGTAGGCTTTGATACTCTTTCATGGAGAATAAATTTTTCAAAATCACCTCAGATGCTGAGGATCACAAGTCCCCCTGATAGGCAGAGGGTCACCAGCTCTGCCTTCAGTTCAGTGCTTTTGGACACCTTCCCTGACGCTCTCAGACACTTGCACAGCTCAGCAAGGGATGGCTGTTGAGTGTTTTAGTGTCCGCTTCTTGAGGGGCTGTGGATGGATGGCTTAGCCACTGGTTATCTGCTCCAATACTGAATTTTACATCCCTGTCCTCCTGTTGCTCAGCGTATACAGGAGGCCGTTAGGAAGGCAACAAAGGAATCCTGGGTGACAGATTTTTTCATTTTATTCATGTAACAGAGCTTTCCTTCATTAGCCAGGAAGAGCAGCCGGGTGCCTTTCTCAGTGATCAGGGAAAAGAAAAGCAAGAACTGAGTATTACAGATAAATCAGACAAGACAGAGTTGTGGCTGGAGGACAGAGAAAAGTGATCAGAAGGTACACCAGCAAAAATTACCTGTGTCACCAAATGCAGACTGGTGTATGTGTGTATTATTCAGGTAACTATGCAGTGGTGTTCTTTTCGGACTCCCTAACTTTGCTGGGTGATCATGTATCAGGTGTGTTGTTTTTATCTCTGTAGCAGCAGTGGCAGCTTTTTTCTCCCCCTGTTGTGAACCCACAGGCTCCATGCCTTTCCTCCTGAGAAGACAGAAAGTAGCAGAATTGTTTTTTCACCTTCCACTTTGAGCTGTACCATTGCAGTTCTTATCTTTGTGACAGCATTATCAGTTGAAGCACACAAACAACTTACAGCAGGGAAAACTAGGCTGCATGTTTGAAGGGCACCAGATGCTCCACAGTAACTGTCCATACCCTGGCTGCTGTCCAGAAGCATCTCACTACATGAGAGCTTAAACCTCCCAGGTGTTCTTAGCACCCATGGCAAGGCATTGCTCCTTTGAGTATGCAGTTTATGTTTGGCCCCAGAAAAAGGGTATCTGCTACTCTTCAGGTGGTGAGCCAAACACAAACTCATCTTTCTAAAAGAACTGCTGCAAAAATCACACATTATTCATAAGTGATGCTGAGAGCAGTGGGAAGTGCGATGGCTATTTTGCCTTGCTTTGTTGCATGATTATATACTATAGGGTTGTGCTTCATTTTGGTGTGTAAAAGAACCAGCCTTTCAAGTACATTGTCAGAAGCAACTAGAGTCTGAGAAGATTCTGCTCACCATTTTATAAGTGAAAAAGCTAGCAATACCAATAACTGGACAAAATAGTTGGAGTCCAGTTACCATTATGAGTAAGTTCGTATAATGATGACATTGTCATAACATCTAGCTGATCTTCACAAAGTATCCAAATACCTTTCAAAGCTAGATTGAATAAAGTTACTATATTAACCAGCTGCCCCAGATTGTTTCTTACCACATCTTCTCCCTACTCAAGTGCATAAACTTTTGTAGCACAATATTTTATTTTGGTAAGTTGTTGTGGGTTTTTTTAATAAATACGCTGTTATGAATTTCCATAAGAGGTAAGAGAGGCAATAGCTTGGGCAGAGAGATTGCATCATATTTGCAGCTTTGTGGTGGTTCTTAGTTCATGGTTCTCAGCCCCAGAGCCATCCCAGAGAGGGACTCTCTCAATCACTTTATCCTTCTCTTAAAGAGTCTCTGGGAATTGCAGTTGCTCATCATGATCTTCATTCTGAAACTGGGAGTAGCTGCTTTGAAAAACACGGATAGGGCTGCAGAGGATCTTGAAGAGAAGAAACGGGGTCCTGATCTTCTATGAGAAGTTGGTGTTGAGGTAGAGGACCCTCTTGTAACATGGGCTGCTGCACTGCAGCTGTCCATATCAGCTGGAGCTGCCTAAACATCATGTCCCAGAAATACGTGCAGCTGCCATTCAGCCTCAGGGTGACACAGGTGTCACGGTGTTGTGGTTTAACCTCAGTTGGCAACTGAGCACCCCTTAGCCACTCGCTCACTCCTCCCCCCCACCCCCCAGGTGGGATGGGGGAGAGAATTGGAAGAGCACAAGTGAGAAAAACTCGTGGGTTGAGATAAAAACAGTTTAATAATAGAAATAAAATGATAATAATAATATGGTGATGATGATGATGATGATGATGATAATAATAATAATAATAATAATA
>NW_008794631.1:141530-151283 GCF_000699145.1 Aptenodytes forsteri | reverse complement strand
TTCTTGGCACCTCCAGCCTTCTCAGTCAGTAGAGCATGGAAAACTAAAAAGTCCTTGGCTAGTGTAAGCATTACCTAGCAACAACTAAAACATCGGTGCGTTATCAACTTTGTTCTCATCCTAAATCCAAAACACAGCACTGTACCAGCTGCTAGGAAGGAAATTAACTCTATCCCTGCCAAAACCAGGACAGACGGACAGAGATCAGATCATTATCAGGTCTGCCTTCCAGGCAGTCACAGCTGATGGGAGGTTTTACATCTCAATTTACATCACAAGGTGACAAATATATTGGTGTGGATAAGTAGGGGTGGCTTTACATGGACCTGCCCAGTTTGATCTCTCCCAACTTTGTGTCTCAGAAGCTGAGGCACCAGGCAGTCCTTGGCTTGGTGGTGGGAACGCTGCCTTCCTGCTGCATCCTGGCAGAAGCCAGTGATTGCAGGTGTGTAGTTTCTGCCGCAGGAGATGGCATGAGGCCTCCCAACTTGAGGTGTGCATTTCTCAAAGCTTGCCTGTTTTCATTCACTGACCTCCTACAGGGAAGGATATACAGGTCAAGCAGTTTTTGGAATAAGGGCGGAAAGAATTCTTTCCAGGTATTTGGTTTCACAATCAGGATTTTGAAGGTGTTAGCAGTATAGGTGGCATTGTCTGAAGGAAATTTTGAGACCAGTAGCTGCCAAATGATGAAGAGGTTGGTGTAAAGGTGGTTTATTTAGGAGAAAAGTACTTGTCATCCTACAAAGAGCATTGGAATTACTTTATTTGCCATTCTGTGATGCCTTCCTTGATGAAACAATTTATTCAGTGGATGAGGAAAGAGCCATGGACATCATCTATCTTGATTTTAGCAAAGTGTTTGACATGGTCATCTTAATAACCTGTTGACAAGCTGGCAAGATACAAACTGGACAGATGGACCACAGGTAGGTGGAGAACTGGCTAAAATGCTGAGCTGAAAGGGTGGTGGCTAATGGCTCAAAGTTGAACCAGCAGCCAGTCACAAGTGGAGTTCCTTGGGGGTCAATACTGGGCCTGATACTATTCAATAGCATTATAAAAAATTGGGAGGACAGGATTGAATGTGCCCTCAACAAGTTTGCAGATGACAACAGATTGGGAGGAGAGAGATGCTGAAAGGAAGGGCCACCAAACAGAGAGACTGCGACAGGCTGGAGGATTGGGCCAACAAGAACCACATGAAGTTTAACAAAGATAATTGTTAAATCCTGCACCTGGGACAGAATAATCCCATGCAGCAATGGTGGGGGTGTGTGTGTAGGGCGGGGGTGTCTGACTGGCTGGGGTGCAGCCTGAACATGTGCCAGCAGCGTGCCCTTACAGCAATGAAAGGGAACCTTGTTGTGGACTGCATCAGCAATAGTACAGCCAGCAGGTCAAGGACTACAGCCAGCAGGTCAAGGGTGTGATTATTCCACTCCACTTAGCCATTAGGCCACACCTGGGATGTTGTGTCCAGGTTTGGTCTTCCTGGTGCAAGACAGACACTGAAAAATTCGGAGTGGCAGAATATCCCTTGCTGGAAAAATTCAAGACTTGGTTTGATGGGGCCCTGGACAATGCAGTCTAAGGCCCTGCTTTCAACAGGAGGTTTGACTGTAAGATCTCTGGAGGTCCCTGCCAACCTGGATGTTTTTATGATTCAACAGCCACAATAGACACAAAGTGGGATGAGCACATGGCTTTCTGCAGTGTCATGCAGTGGTACCGAAACTAGCTCTGGAGGAGCTAACTGAAGCGCTGAAGATACTACAGCCGCTAAGCCTGGAAAACTGGGATAAATTTGACTAGAGGGAGTGTCACACCAACACAGATTTATCACCAACTACCTATTTAAAGCTACCTTAGATATTTCTGCATAGCATTGCGTTCTGAATTGCATGCATACCTCAGACTCACATGGTAACATGCATATCTTCTTTTTCCAATGCCGTACAGAAAGACTGCATGAATTCTACCCTTCTACCCCAAAACCAACACGTGCAGGCTGCTTCTGAATCCGAAACAAAAAAGTTCAGGGAGGAAATACTTCAAAAAAAGCATAACAAAATATAATGCTGGAATCTCTCACCAGATTAACTGACTTCTTCCTAACCTAGAAGAGATCTCTGGTACACAGCTGAAATTAAGTTCATGTGAGGATAATCTTAGGTGTGGGAATGGAATGAGCTCAGATGCTCAGTAACTTGTCTAGGGGAAGCTGAATCTGAAAATCAAGTGGAGATAGCTTTTGATACAGAATTCCTTATTTTATTGTCAGCTCACTGAACAGAGTGAAATCTTTCTTCTTAAGTGAAATTAAGGGGAAAAGAGTTTTAGCCAAAGTAAGAGGCATAAGGGAAAATCTGGAGTGGATACTCAATAGGCATTGCTTTATCTGCATTTTTCACTGTGCTAATGATACTTAGCAGTGAATGGTGAGATCTCTCACCGTGAGGGCTGTAGAAATCATTGAATCACTTTCAGTGATGATCCTGATTTGATGGTGCAGAGAGAAAAGAAAGCTAGCAATGGAATCTCTCCTCAGTGACTTGATGCTTCTCATTTCTGATTCAGTAGCGTGGTTGAGCACATTAAATGTGTGCTTTATTTTCTTAATCTCCCCAAATTCTTAACATCACTGATATCAACAGGAAAGCTATTTTGGGGATATCTTTTCTGTGAAAATGTATTTGAATTAGTGCTTAATGTGCTAACTTGGGTACCAGAAGCAACGGGGCTCAAGAGGCATGTTGCTATGGTCAGTCTCAACTAATCCTGTTGAGAAGTTAAAGGGCATGTCACTGCCCTACTGTGGCTATTTTGCTTATCTCCTACACCACGCACTGTTGTACCAACTTATGTTGGTGCTATTTTGGGCTTCTCTCCGCCACGCTCCACTGACTCCAGCTGGATTTTACCAATTTTTTCTTTTCTTTTTTTACACCTATCTTGTAGCGCTCATAATATCATACAGGAATGTCCTGTCAGTCTGTCTTCAGCTAAGAATAGCTAGTAAGAGCTAGTGAATAATGATGTAAAATATTTGGCACTTATGCTTTCCAGTGATCGGAAAGCTGTACAGAACATGAAATAACCTGGATGAAATGAAAAGAAGGAAGTTAGGCAGGGAAGCTAATTGATAGTTTATTGTTTTCAATTCTGTTTTTTACAGAGAGGTCTAAAGACCAACCAAGAATAGGGGCCCAGTGGCATGCTGCTCTGTGCCACACCACAGCACAAGGCAGTCCAAAACCAAATAAGCAGGTTTGGGCAAGAACTATCACACATGACCACAAGCAGCATGGCCCAAGATTTTTCTGGGGACTCCTGTGCCATGAAATGGCGAGAGAGGCTTACGGAAAGCAAGTTGGAGAACGGTGGGACAGAGGGCAGGTGTGGGTACCCCTCCCACAGCCCAGAACAGCAGCCCTTACCCTAGTTGTTTCTGCAGCTGCTCCTGGCTGGACTCTCTAGCTGCAACGTAAACATTTCAGCTGAACTTCAAATAGGCAAAAGTCTTAAAAAATGCATCAGTAATGAGCTTATTCCTAACACAATTAGCTTCACACTTTGGCAAATGCACTGAAGATCTTAATTTAACACAAATGCTTATCATTAGCTAGAACAGAAACCTCCAGATTTAACAGCAAAATGAACCATTTCAGCCCAAACAATTTGATGTAATAGAGTACCCGCATGCATACAGCGCCTCATTCCATTATGCAGTCTTTAGCTGTGCTGAGCAGGAAAGGCTCTTACAAATCAATGTACTTTATGAATGCAGTGTGGAACAATTCCCTTGCAGTAAATTCCTCATTTCTGAAAGACAGAGGAGGAACCCTGAATTCCTGTCTAACCCAACTGTAGTAGCGAAGTCATGGATTTCATTGTGCTTATGCTGAGGTAGGAAAGCATCTTCCGTATCAATCTAGCAGTACTGGTACTAAGCTTTGCTTTTTGTACTGCTCCTAGGCAGACACTCTTAGACTAATGCAGGGAGGTTTGTTCCTCTGCCAACACAGGCAACACATTTTAGCGTACTAAATTTCATAAATATCTGTATGTGTATATTCAGTGTGAAAGTGATCATTAGTAAAATGATTTTTTTCCACTCCGCTATCCACATAATGATAGCCTTTGTATTACCTCTGCAGTCAGAAATCAAATGAAATAAACAATCTGAGAATAAAACAGTATTAGTAATTGCAGTGAACATTTTGAGGGTGAGTAGCAATAGACTTGTGCTGTAATCTTTTTTAAAAAAACATATTGTTCCTTACAACATGCTGCCTGCCTCAGCAGGCAATTAGTGAGAGGCTAGTACGGAGTTCAAACAAATTTTAGGATGAGCACTGTCTTTTCAGGTGAAGGGAAGGGCTTTTTCTTCTCGGAAAGGCATATATGCATATAGGATCAGCATGGTACCGCATATATGATTTCATTCTCTGCAGTCTAATGTCATCCTTATGGCAGGAGTAATGCATCTCCTTGTCAGTCAGCTCCCCCCTCCATTTTTTTTTATCCTGGCGAGAACAAGCTCCGATAATGAGTGAATTGCTGTGCTGGATTCCTGATGAAAGGCGTATCTCCTGAAAACCTACTGGCATGCAACAGATGTGAACTAGTAAAATCCTGCAGAACAAGATAACATTAAAGTTGGTGATAGACTGCTGGAAATGTGTAGTTGTTAAAAATAAGTAAAACACCTTCTCAAAAAAGTCCATTTAGACTGGAGTCTGCACAGATATCTTTTGTACGTGGTTCTGATTGCTCCTCCCGTCCTCAGTGACAAACACTGAGGCCAAAGCAAAGTGCCAGTAGAAAACAGAAGTAGGTATGGGGGAAGTTGGGCAAATTATTAGTGTTGGAACAGTTGTTTTCTAGATTTCTGGTCCCTCCCACACAATTAAAGAAGTAGTACAGCAGATTTTGATGTGGATTTAGGTTTTATTTTGTTTGCAGTATTTCTCTGTTGAAAGATCTGGATTACAGGAAGAGCTGAATAGAAATTTGAGGTGGTTTTATTGGTATGCTATACTTCAACATGGAATGAGGTGCAATTTAGGTGCTTCCAAAGGAGGGAAAGGTAGTGAGATAGGCTGAAGGGGAAACAGACTTTCTCCACACCACTCTGCCTCAGGTACTTTTAAGCAAATTTCTTTTCAGTAATAATGCCCAAGGGTAGTAACTTTCAAAGCGGGTATTTTTCCCCCTAAATTAGAAAAGGGAACTAGTAGGAGGCCACCAGATGTATTTCCACTTTTCAGAGGAGCTTGAATTTATATCTCTGCTGTGCAAAGATGTGTGAAACGAGGAATTGCAAGTCACATTTTCCTCCCTATATTTTTCCAAAATGTTCTTTCAGATGTGTCACAGGCAGTATTCACAAAGCCCGCCTCGCAGGTGACAGGTGACAGCCACAAATCACAACTGCTTCAGAACCCAGATATTTAATAAACCTATTATCTACAAAATGTTTTTTGGCTGTTATTGATACTGAACATTTTTCCTTTTGTAGATAATTAATATATTTCTATTTAGGTGCTTGAAATAGTAAGGCACATTAGAAATATGAGTCAAAAATATAATTTTGTTGGTGGCAGCTAAAAGTTACTCACTCTAACTACATACTGCCTTTCAGCTATTCATATTAGCAGCTGATCTTTTACATAATGATAAATTGCAATTAACCTGTCACAATTACAGCTTGATAACTGATCCAGCCAGTCATACATACTAGGACCAGGCCCATAGCTGGTACTGGAGGGACTCTGAGCAGATCTGGGCTTTGCATAAGGAGCACAAGATGTAGCGGACAATGGTCTCCCTGTATCTCATCCTTTTACCTAGGAAGCAGGCGCTGTCCTTGCTTGAGGACACTGCTCTGACCCATCCTAAGAAAAGGCCTGAGGAACAGGTGACCAACACTTGGTTTTGGTCAGCCCACAGGTACATCTACTAAAACCGTCTCTTTCACAGTTTTATGGGATTTTGCCCAGTTTAGGAAAGGATAGATTATATCAGATCAGTTGTCAAGAAACTGAACCTTGTTTAATCTGTCCAGCCCCCTGATATCTCTACTGCAGGACTTTGGAAGGTGGTTTCAGAGGAACCTGTCTTCATGCCATAGTTGTGATTGGCTGCTTTATATTCAGGCATAAATCAAAGGGAAAATCAAAAAAGCAGGGCCTTGATCTGCTGTCCCACCAGACTCAATCAGAGGTGTCATTGGTGAAACTGGAACTGGACAGTACTAAAATTATGCACTAGAGAGAAGAATCAGGCTCATGGCTTACGGCAAGACTAATAATACACAACTATGGGACAAAGCCTTGGCTGGTATAAACAGGCTTATATTTATTAATATAAACAAAGTTTATGTGATGGATCTGAATATATACAAGGAACAAAGAAGGCTAGAAACCAGCATTGAAGTAGTTTTTCGATAATTCAAGTCCTGATTCTTTCATGAATGTAATGGGGAGCAGGGTCTAACTCTTCCAGTATAAAATAAAATTATATAATTAAGGAATACTTTGCTACTTCTAATAGAGTTTTCTGGCTGGCAGAAGTCTGATCAACTGTCCAGAAAAGCTGATTTATTCAGGTAACTGTCCCTTGCACTTTGAGCAATATTTCAAAACTCACCCTGAGCCATCGCAGGTTTAGAGACCCCTCTGGGGGCCTCGTTCTCTGCTATCAACATCAGCTCGGTGTTTTCAGGAGTGTCACTCCAGCTTTACCCTCAACTAACTAAAAGAGTCAGGTTACCCACAGTGAATTTAAGGTGTTCAGGTGGATCTTATTTTTTGCTTTCTGCCACCTACATAAGTGAAGGAGAGGAGTAGTTTTCCAGAAGACCCAACCACCACACCTGCATACCTCCTACCACCCTGTATGGTCCACTTCTGAATTAGCACTCCAAATCCTTGAGTCCTGGCACAATAAATATAGAAAAACAAAATGCCTGGGTTGCCATGGTTATTCTGTGTACATCTCCGAGTTCGGAACAGCTGAAAAATCACTAACAGCATGTATTATGCCTAAGCATAAAGGACACAATTCTCTTTTCTCAAGGACCTTTCACGCAATCCAGAGTAAAGGAGCCTTGATGCTACTCAGCTCTCAGGAAAAGTAGTCCTTGAAGTCTGGGCCAGACTCTCAACTATTATTAAACAGCCTTGGCCCATGAAACTGTTGCTATAATGCAAATTCAAACTAGATGAAGGTCTGATCCAGGTGATACAATGGTACTGTGCAAACCCACTATCATACTTCTTCTAGATTTTGGGGTATTGCTAAGACCATCAGCAATTACTCAAAACTTAAAAAATGCGTGCATTTCTAGCACCTGTGTTTAAATTCAGCTGGTGTGTGATGTTCTAAAATAATCACATTCTGCCACCAGCTCAGTACATTACTGGTGAAAATCTAGACGTACCAGTCTGGAATATGTTCTTTAAACGACATTGTGAGAAACATACTCCAGAGATTATACATGCTGTTGCTAAATCTTGGGCAAAATTGCATCAATTTATCAAGGAAAATGAATTGCAATCATGTATTAAGCTTTCTATACCTATCTAGAGCTTGACACTAACTACAACTTAGAAACGAACAAAGATAATGAGGATGTCTGTCCCAGACCATACGCTGGTGTTTCAATATTTGTTTTAATCCTGAGTCAGTGCAAGGATTGAAAAGTTGCAGAATGCAAACATATGGAAAGAAGTCAACCCAGAAAGCCTCATTTGTGATGACTGCTTGGGAAAACAACACTGTTATTTATCAACAATATGATATAACATATATGTTATGTAATTATTCTATGTATCAACAATATGTATCAAGAATATTATACATACTAACATATTATATGTATCAACTTATTATATGTATCAACAATCTTATATAACTTTAAAAAACCCCCACATTTAGATGCTACCTGCAGGTCTTTAAGATATCTTGGTTTTCTTCCCACTGTTAATTGGGATGTATTTATTCTAGAACAAGACCTGCAGGAAGCCAAGGCAACATGACTAACTTGAGAAGGTACAGGACTTGATTTAAGGCTATCTTAGCTTTATATCTGGCTTTGCCACAGTGGTTTCGGCTTTTTAGCTGTAGCATGGGGAGAGTGATACGTATGCCTTTTAACAGAGCTTAGGGATCAACTGAAGAAAGGTAATAGGTAAGAGCTAAGCATTATTATGGTCACTTTTTAATATTACCTGAACAGCTCTTTAGCTGTTAGCCACTGTTAAAATTGCAAAATGCAAAAAGACAGTCTCCATCACATACCAGTCTATTGTGAAGTACCACAGAACAGTACGTCCCTTGCATTTTTTTAACAAAATGTGAAGCAACAGGATGTAGTCAGTTAAAATCTTCTTATGTAAGATTATATGTAAAAGTTGAATGTTAATACTGTTGCTTTCAAAACTATTATGCTCAAATATAACTGTGTGTTCTGACAGAAATGAGTTAAGCCTGCAGGAGGGCAAAACTGACCTTGCACAGACTCGTAACAGAGACTCAGTCCTGCAGTAAGACATCTTTTACCACACACACCACACAACAACCATCGTTGCTGATGAGCCTTCGATACTGACATGGCCAATGTTTTTTTAACTGAATCCCCTAGTTTCATTTTGCTAGCAGTGTACAGGTGTAGCAATGGCACCGGGTCTCAAGGGATCCAGATGCTGAGCTACAATCTTGGCAGAAAACAGGGCTGATTGATACATAGTGCTGGGCTTTAGGGTGAGCTTCATTTCATCCCTTACACTTTGATGTCTATACTTTAACCATATCCAAACTCACACTTAGCCAGTTACAATATAGATCATATTTTGCTCCTGTCCTGCCCTGTTTTCTCAAAACACTCTTTCAAATGATCCCCTCCACTCTGGGGAATAACCTTTCCAAATGAGCATCTGTGTGATCTGTGGGGCTTACGTCTGTGTGCAGACTTCATCATTTTAGGCAGTAGAAGAATGTAACTGTTCAGAAAAGGCTCTGAAGTCTTCCTATGGCTAAGAAATATCTGCAAATTAGGGTATCCTGTGTTAAATTCACAAAAGAGCTGTTCTGACAGGACATCAGATGGCTGGTAGCGGATAGTAACGTGCAAGCCAATGGGGCATTTCTTCTCCCCAAGAACTCCTCACTGGAATGCAACTAAAAATATTCCTAAATGTTGTGTGCTTATGGGCAGCCCTGCCCTCACGTAGCTGAGGCTCGTGGTTGTTGCTTCATCATAAGTTCAAAGAAGGATGTAAGGCAATGACTTTTTAAAATATCAGCTGTTTTGCTTTTTGTTCTTAGAGCTTATGTAAAATGAAGAGAGACTTAACACTTGAAAAGTGGAGATAAACTCTAATCTGTAAGTATACACAGAATGAACAAAAGCCTTGGTTTGCAATGTTTTTAAAACAATGTTTGCAACTTTAGAAAAAAAAAGTGTCAAATTGTCTCATTGTTTTATTTTGAGCACATTTTAAAGCTTTTCTGCACAACTGTTTTTGTCATTGTTATTTGTAATTTCCTAGTACAGGAAAACATTGCTTTATCCTTTTTCATACTGCTGTCCTGTAGTTCTACACTGCCTCCTAAAAGTGGGAGGCAACTCTTTTTAGAATACAATCATAGAATCATTAAGGTTGGAAAAGACCTCTAAGATCATTGAGTCCAACCGTCAACCCAACACCACCATGCCCACTAAACCATGTCCCTAAGCCGCATCTA
>NW_008794631.1:99698-141334 GCF_000699145.1 Aptenodytes forsteri | reverse complement strand
TCAGAAGACTTCTTCTCCAGACCCCTCACCAGCCTCGTTGCCCTTCTCTGGACACGCTCCAGCACCTCAACGGCCTCCTTGTAGTGAGGGGCCCAAAACTGAACACAGTATTCGAGGTGTGGCCTCACCAGTGCCAAGTACAGGGGCACAATCACATCCCTACTCCTGCTGGCCACACTATTTCTGATACAGGCCAGGATGCCATTGGCCTTCTTGGCCGCCTGGGCACACTGCCGGCTCATGTTCAGCCGGCTGTCAACCAGCACCCCCAGGTCCTTTTCTGCCAGGCAGCTTTCCAGCCACTCTTCCCCAAGCCTGTAGCGCTGCATGGGGTTGTTGTGGCCGAAGTGCAGGAGCCGGCACTTGGCCTTGTTTTGTTTTCATCCATCTTTGTGCATGTGTTTGATATCATCCAATCTCTGTAAAGACCAGAAGGGTAAGTTTGTTCTCTTTGATAAGATACAGCTAGGACAGTAAATAATTATTTTTAGGAAGGTTCCATGGTTTCCATTTTTGTGTAAAAACAGCTAAAATCTCAAACAAAAGAGGACTAACCCAACATGTTTTTCCATACCATTTGTTCTTCAATAGACTGGATTTAAACTAAAAAGGATCAGTATAATGATGACACAGCCTACAAGACATGAGTCAATGAGCTAGTGAATGAGTTAGAGGAAATACTGAAAGTTGTTTCAAAACGGTCAATATCTAAATGTAAACACACACTTGATATTTCATATTTTTAATATTTAATGTTTTCCTTTAAGCAGACGTTTATATTTCAAACTTCAGGTGTGTGTGGTTATTTTGAAATGAAGACAATGCTGCAATTACTCTAGTGGCATAGCCTACATTACCATAACACAGCATGGAATTAGAGCAAATCAAAAAGCAATTACAATGCTCTCAACAGAAAGCAGCTCTGAGACTAAATGAGGATGTTTGTGAAACAAATGCACATTTTAAACAGACTTGTTAAGTAATATTTGTATTTTGCACTGCCTCCAACCTAGTCTAGTTCAATGCAGAGATGTCAGTTCTGACAAACACTAATTTTTCCATTTTATTAAGTCTGTCAAAAATCGAAATCTTTCATTTGAACTGAACTTTTTTTCCCCTCCGAATTCAAATGAAACTTCTCAGTTGGGTGCATGCAGGCTGCAAATGCTTCTTCTGCAGAACCCAGCTGCCGGAACACATGAAAATCTGTGTAAAGCCTGCCAGTCCCTCAGCAGACATATACAGTGGGATAAATTTTGCAAACACTTGTTATACAGAGAGTAGAGCTCCCTGCTGGGCAGAGATTGTGAGAGTGACATCATTTTTGACAGATGAGATTTTTTTTAATAAGTTTATATAATGTTGATATAACATAATGGTGACTGATGAACCTGGCTGGGAAAATAGGAAGCAATGAAGAGGGCAAGCCAGTGGCAGACTGATCCGGATTGCTAAGTCAGCTGCAAACTAGCAACATGCATTTTACCACTGCCAAATGCAAAGTTGTTAATCTAAGAACCAAAGAACAGGAGCACAGTGCTGATGGAGGCAGTTCAGTGGCTGAACAAATATGATTGGGATGAAGTGAAGATAAGTATCTTCTCTGTCTTATCTCTACTTATCTCCAGGTATCTATAGGGAAAGCCAAAATTTGACAAAGGGTTTTTAAATCTGAAAGCAAAACCAGAAGTACATACCATGCCTGGAAGCTGAGGCTGTACAAACTCTGTCTAGAAATATGGTTCACCCTTTTTTTTTCTTTTAAGCAGTAGGATAATTAACAGTAGGATAAAAGAGAAACAAGTTCCTGAAGGTTGGAATGAATGTTCTTTTACTGGAAAATATATATATTTTACTGGGAAGATTTTGACAGAGACCAAATCATTTTCATAAATAACATGCTCTGGCCTCAAGAGAGCCGTCCAGGGAAATCCTGTGGACTGTGCTGCGCAGAAAGTCACAGGAAATGAATGTGTTGGCCACACTGATAACTGATGAATCTTGAATGCACAAGAATCTTTTTGCTGATCATATTTCTGAAAGAACCCAGCATCTGGCCTCTTGGCAATCTACCTCCTTTGTCAAACTAAAACACAGCTACTTTGGCAATTGTCCCCAAGCCCTTGGCACCAGCAGATGTCTCTTTAACTGCCATGGCGTTCAAATGAAGTGAGTGCCCATCATTGCCTCATGGCTGTTTAAAGCACATGTCCCGCAGAAGTTTAGCCAAGTGATGAGAGGCTTAACACAGAAGACCAATCCTTGCTCCAAAACTTGAGCAGTATCACTGAACTGGCATTAGCTAGAGGGGGTAGGAAGGCACTGAAACAAGAACACCTCCTTGAGGAGAAACTCTGCCTTTGGACGCACAATGGTGTAAAGTCCTCTCTGTGCTCCTTCTGTTCTTACAGATGTCAAGAGCTAACGTTAGTGTGCCTGAAGGGAAGCTGCCTGGGTGAGGCAAAGCTGCAAAGTACCATCCTGAAGGAGCTCCTTGGTGCTTCAGATATTGTTTGGGGCCAGGGGGTATGTGGGGAGGAGGGAAGAAGGGATGAGACTGAGCTGTAACTCTGTGGACAGGGTACAGCCACTCTGTAAAATGCAAGATAGTTTAAAAAGCTAGTTTTAAGCAAGCTAGATTCAGTACTGAAGAAATGTTGTTACAGTTGTCAAGAGCTTACACCAGCTGACATTGGCAAGGGGCTAAGCAGCATGGGGGAAGACCATTTCTTAGATAGCTTGATACCACTTTCAGTGGTCCCTTCTGTTGTTCATCCTCTTCTGTGAGATATTTTCTGGCTCTTGGAGACTTCTATAGCTCATGTTTCCAGTTAAGTTCAGTATATAGCCTATGTTATATAATTAATTAGTCTCTTGTAAGACCTGCATTCATTCTCATTCCATGTGCCTGCTGTTAAATTCTGGCCAAAAGACTTGTTAGTTGTATTTCAGGTCAGTAGGTTATAGCTATGTGAATGTAATTACAATAGGAAACGTCATTTCACTAGAAAGCAGCATTTCCTCTGTGAAACATACCCTGTGTCATGCTATACTCTGTTTTCATCATGCAATGATATTTCAGTGGGATGCCTGTGTTAGTGAGGAGCTGATAATCTCATATCATAGCTGCCGGTAGCTTTTTTTTTGAAGATTAATGAAAATGAGATTTCCTGCAGAATCTTACAATGAAGGGATTTAGTGATGACTGCAAAGTTCTGCAGAAACCTGTATTTCCATGCCTTGGTTGCTTATTTGCAGACAGAAATATGTCTCTAGCTGTCCCCTTAATAGGACTGTCTGAGGAGAATACCAGTTATCTGACTTCTGCTTATCTGTTCTTTACTTCCTTCAGTTCAAATTTCTCTGCCGGGCTCTGAAGGGTGACCGTGTGGGGTCCTTCCTCTCCAAGCTTCCTCTCACAGCCTTGATGCTGGGGCTGCTCACATCAACCCGCATTTCCAGCTTGTTGCCTTTAGGGCTGTGGCACTTTTTAAACTTTAAATATGCATTTTAAATTAAAACAGTGAGATAATGCCACTTTTTAGAGACATCTTTTTGAACTGAAGTTTAACATCTTGGAGAAACTGATGAACAGCTATTGCTAATCCCTTCTGGCTTGCACGGTTGTGAGGCTGAAACGCAACATCTCAGAAACGAGAACAGAACTGGAAGGAACTTGCATGGTTTCTGATGCAAAAGCTGCAGTGTGCCAATCAGCAGCACCTTTGAGAAAAAGCTCTTTCATTGCAACCCATTTTACTTCTCATAATGCACTGGAATTAGTTGTCCATGTAACTCTGAAATGCAATTTCAAACAGAAAAGGTCAGTAAGTGCCAACAACCAACACATCAATTTGAGATACAGCAGTTATATTTATCTTGATTACAAGAAATTATCTGGAGTCTTAGATGCGTTGGGATAACTAGAGAATAACTGACTTTTCAATGTATAAAGAGATCGTGACTACTGTGGGGGTGAATGCTTAGAAATATTGCTAAGAAACAACAAAAAATATCTGAGATGCATCACAGATATTCATTCCCCACTGTGAGCAAAACCGGTTTATGAAACTGTTATAGGTATTTCCTCTTTTCCACAAAAGAGAGAACTGCTAAAGAACTTTTTTCCCCTCCCAACTTCTGGCAGTATGTGCTACCTAAAAATGAAAATAAGCTGAAACACCACTTGTACAAAGAGATAGAGGAACTACTTTGTGAAGTTAACAACACTGCAGTATTAAAAGAAAAATTGCAAAAACTCACTCAGGAGAAAACCCCCTCTTGTGTTATGGGATTCACCGGTGAAATGGAAGACATACCAGAGTCAATTTTAAATTATAGTTCAGGTAGCAGTAGCAGTATAACTGGGGTAGTACAGAGTCCAGCACCGTTCAATTTTCCCCGCTTCTTTTCTGTGACTGTAGTGTGGACAGCCTCTTGATATTTTCATAGATGCAAATATGCTTCAGGATAACACCCTATCTGAACTCTTCCCCTCCCACACGATCTTGTAGTACTTAAAAATCCTACCAGAAGTTACGTTTAGAATTATAAGAATTATAGTCTCTCTTTGAAACAGTAATATATTAAAAATGTATAGCATACTTATTAAACTTGCTATTAACTTTCATCTAGCCTCAGCTCGGGCCAGGCAGGCTTATTCGCACTAACCCAGGATGTCCTTTCCTAACGTTATCTAACAGCCCATTTTGTAACACCCGGTTACCACATGTTAGATGTGAAATGGCCCTGAGCACCAGGACAGCACTGCCCATGCTACTCGGTCTGACAGGATCTGAGCAGGACCTCCTTGGAGCCTGGGTATCCATGGTGTTTAATCCTTTACTCAGATAAACTGTCCTTGGAGAAGAAGGAGTTGACTGTAGTGTGTGCAAAACTCAGCTCTCGGTAACAAACAAAATTTGTAGCTTTGATAGAGTAACATATGGTTATTATCTGGTTCTGGGAAGGGCGGACTTGTGTTGCAAATAAACAAACTGATGAATGAGTAGCAGAATTCAAACAATATCTCTGATCTTCACTGCAAAAGCATGCAGATGCTCAGAAGAGAGGACAACTAATAACACAGAGAGCTCAAAACCACCACAATCATGTCATTTCTCTAAGGATCTCTTCTTCCCACATATTACTAACTCATGCTTGTTTTTAAGGGTATGGCTAGCAATGTCTTAAGGACTAAGGCAGCTTCTCCGCCCAACCTTCTCAGCCATTTTTCTCTAGGCTGGAAGATGTTTGGATAAAACTACTGGTTACAGCTTGTGAGATTCCAGGATTATCCCTTGAGCAAGATCCAGGTGGAAAGCTCTGCTGGCTTTTCAGGTGGGCCCTCTCATTCCTACATTATCTTAAGTCTTTCTATATTCTTTCATTTCTAGAACATGTACAAGGAAGACTTCAGGAACAGCAGTGACTCCTCTGCCTTCACTCACACCAACACCATGAGTGCAATACTGATTACTGCCTACTCAGTTGCCTTTGCTGGAGGTGGGATTGGGTCCATCACAATGTCGTTTGTGCTGGTCAAGATGAACACTCTGTCCGTGACCACTACAGCCATCATTAATCTGGTCGTTGTGCACAGCCTCCTCCTCTTCACAGTGCCCTTCCGCCTGCACTACTATGTCAACAAGAAGTGGGTATTCAAGATGCCATTTTGCAAAATGGTGAGTGCAATGGTGCACATCCACATGTACCTGACCTTCCTATTCTACGTGATCACGCTGGTGATCCGGTGGCTCATCTTCTTTCAATGGAAGGACAAAGTGGAGTTTTACAGGAAGCTGCACGCCATTGCAGCAAGCGCTGCCGTGTGGGTCTTCGTCATGGTCTTTGTGGTGCCAGTCTTGTTCTTTGAGTATGGACGCTCAGGCTCATACAATGATACAACATGCTTTAAGTTCCACAAAGAACTACAGCAGGAGAGTGTGAAAGCCCTGAACTACGCCATAATTGTAGTTGTCGCCTGCATTACTTGTGTCCTTTTGGGCCTGCAGATTTTCATCCTGGTAAAAGTGGCAAGAAAACTTTCCACCTCCCTCTGGTCACACCAAGAGTTCTGGGCCCAGGTGAAAAACTTGATTTTCATCTGCGTCATCATAATTTGCTTCCTTCCCTATCACCTCTTTAGGGCCTACTACATACAGCATGTGAGTGATTTGCACCAGTTAGAAAGCTACAATGAAGTTTTTTTGAGTCTGACTGCCCTCAGCTGTCTGGACCTGCTGTCGTTCATGCTGAGCGGAAGCCGCCTCTTCAAGCAAAACGTGGGCATGCTCCGCAGCAGGTTGTCTTGCTGCTAGTGTCAACCTCCTGCAGCATGCGTGGACCTGGACCTGGCAGAGCACAGTGCTGGACAAGTATGGCAAACCCCCTCCTCAGCAAGTCAGGGTGGGCCCTGGAAACAGCGCAACATACTCACGTAGGGCTCTGCACACCTGCTCCCCAAAATAACGGGGCGAACCGCCTCCGGTGTCTCAGCTGGTAAGCTGGAAGGTTACCTCTGGGATTTCCTCATGGTGCTACCTAGTGAGTTGCAGATGCACCTGGAGGAGAGGGAGGAAAGGGCATGGGCTCTTCTGTCTTACTGTTTTTTACATCAAGGTTTATGAAGTCAAAGGCACTAGGAGGAGACTCAAGAGAATTTGCAGAGTATGTAGAAAAGCAGTTTTTTTATGGACTAAGGTACAGATTTTTGAAATTTAAAGATCTATATAGTTTTCCACATACGTTTCTTATTTATTCCCCACAAGCTCTCATAAAATATCAGGGAAGCTATTGTTCCTCCTGAGTAGGTCTGTTCCTTCACTGTAAAGACAAGTATAACTTTCTAAATGAATTGAACAATTAAACTAACTCTTTAAAAACAAACTAGCAATAGATATTTATTTCTTAAAAGATTTTGTCAAAGTGACCTTTTGGAGATGGTACCACTGCAGCAGAAAAGAGTTTTGTGCTCTTTCACACATTATGAAAATGTCTCCAACAACAAAAATGACACATTGTTACTGAAATGAAGATTGTCATTTCAAACAAAAGCCTGTATTTTTATTTACAGAATTGTTCAATTTAAAAAAAAAGTTAACAGTGAGGATCTTTTTATTTAGATCATTCAGACAGCAGTTGTCTACTCTTAAAAAGTCAAATATTTTAGGTCTCCAAGGTAACAATGATTTTTTTTTTCTTCTGTGTTGATTTTGTGCAATTCTGAAGGTTATAACTAATTACTCACAGTATCTTTAGCTTGAAATCAATTCTATAAATTTAGTATTAGTAGAAGACATTTTAATGTTACTGCTTGGACTGGAGGGATGGAAAAAGCTAATAAACCTTGTGTGGCTAAAAAGCTTATTATATCTCAGTGAGGCATTGTGAGTTGCTATCTCTGAAGACAGAATTGAATTCCACTTGAAAAGAGGAAAAAAGTCAGCAAAATAATTCTGTGAAAGATATTCAGGCTTTCGTAGCTCAGCTGCTTTACACCTATCCCCAAAAAAGAGTATAAATCTCTGACTGCTATAACCCAAGCCAGGAGTGGCTAATTTATCTTTCTTCTTCTTGCTATCTGCATAACGTCACGTTTTTTCATCTAGAGTCAGTGGAATAATATTTTAATCATTTGACAATTTAGAGGTTATCAGCTGATTAATTTCCAGTGACAGTGTCTCCTCATGATGCTGTTGAAGTCCACCTTTTCATACTTCTGAATCTTTCCATTCCTTTCTACTTCACCTTCAACATCTCTTGCTCATCAGACAGCAATCAAATAACTATTGGTTGATCTTGCTGTACCTGTACAATCTTACTGCTATGCTCGTTGCTTTTGGTCCCACCAAAGATTGTTACTTTATAGGATCCCATCTCTTCTATAGTCTTTCTTCCCTGTCTTCCTTCTTGCTTCAAGCTCCTCTATATCTCTCAGGAGGTCCGATCATGAGAGAGTATTTTCAGGTCAGCATCTGAGTAATGCTATATAACACCAAAAGTTGGAAGGATAGAAATGTGAGAGCTTGCAGTGTGTGTGGATCTGAGACAAAACTGTCTGAGAAGGTATTTGCCCCAAAAGGATCATGGTAAAGAGGAAGACAACTACCAGCCTGATTCAACAGTAGTCGGGGAACTACGGAGACTTTCATAACATGGGAGGAGTCAACTTGAATGTGTAGTTCACTACCAGTTAATTATGTGTCATTAAGAAAGCAATAAACTGCTCTGATCCAGATTTGTTTTAAAACTACACAAACAAAGCAGTTTTTCCTTGTGGCAGGAGAGAAGATGGAAAACAGCACAACATTTCTGTTTCCTCTTATAGCAACATCGTTGGTGGAAGAAAATACCTTGCATGTGTTCTGTAGGCACTGCATACCTTTGTAACACTATATTATAACTCTTCTGTCATAATAAAGTTAACAAACAGAATGATTATGTGCTGAAAAAGTTAAGCAAGTCCTTCCTGCAAATATGCATATAAATGAAAAGCATTTTGTATCTGAACTTGAGGAGACTTTCAAAAAACAAAACACACATTTACAAACAGTACCTCCTGACCATGCAGCTTAACCAATCTTGTTCATGTATGTGTTAAAATCACAAGTTGTTTAGTTCTTGTAAAAATGTGCACATTCACAATACCCTGCACCATAGCATCACAAAAAATACTAGATACTGGGTTTTTTTCCAAATAAAAATTTATGCTAATGATGTTAATGCTAACTCAGGATGATAATGAGCAGAATTAGGGGGTTGTAATTCCATGCTTTAAGTTGGTGATACTATTCAGCACAAAGTCATGCTTTCTATGGGACTGTCTACGCAAACTTTACATCTGCCACTCATCTTGCTTTGTGAAAGTTAGTGCCTGGCAGAGAAAGGCTACCTCCGTCCTGAGAAAATGAAAACTTGGCTAACACTGGCAGGAATTGCTCTGCCAGGTGGTGACAGAGGTGATGCTTCCAGCAAGGGTGCTGACAGGGCTTGCAGGGAGGACTGGTTGCTGCTCCCTCCAGCCTCCCCCTGCTTTGCCTCTCACCGGCTTCTTGCTCTCTCCCACCTTCCCAGGCACCCTCCCTGCTCACTTCCCCCAGGAGGGCTGAGGAGGGGTCGAGGTGCTGCCAGACAATGCCACAGAAGAAGAGTCTGAATAACTCCTGAAAATGAAAGTGTAGACAAGGCCAGAGCAGCATCCGAAATGTAGCCAAGTGGCTCCTGTGAGCGGGGATGGCAGAGGCAGTGATGGGGAACTGCTGACATGCGGGAAATGATCTATAGAGGAAGGGGAAATTTCCAGTTACCATCATCTGCTTGGTCAGAGGCACCACGGGCTTGAAGAAGACCCTGATTTTGCTGACTCTGGGTCACGGAGGATAGTTCTGGATTCAAAAACAACCATGTGAGAACACAAAAAGCTGTATTACAGCAGGACATAGAGGGGATAGGACCTGGAGAATGACAGGCGATGAGGATAGGAGAGCAGAATATCAGCATGTTTCTGCCACACAGCTCAAGATAACATAGCCTGTGCCTCTGGCCTTCATCTCATGTTGCTTATTGAACCCTTAAAGTTACCAAAAAGTGCCACTCTCACTGACAGGAGCAAACTTGCCTTCTGCCACTTCTTGCTTCCACTCCCACATCACTCTTTCCATAGGGTTGGGATTCTTCTGCTGAATGGCTTTCAGCTGCATTAGTTCCCTCTCTAGCTCACCAGGGAGTCATGGAAAATTGAGTCAATGCAAGGATAAATACAGCAAGACTGCTTTTTGCAGAAATGCTAATTTGGGGCATTTATCAGACTGTAATCCTACTTGTCTAATTCCCCTTAGGACCCAGATCTTTTCTTTCCAGGCAGTTTTCCACAGATCCACATCACCTGACATTTCCATTTCCATGTGCTCCCAAGGACCAGGGTGCCTTAGACTGGAGGTGCTGGTAGGGGAAGGAGGGACCTCCACAGCTGCAGGCCAGGAAAGGGGTTTCAGGCACTTGATGCTCTCTCCAGGGATGGCGAGAGATGGGCATGGCAACCCCCGACGTCAGCAGAGGCAGCAGTTCCTGAACAGAAACCTCAATAGAGTGGTGGGACCGGACATTTCTGACCCATAAAGTCACTCATTTCTGCTGTTCTCAGAGAAATAGGACTTTGTGTGTACTTTGCCTGTAAGTAAACCCTATGGCTAGGACTTCATTGGAAACAAGGGCTGGTTTCAAAAGTCAAGGGGTCATTAATAAAACACCAGCTTGACCTCCCAGACAGAGACTTCAGAAAATCAAATTTGGTGGGACCGGACATTTCTGACCCATAAAGTCACTCATTTCTGCTGTTCTCAGAGAAATAGGACTTTGTGTGTACTTTGCCTGTAAGTAAACCCTATGGCTAGGACTTCATTGGAAACAAGGGCTGGTTTCAAAAGTCAAGGGGTCATTAATAAAACACCAGCTTGACCTCCCAGACAGAAACTTCAGAAAATCAAACTTTCTGGTACTCAGTGAGGTAATTTTTCCCACTTGTAAACAGCTGCTTAATAAGCCAGATTTTTGTTGAAAAGAGAAATACCAATAAAGATAATATACAGTATCCATTCCCTGAAGTATAACTGTAAGTGATACATAGTCCTCTTTCCTCTGGTGAGGCAGCAGACAGGCCAGCTGGCTGCTTTCACTCTCAACCAGTAATGCTTCCCTCTCTCCCAGTAGCACCTCCAGTTTGGGAGTGCCTGGTTGGTTTTGCTCTTTAGCTCTGGTAGCTGTGCCCTCAATCAATTGTGTGCCACCCATGGGTGGCTGGGGCTCACCTGACTCTGAGGTCTTGCTAATGGAAACGGTGCAAGTCCCATAGCTGGGAAGGGTAACACACAACCAACTGGGGGCTCAGCTATCAAATCCACAGGCAACCCCATCCATAGCAGGGTCATGGTCAGGGAGGGTCACATGCCCAATGCCAACAAAAGAGGCAAGACAGATGTTAGCACAGAAATTTAATAGCAACTCCAAATGCTTCATCTGAACCTGGGAAGCAAGATCCTGACTTGTGCTCGGCAGGGGCTGCATGCTAAGGGAAGGAGACTCATGGAAAAGAGCTCACAGCCTCTCATCTGTTTTAGAGGTCTACAGCATGGAGAAACACAACAACCTGCTTATGGCTGAGAGAGCAGCATACACTAGTGGTGGCACCATGATCTCTAACAGAGGTGTGTAAGAATTGCAGATAGGGCTTTGTCTTCCCAATGCTTTTCCTCAGCAGATGTGAGGCCTCACAGAGACTCCACTAGTCAGGTGCTACAAAAGCACAGGAGAAAATAAGAAAGGGCAGCACAGACTGTATCTGCATTGATGGAAAATCCTGTGGCGGACAACCTTGAATCATACCCTTGGAGTGAAGGAGAGCCTCACCAGTCTGGGGGCTGCATGCAGAGAAACACGAATGGGTGCGAACTCCACATACATGGAGACAGACCGCAGTTCCCGTCCTCTGCTACAGAAGGAGCAGCTGAATCAGGATCTGCTCAAGACATGAAATGTGCCCATATGCTAGAAATAGCATCATGAAGTTTCACATAATGAAAAGCAGTTTGTAAGTTAAATTCAGCTTGCAAGAATAAAACTATCTCTACAGTAAACTGGCCTTCAGAAGTTTAAACCCGAATGGCAGACAATCTGTATATATGTTGTGGTTTAACCCCAGCTGGCAATGAAGCCCCACACAGCCGCTCACTCACTTCCCCTCCAGTGGAATGGGGGAGAGAATCAGAAGGGTAAAAGTGAGAAAACTCATGGGTTGAGATAAAGACAGTTTAAGTGTTCAGCCATCTCAGGAAAGCAGGGCTCCATCACGCGTAACGGTTACTGGGGAAGACAAGTGCCATCAGTCCGAATGTCCCCCCCTTCCTTCTTCTTCCCCCAGGTTTGTATGCTGAGCATGTTGTCATATAATATCCCTTGGGTCAGTTGGGGTCAACTGTCCCAGCCGTGTCCCCTCCCAACTTCTTGTGCACCCCCGGCCTACTTGCTGGTGGGGTGGTGTGAGAGGCAGAAAAGGCCTTGACTCTGTGTAAGCACTGCTCAGCAATAATGAAAACATCCCTGAATTATCAATGCTGTTTCCAGCACAAATCCAAAACACAGCCCCATACCAGCTGCTATGAAGAAAATTAACTCTATCCCAGGCAAAACCAGCACAATATATTATGATGATACTGTGGAAGCAGCTCTTTTGAAAAAAAATTTAAAATTGGAAATTTGCAGTTCTTTCATGAAATGACTGTTTCAGCCACATAAAATGACTGGTTTTAGGCATTTCAGAAAATAATGTCCATTTTATTACACCACTGGACTGCATTCTTTACTTGATCATCACCTGAAATGCCTAATGGTTTCTAGCATTTCACAAAATGTGAACTATTGTCACTATTGTTCTAGTGGGGAAGGTCAGGTGTTTCAAGTATCGATCCAATGGAACAAAAAATTAAAAACAGCTGCGAATTTTACAAAGTAAAGTTGACCTCACAAGAGTCTTTATTTTAGAAAATATAATATATAGTTTGCTCTGCAGTATAGTGTGGTTTTCAACAGTTTTCGAAATAAAATGAAAAAACCCAGCTCTTTCTGTTGCTTTTTAAGCTAATAAGTTCAAAAAGTTAGAGATTAGATATTTTGCATAATACCTGCCTACTATTTTCTGTCATTTTGCAAAATAACTGGAAGTAATGTTGAGAAATGGCTGAAGATTTTAGTCATTTTACAAAATGACTGGTTTCACAATATGACTGTAGCATATGTCAGAAATGGGTGCAAGAGCAGTTGTACATAAAAGGAAGGAGTTGAATCAGATTTCTCTACTTGCTAAGTAAGCATTCCTGAAGATGCCTCAGGACTTTGAAGTTAAATTTAGGGAAGAACTATACAAAAAGTATAAGAAATGCTCTAAGTACATGATCCCAAAGGCAGAGTATTGTGCAACTATTGCTGAAATAAAGACGACAAAACAGAATCCCAAGTCAAAGTCAAGACGTGAATACTATCTTCTTACAAAGTAAGTATGGAGAACCTACTCTTTCTGGTTTTTTAACTCTAAGTGTACACATCTCTGCTTTCCCCATTTAGATACACAGCATTATTGCTAATAAACTGCTTGCTATTTCCCTCATTTCAGATATGAAATTCTACAATGTGGAGACACTGAGAAGCTGATTAAGAGGAGGCAGGTGAAAGAGGAATCTCCCTCATATTATGTGAGCATCAAGTATACATATGATCTCATCAAAAAAGCACATATGGCTACTGGCCACGATGGCTGCAACCGTGTCATGAAACACTTGTCATCTAAGTATGCAAACACCACCAGAGATGCTGTTGAGCACTTAAAATCCTTCTGTGTAGTGTGCCAAGAAAAAAGAAGGCACCACTTGGAACGATTTGCTGGCTGTTCTGTTATGAACAAGGAGCTCTTAGCATGGGGGCAAATTGACTTTATCGATATGCAGGCCATGTGTCTAGGCAGCTTGAAGTGGATAATGGTGTACCAGGACTGCATCACCAAATTTTGTGTTCTCCGTCCACTTATGCCAAAAAAAGCAGCTGAGGTGACTCTACAGCTTCTTGACATTGTTCTCACTTTTGGAGCCCCTGTTGTATTGCAGGGTCATGATGGAATGGAATTCATTACTCAAGTCATGCAAGAACTAAAGTATTTGTGGCCCTAGCTCAGCTTGGTGCATGGAAAACCAGGACACTCTCAAAGTCAAGAACTAGCAGAGCATCCGAACAGCAATATTAAGGAGATGCTCATGGAGTGGATGGCAGACAATAATTCGTGGGACTGGTCTGTGGGAATATGCTTTGTACAGTTTGCTAAGAATTCAGCTCACCACTCAGGAATAAACTGTGCGCTGTACTCAGCTCTGTTTGGAACAGATCCCACGTGTGGGCTCACCTCAACCTCTCTTTCATTGGATATCATCAATGGCCTAATGACTGAGGAGGACCTGGTCTCTGTGCTGACCACCCCTGCTGCATCACCTGTCCCCACAGCCCATGAAGCTCCAGAGGACCCCACCGGTACTGCCACTAGAGCTGAGGCTGCCTGCACCTGGGTCACTGTCAGATGAAATTCACCCACAACCTCAGAAGCCTCCACCCACACAGACCATACAGACACATAGGCTTTTGCCACCAGAGTCCATGGCCAGTGGACAACCACTAGCTACTCCAGACTCCAAATCTGTCCTCCATTTTCACCAGCAGGATGAAGGAGCATGGACAGACCAGGCTGGCCAGGTAGAACGATGTGGGTTGGCAACTAAGACGAGAAGGCATGGCCAAGTCAACATCCAGCTGGCAACAATGGAGACGATGTGACTGTCCCCAAGACGGACCAGCAAGCAAGTTGACTGAAATGTTACAGGGCAAAATGGAAGCATCAACAGCCCTTGTCACCATTGTCTCAATGGTGAAAATAATTGTGAGCTCAGTGGGAAAAAATGCTGCTCTATGTCTTCTACTCAAGCTTACATTTTGAGCTTACATTGCTTTTAAGGAATTTACATGTGCAAATTAATGTATCAAGTTATTTTTCTAAAATTAACTTTAAAAGTGAGAAATAGTAGTTCACTCATTTACCAGTCTGCATGTCTGGAGGAGAGGAAGTGGTGAGGGAAGGAAGCTATTGTTTTCTTTGGTGGAAACTGGAACAACCTCAGCCTACCAAGTCCCCCTTCCTCCCTGCCAACGATTACTGTTCCATGATAATATATAATCATGATACTGTTTATGTCACGCTGCCATAGTGAAAGAATTAGAAACTGATATACTCTGGTTTTGTATTGACTTTCTTATAAATGTCTTTTGCTGCAGTAATTTAATTTCATTAGGGAGCAGAGTTAATTAGCGTAGCTGTTTGTCATTACTAATGTAACCCATATATATGCACAGTCTCGTTATCTCTGCTGTTATCTCCTCTGTATGCAGTCTTGTAATAAATAAGAGGCAATTTACTGTAGCACTGCTCTGATATTCAAGAATATGCTCCTTTCAGGGCTGCTGAGTGGATATTGCACACTTTCATGCATTTTATTTTGTCTCAACAATAGTCGACCTGGAAACTCAGTCACAAATAAAATAACGAAAAATAATCACACGTGAAAGTGGAGTTCTCATTCTGTCCACCGCTAACAGCAGACTGCAAACCCAAGCTGATACCTCATTCACTGAGCAGTATTAATGTTTAGTCGATTAAGCAATCTGAAAGGCTGAACCTTCTCGGGTGCTTTAGGAGAGATGGAGCTCTTTGTAATGCAGTAGTGGGGTGTGGAGGATAAACAAGGCTGGCAAACAACAGCAGCAAACTTTTCACCCCAACGAATGTGAAGTACAGGAAGCAGTAAAATTACAAGAACAGATGAAAAACATGACAAGTGAAATTAGACAGTAAGCAGTTAGTTCACAGACAAGTAAGTAAAGCCAAGCTGTGAGACAAAAATGAATTTGCAAGAAAAATCTCAGCTGTTCCTTGGTTAAATACCCCAAACTGGTCACTCGTGGGCATATTTAACTATACAAGGGACACACAAAAAAGTGGTAACAGAGGCATATGGGAAAATACGTCATGTGAAATACATCACCATAACAACACCTTTTACAAAAGTGTGTAGGAGTGTGAAACCACTGCAGTTACTGGTGAAGTGAAAATGAAAAAAATAATAATTATGTTGGACCAAACTGGTTTCACGTGTTTTAATGTCAAGGGGTATTTTTGCTATAACAGAAAAACCCTGAGCTGATAAAATAATAGCAAGGACAAAATCTTGTTCTGGAGGTCAGAATGTGTGTAGGAGCAAATGGTAATTTAGATTTGTGTTATTAAATGTTCCACATTAATAATTGCTGCAAGTTAGTTACTATATTTAGTAACCAAATTTAGCAACTTGAACCTTCACAAAGCTGTGAACACGAAGTAAAGATGTGGAAGGGAGGTTCACCTCTGTGGTTTTAAGATGAGTTAAAATCACAGAATCATAAGAAAAAATAGATAGTAAGAGATGTCTCAAGGTCATCTAGCCCTATCACCTGCTCAAAGCATGACTAAACTCAAAGTTAGATGAGGCTGCCCAGGACTGTGTCTAGTTGTGTTTTGAAAAATCTTTAAGGATGGAGAATCCAAACACCTTCTCTGGGCTCCTGGCCCACAGCTGCACCACTCTCAAAATTATTATTAATATCCTCGTAAGATTCCTGCTGGCCCATTCCCCCAGTCTGCTGAGGTCCCTCTGAACAGCAGCCCTGCCCTCCAGCGTATTGCTGCTCCCTCCCATTTGTTGTTATCCACAAAGCTCTGTCCTGTTAGGCAGCTCACCGTGAGGATGTTGAAGGGTATCAGATCCAGCACTGAGGAGCTTTGCTCCTGACTGCCACTTATTCCTGCCAGCTCCTCTTCAGTGGTCTTTCAGTGCCGCGTTTGACCCTCACACCTGAGGTCCTCGCTCACCTGATAGGCCCCATCTTCCAGTGACTGAAGCCTTTGTAACTCACCCCACTCTGCCCCTGCCTTCCTCTACAAACAGTAAGAGGGATTTTTGCTACTAGAGACAGATGCTTTTGGGAAAATATTAAGTAAGTATGGTCCTTATTACTTAAGTAAGTATGGCCCATTCAGATGAAAATTTCACCCTAGAAAAATTTTTTCCTGGATTAATTCATATTCCAGAAAAGCTTTTTGAACATACTTTTTTTTTTTAAGTTTTCCAAACAAAAGCTTTTATTTTGAAAAGATTCATATTTTGTTACCTTTTCAGAATATTTCAACTGTTTGCTTCAAAATTGCATTTTTACTTTCTGTACTGGGTCTGGCTGGGATGGAGTTAATTTTCTCTGTAGCAGCCCGTATGGTGCTGTGTTTTAGATTAGTGACCGAAACAGTGTTGATAACACACCAGTGTTTTAGCTCTTGCTGAGCCATGCTTGCACAGCACCAAGGCTTTCTCTGTTTTTCCAGTCTGCCCTCTAGCCAGTGGGCTGGGGGTGGGCAAGAGGTGGGGAGGGGATGCAGCTGGGACAGCTGACCTGAACCAACAGAAAGGATATTCCATACCATATAAGATAATGTACAGCAGTAAAACTGCAGGGGGGGCGGAATTGTTTCCAAAGTAGCTGTTGCTCAGAGACTGATTGGGCATCGATCTGCTGGTGGTGAGTGATGATTGCTTTTGCATCACTTAATTATTCCCCCCCCCTTCACTTATTAAACTGTCTTTATCTTGACCCACGAATTTTCTTCTCTCTTTTGCCCTTCTGATTCTCTCCCCCATCCCTCTGGGGGAACTGAGTGAGTGATTGGGTGGGGGTTTAGCTGCCAGCCAGGGTCAACCAACCACACTTCAGAATTTAAGCCACATTTTTAAAGAAGGAGTTAAAAGATTGTAGAATTCCTTAAACTGGTGGTTTGGATTGCACCGAAGAGCTTTAGTTCAGAAAATAAAATTGGATTTTGATACAACCTTAATTTTATTCACACTGTTAAATTTGAACATGCAAAGCAAAAAATCCCCAAGGCTTCAAGGCTCAAACAGGAAAAACCTATGTTATTTATTCATTTTTTAATCAGGAGGAGTTTCAAGTAACAGGAGGATCTAACAAGCAACTTTTAAATCAATTAATTTTTAGCTTCTCATAGGTAACAACTGGTCGATGCTGGCTAACAATGGTTTGACAGTCATGCCTAAAACCATGCTTATTGAAAAAGAAAAAGAAGTAAGAGAATTAATTGCCTCTTTCATTGTCCTCCTTTGAACTGAGGACATAATCCCTGGATTTATTTTTGAGAGTTTACATCTTCCGATGCAAAGGGACATAACTTTGAATTTTTAGATGAATTAGGCCTTCAGCTTTACAGATAAATATAATGGTTTTAAAGTTGCTTATTTCTGCTATTTTGTACATTGAAAATGTACAATTGAAACACATATATCTATGTACCTCTGAAATGTGTAGGTACACTCCCTCCCTGATTTTCATCTGCACTTTAGATCAAATTATTAATCATCTTTAAGGCAGCTTTTTCTCTCTCTCAGGTTTAAATAAAATAAATCTCCAAAGAGGTCAGGATTTGCTTAGAGGAAAAGTATGACATCTTGAAAAGAAAATCTTCCCCCTGAGCTTATTTCTCGTAGTCAGTAAATAGCTGCTGAAGGGATGTTACATGTGGTTGGAGTAGGTAAATGAGTGTGGTACTTGGGTCATGGAAAAATCTCCTCATGCACTGTGTGCGGCTGCAGTTATCCTGCAAGCAAAACACTTTGGGCAGCAAATCTGTAGCGTGGGTCAGTGATGACCCTGGGGAAACAGCTGCCTGCCCTGTCATCCTTGGAAAGCAGCTGTAGGATGCTAAGGCCAGTACCACATAGAAGGTTTTTATATGAACAGTGAATAGACCTCCAAGTGAGAAAGAAATAGTAGATAATGCAGAGAAAGGCCTGTGCTGGTTTTTGGCTTCTATTTATCTCAAAGGTATATAGGAAACTTATCTAAAAGCATTGTGATTTATAAAAACTGAGTCGGCTTGAACTAGTCCTATAATCCTCTGTGAAGTTCAATCACGTTTTTTCTCACAGGTATTTAAAATGGGAGCTGAGCAAGGACTTCAAGCCCTTTCAGTTATTTCACAGTCCAGATGACTGCATTTCCCTACAGAAAGGTTTGTACCCTCTGAGGTCCTCGAGGTCTGTACGAACAGCCGGCTGACAACACTGTCACTGTGCAATAGGAGATTAGTCAGGCAGGTTTGCAAGGACGTTAGTAGCCCACCAGCTATGATTAAAGCAACATCAGCTTCTCCTTTTAATTCTTTCCAGAATGTGTATTTACCCTGTGGATGAACCTCCATATGAGTACTACCACAGATGCCTTTTCAGACTTGCAGCAGTCCAATGCGGGCACTGTCAAATCCTGCCTCCTGCTGTACGTGGGTATGAAAAAGGCAAAGTTCTCCTTTCTTTCACTTGCTTCACTGAGCAACAGCAAGCTTACTTTTCCTAGCCCTGCTATTCAACTTTATTTTGATTTACCTTTTCCTTTTTTAAATTGTCGAGTGTTTCTCAGCTGTCTTATCTAATTCTAAGAACTTTTCTACCCCCCTTTTCTAGGCCTTGTCCCTGGGGCTGAGCATTCCCCTCAATCTCTAAACATCTTGGGGGTTTGATTTCTCCTATTGGGCTCAAGAGCTATGATGCTTCCAGCAGTCTGTCTTCTTCATCCATGGGCCTCGGTCTTTCCCTCTGCTCTTTGGGAAAGGAGTGCATCACTAGCAAGTGTTACATTTGTGCTGGATTGCATGGGTTTAAGGCTCTTCCTGGATCTGGAGATGTTGCCCTACTGAATTTTTGGATGAAGAGCAGCAGGTTCTTAATCTCACCATATTTGCTCAGAGACTTTCAAGCCAGAAGCAGAGACAGGAGAGTCTTGTTGGAGCTCAGGAACTCTGGCTGCCAAGTAACCCCTGCGCGCTCCCATGGAAAGTGGAGAAAAACATCAGAAGAAGAGCTGCCTCTACCCCCAAAGGGAGGTAACTGCTGAATCCTAAAGACCCCCTTCTGCTTTTAAAGGTAGCTCTCTTCTGTCTTTCTGAAGCCAAGACTGATAGCCTGCAGTGGGACAATATTAGGAATGGAGGGATTTGGTCATTGCTCTCGACTCCTTCTCTCCATGCCTTTCTTCAGTTGGCAACTGGTGCATTAAAATATTCAAGTTTCAAGTTTGTGACATTTTGTACTCATTTGAGTTTCAGTCATTCAAAAATGATTGGTAGTTCAGTACAAGATTTTATAAAGTAACCTCATGTTGCACGTACAGAAATAATGTCCTCCCTATGTCTTCTGCATTAACAAAGTCTTCTCCCATCCTTCACTTCCAAGAACTGCTGGTGGTTGAAAGAAAAGCAATTAAGTTAATCACTTCATTTTAAATGTTCCCCTCCATTCCATTCTCTTGTTCTACAATCTATTTTTGTTACAATGGAAAGATAAGTCCAACAGGACTCTGCTAAACAGTTCATTTGGAACCTATCACATATTTCATTTTCATAGACTTAGCTTAAAGTATGTTAATTAGCTGCATGGCCCATCTATGCTTTAGGGTAGAAATGTTCTTACAATTACAGTAATTGCTCAAATCCTTGAACTGAGAAAACAAAGAAACAGTGAAAGCTATTGAATGAATTGATGTAGACAGTTTGATGGTACTTAGGATCATGATCATTTTAGTACGAGAGCATTCTGATTGGTTGTACATATTCTCTTTGCCATGTGTTGAGAGTATGGGGTATAAACAGACATACGGCATGGCATTCATTCTATTTCATTCCTGCAAACAGCATGTATAAATGGAAGCACAGAGATTTCCCAATTAGCAAAAAGGCAGCAGAAATGACATTGTTATTTCATCTTCCAAATGCTGAATGTGGCTGAATTATTTAGTAATACGTACAATATATATAACATATATAAGATATTATCCGATATAGTGAGCAAAAGTCTTTCTGAGTTGCTTTGGGACATGCTCTCAAGTAATGGTTCCTCACATTTCAGCAAATAGCAAACCTGGGTAAGATCTAAATAAGCACAGAGTCTGCTTTATTGATTTAAATGTCTTTGCTCTTAAAGGCCATTTTTTGTTTCCTGTAAAGAAATACCCTTCTGTAAGGAAGCTGTGGTCACTACTTACCATTATCATAGCACTAGAAGGATCAGAAGTGCTGGCCTGGATGTGAGTCAGAGCAGCTGGGGTAGTCACTGTTGTTGTTTAAGAGGTCTGCAACCTCCTCCTGAAAAGAGGAAGAACTGGGTGCTTTGGACCCAAAAGAAACCCAAGGCCTAGAGAGAGACCCCAGTAGAGATGCTATTTTTTTGGTAACTTTGGCAGTCTTTTATTAAACCATTGAGTTTCCAGATCTGATGATGCCAGTGATATTTGTGATTAGAATACAAAATGACAACTCTGCCCTGAGAAATGTATGGGTCTGCTGGAACTGCTTGTCTTACCATGGGTGATGGACTGGCCAGCACATAGGTTCATTCCTGGTTGCTACTGGCATCTCTAAAGAAGTCAACAGAACCTTTTCCAAGGCAGGGCAGAGAGGAGGTATACTTTAAATACATGATGAGCATCTCTTTTTAAATCCCTTCAGATTATTCTTGTCTGCACAACGCTTTGCTTCCTAAGCCACTTCTATTGTTGAGTGTTGCAGAACTGCTTTTTTCTCTGTTGCATTTTCTTCTGCACATGGTGGCCATGCTATGGACAAGACACTCTGAGGGTGAGAGAGTCAGTTTTTCTAAATACAGGACTTAGCCCACTGCACAAATGGCCTCAGCTTTGGAGTTTCCTCTGCTTGTGGATTTGCCCCACTGCAGGTTTTCCAAACCTTGGCCCTGTCTTTTCTTCCAGGGTCTTGAAGGAAGCAGCTTCTGTGGTGGCATCCACTAGCCAAAATATTCAAATTTCAAACTCACTCTTGCTTCTCTAGGCATCTTTGGAAATCCCACAGGAAATTGAATTGGAAAAGGCTGGTAGCCTGCAGCATAGCTTTTGTATTCAAATCTCTATTAGTGATAGGAAGTAAAAAATCTTCTAGTTTCACAACCAGCCTAGTTTCCACCACTGAGAACAGCATGAAATATTACCACTACATATTGGAGATGCTCTAGACCTTCTGTTTCATACTGATATCTGATTTCTTTTATATCTCAGAATTCACACTATTGATATTGATTCCGACACCCCATCCCCTCCCCTCCCCAGTAAGGATTAATGCTAACCCATTTTTTTCTGATTTGCTCATGGGTTTGGGTTCTAGAGAGCTCATATCTGATACTTCAAGTTCTCAATAGTTCAAAATCCTCTTTTGTCACTGTTTTTCTAGCAGATGTGCTTTTGGGATGCGTGTTTTGACAAAACTGGGTGACAGGCCTCTAGACACCAGAATCATCGAATTATAAACTAATTTCCTGACAAATGTAAACATTTTTTATTTTCAGAGTCCTAGTCCCTGTCTTCTAGTGCTCTCTCTGCAACTCCATCCAGAACGTGAGCACTCGCCTTTCTTCCAGAAAAATGGGAAACGTTCCTCAGTAAAGGTAAGGCTCATTTTTGTGGGGTATGGTCACAAACGCACAGTTGCAAGATCTCCGGGAGTTTAAGATCAATGGGAATTTGGAAAAACAACCCAAAACCAAAAAACAACCCCAAAACCAACATCTCCATCCCACCTTGAAAGCACCACCTCTGTGTTTTGGGCATCCTCCATGCTTCCTGTAACTCATTGAAAACTGCTGTCAGTGCAATGAGGATCTCTGCTTTCCTGCATAAATTAATTGGCTTATGTGTTTTCTTTCTAATTGCTTTTTGGTTTAGTAAACATTAAGCCTTGCCCAACTCTGTGTCAAGCAAACATTTATTGCAGGGATCTAATTCCTGCAGAGGCTTGCTGATTCTGCATATTAGTATCAGGAAAGAAGAATTTGGGCTCTGTGGCTGTGACTGTATTTATCAAGCAGAATAACATGAGAAATGGGGTAAAGCAGCATTCTGTGGGGCTATCCCTAGAAACGCAGACTTCTGAGAAAGGCTGTGGGACTGAAAACAAAGGGAATTAAGATTGACAAGGAGGATGGGTGACAGCGTGTTCAAGCAGAAAGGAAAACATTTGGGACTAGGAAAAGGTTATGCTGTCAGTGCCAGATCCTTGGCTCACATGTGGTTCTCCGCAGCTGTTCCCGAGTACAACGGTGCTTTAAAGCCAGCATTATAAATTTTCTGGAATAACCTAAAGCAGCAACAACTTTAATTGCCTCTACAGGTGTTGGAGGGCAACTAGACCAAACAGTAGGACAAAACTATTTCATAAATCTTCTAACTTACTACTAAACTGGTATGTACCAGCACAGGAGAATAATGACAAGTTCCTGAACTTGTAATAATAAATATAATCTCCTTTCCCCAAACCCAAGAAATAACACTTTTGTGGTATACTCTGCCAAATTCCTCCACAGAGATCCATGATGTATTACTTATATAAAGTATAATGTCTACTTTTGAGGTGTATTAAATTGCTATGACTGAGGCAATTACATATTATTATTTCTAATAAACAGAGAAGCCAGATAGCCTCTTCCATCCTGACAAACAAAGCCTGAGAAACCTCTCAGCAAATCTGCAACCAAATAAGTAGAAGATTAGTCCAAGAATCACAAATCTCCTGCTAACCTTGTTGACCATTTACTGACTGAAGTTATTAAATTCTTCATCCTGCATGGGTGGGTGGGATTGGCAAGTTAAAGGGATTATCCTGCAAGTTCACTAACCATGGAGTATGACTTGCTCACTTTCTGGTACCTGTGACTCATGTCTAACAGAGTGGGAGTGAGACAGCAAGAACTGTGATTGCATCTGCAATCACAGAAAAAGCAGTATGTTAAAACATAACACAGGTATTCCCTATCTTACTGTTGTTTATGACTCTGACCTATATGTAGCTCAGTTCTTATAAGTAACTAGCAGTAGCGGGTTTAATGTTAATAAATAATTGAAATTATCAGCAATTATGACCCTAGGTTGGAAGTAGCTAAAATTGAAAACCTATCCAGTAACACAAGGTAGTGCAGTTTTATGGCTGTTCCTAGACAGAAAGGAGCTCTCAAGCTCGTATGTGAAACCTTGGTTGCTATTATACTGACCAGTAAACATAACATTTTATTACAAAGTGACACAGAAAGCAGAAGAAATCATGCAGAAATGAAACAAAATCAAGAACTTAGAGTTCTACTGCAGATCTAGCCCCTGCTTAAAGGAACTCCGTTACACCCATGCACAGGCACAGTCAGTGACACTTCCACAGAGACTCATCCCGTCTCTGAACATCCAACAGGCCTTGTTCCTCTTCTCTCAACTATTGCTTTTTCTTCTGTTTTATTTTCTTTTCTTAATAATTTAAACCTTCATTTTTCTTCTTTGTCTTCTGTTTCTCCCAATGTTGAACCAGACATGCCCAGTTCTCTCCTTCCTTAAAATCTATTTGTGATGCTAGTCTTGACCTGGATCTCTGATGTGTATATATGCGTTTCTCTTTCAACCTTTATTCTCACCACTGGTCAAGGCAAACTATGTGCTGATGAAGTAAGAAGCAAAGGCAGGATCTGAAATTTCATTTGAACAGGCTGATGTGACTCAATTTCCTTTTGTACTTAAATGAGAAACTAACCTAAGACTTAAGACCTAGATTACAGAGCTGAGTGATTTTTTTTTTAACAGAAGAATGTGAAGATGAAAGGTTAACACGCTGAACAGCTTCAACATACAACCTTCACGGAACATTTCAAGGACAAAGCGACTCAGAGGTATGAAACATCAATTGAGAAGTTCAGTTTCTGACCCCCATCAGTGTCAGCCAATGGCGCTCTCCCCAAGGTGACAAGAGAATTTTCTACGCAACACCTTTGCAGGGTTTTTGGTATCACTTTACATCCAAAGAGCTCAGACTGGACTGAGCAAGGTAACAGAGTGTGCAAAGCTCTTGATCTCATAGCCTGATTCAGCTCTGTCTGGAGTGCCGGCTGTCACATAGCAGCCATTTCAGGAATGCAATTTCTTCATGTCTCTTCTGCATTATTACTATGTGGTTCAAGCTTTGTGGATCACTTCAGGTCCTATGGACAGAGCACAAGGTTGCAGGCATTTCCCTGCTTTACCCAGAGGCTGTGGACGTAGTCTCATGATCACTCTAACCCATCGAAACCATCAGTGTCTGACACCCAGGCTGTTCTCTACCTTTGTGTGTTTCTGCAGAACCAACTGATCATTTTGCCATCCAAATACCATGTCAGGCTGCAGCCTGTCCTTATGTGGGGTTATGTGATGCTGGAACCACAACGGGTGAGTACCATTATTCATGTAGCTGTTTTCCTTCAGTGCTCTGTCTGCTGGAGCAATTGCACATTTCTCTTACCCCAAGCCCACGAGTATATGCAGTCTCCAAAATGGGCGTGCCTCCTGTTCTGAATCCTGGTCTAGATGAGATGCTAACTGCTCCCTCAAAGCTTTCAGAGTTTACCCTGAGAACATCTTGCAGACTGCTGTCTCCACGTTCTTGCTCACCCTCACTGAAACAGAAACTCTTTCTGTTTCTCTCTCTGACTTTCATTGCCCTTGGTTTTTTTGAGTCTTTGTATTTATTTACTTCTAATAGTTCTCTTTCACATCTTGTTCTTCCTAATGACTGTACTTAATAATAGGAGAGAAGCCTCTCAGAGGGAACCATCCTCACATCCACAGCAGAGGATGACTGCTTGATAGCAGGAGCAGTGCTAGTTCAACCCTGCTGGAATATTGTTTTTATGTTATTGCTCACAAAACCTTGTGTGTTATCCTTTTGTGTTTGAGTACTGATGACTCTGACTGCGGTCTAGAACTCAAATTGAAAAATTAACTGGGCTAACATTTTTCTGTTTAATTTCCAGTCAAGAAACTGCTTTTTAATGTCTCTAGAAGAGCCCCGACTCAATGCTTTCCTCTTTTTAGTGAGCTACCTTATACTAATGATATGGTTTGGGGTCAGCATTCATGCCTGCGGGTCAGGCATAATCTCCAAGCGCCACTGGCCTCTGCATGTCTTTTTTTTTAACAGCAGGAACTCTGAAGTTGCTTTTCATATATGTCTGAAGCTTATTTTACTTATAATATTTAAACAGTGAGTAATCTCTGAATTCTTGAAGGTCTAATAACATGTTAGAGTGAAATCTTTTATTAACTCTGCTAAACACTGTTATTCTGGCATATTTAGCTTAATTATTAAACATAAAACAAGTTCAAGGGAAAAGTGCATTCATAATGAAAAATCCTCTGCTCAGTTGCATATTTCTTCACTTGATCAGTGGCACTTCTTACTTCCTTAGTAGCAAAACCCAGTAACTTGTAGTAGTTGTACAGCTCAGGGAATCACTGCCCATCTGAGCTTTAAGACTGACCAAATTGTGGGCAGAAGTAGTCCTGATGGGTGGGTCTGTCCTACATGTCCGAGCACAACAATGGTCTCTGACAGCTCAGCAGCTTTTCAGTGGTGCTCTCTGCATGAACAAAATAGTATTAGATGTTGTACGTATGTGATTGCTATCACAGTGAAGCAAGAAAAAAGGCTTGTGCCTTCCTGTATGCGGGCTGAGAAAACCCTCAACTGTTCTCGGTCAAACAGTAACACCAAAGGCTCTTTTTTTCACACTGGTTATATATGCCATATGCTATGGATGCATGAAACGGCAAAGAAGAAGGGGGAAGTCACAAAAATAAGAGATTATAAGGTAAAATTTAAGTATCTTATTTCTCTAAATAGTGAAAAAACATAATCTATTTCTGAGTAATGTAAAATGTTGACATCTAGGCTGTAATTATGCTATTTATAACAACAAAAAGATTGTACCTTCTTAAAGCCAGTTTGAAATATTAACAATAGACATTGGAAAATGAGTTTGTGTCAAGAGCAGAAGTCATCCTCTTAAAGCTTGTAAAACTTTTCTTATAGCCAAGTTTCTGGGAAAGCAAATTTCTCATGCTGGTCTCAGGAATATTAGGTGGGTATACAATTTTAGCCATTTAAATGCTTCTAACATCATGCATTTTAAAAGGGAGTAAACAGAAAGGTTTATATCAGTCTTGGACACAACACTCCAATAGCCTTCTAAAGATGCTTTGCCTGATGCTTCATAAATAAGAACTTTCTCCGAAAATGTTTTGCAGTTGCAGCCTATCATTTTACAGATGAGTGCAACAGAATTAAGAATTGCTGATTAGAACAAGCTTACTGACTTCAAACTTGAAAGGAATCGGAGAGAGAAGACGCTGCTTTTTTAAGAGACCACTTTTCAGCTCTTTCTTACTTTGTTCTTTTGAAACTCTTTGTAAGGTAAGGACAGACTTCATTAGCAAAGTATGCATGTACCCTGCCTGCTATCCCTGTATACTTGTACAGAAATCTGTATGCAAGCCCAAACAACTGAACAGTCCACATTTTGCCTTAAGTCTAAATAAGAATGCAGCTGTATGTGGCTATGTTCAACAAGTGCCAATAGGATGATATCTTTCAGGAGATTGTTCCTAAATTAATTTTTAGCTTTTCTTCCCTTTTCATAGTAGAGTAGCTCAGGTGAAATTCTGTAGCAAAAAGACTTGGAGCTGAAGCAAGAAGAAATTGAATTTTCATCTGCAGATCTTTATTTTCAATGTGCTCTATGCATCTAGAAACTGAAACTGTTGATGCCTTATGGGTATCCAGCACCCATCCAACAAGATGCTAAAAAGATGGCTCAGGTGCCTTCATAAAGTATCCACAAATTATAGGTACAACCTCTTCACATTTCAGTATTTTTCCCACCTTCAACTTTAGCTTTATAACATGAGTGCAGATTAAACTTGTATAATTTACAAACAGACAGTGTCTTGGCTATTTCAAATGGCTGAATCCAGAGGCAAATAATTGAAAAAAAAATATCCTAGAATGCAGTTTAGTAAATTAAAAACCCATTTGTAATTATATAAAACATGGTTTTAATACCAAGAGGCATGGATTTTTGCTGTCATATACAGTATGACAACAGCTATAAGGTTGCATACTGCATGGGATAACACCATTTCAAACACAATTCAGTAAAATGTCCCTTCGTGAATCTGCGACATTCCATAGTTAACAATAAAGGAAGCAACAAAGAAAAAGCGTCTTTTTAAAATTCCTGTTTTTCACTTTCAGTAACCTTCAAAAGAGGAGCTTAGGAGGATGCCTAACAGCAGCGTAAGCCAGCAGAACCATTCCTCCAATGAGACGCTGCCGGACACCTCAGAGGGGCTCCACACCGTTCTCATAGCCCTGTACATCATCGACCTGGCTGGTGGCACCCTTGGGGTCATCATGATGTCCCATCAGTTGTTTCAAAGGAGATTGCAATCTGTGATGACCGTTATCATCGTCAGCCTCCTGGTACTGCACACCTTTATGCTACTCAGCATCCCCTTCCGCCTCAGCTATTACATTTTACAGGAATGGAAATTTGGGAGGTTCGCCTGCAAGCTAGCAAGTGTCATCATCTACCTCCACATGTACACCACCTTCATGTTTTATGTGGCTATCATCATAATACGCCTCTTCCCACTCGAGTTTAGGAAGTGCTACACTACAACCTGGGTGGCTGCTGTCTGGCTGGTGGGAGCGCTGGTGATCACACCTGTTCTTCTCTCCTACTATGGCACCTCTAAGACATACCACTCCTCCAAATGTTTTCAGTTCCACAAGGAGATACAAGAGATGCCCATGGTGATTGTAAACTACTGCTTAGTTGGGATTTTGGTGGCAGTTTGTGCTGTGCTCACTGTAATCCAGTTGTCTGTGATCTATAGACTGGCTGTGAAATACTGGCCTGACATCAACTCCCATGTGGAATTCAGGGCTCAGGCAAAGAGTTTCTTCTTCATCTTGGTAACATTAGTGTGCTTTATGCCTCATCATGTATTCAGAGTATATTACATCCAAAACTTTCACCTGGATAAAGACCATAAACTACTCCCATACAACGAAATTTTTTTAGCTTTAACAACAATGTGCTGCTTGGATATGTTGTTCTTCATAGCAGGAGTAGCCCACTGAACTGTGAACTACCAGGAAATCCAGCTGCAGTGTGTCAATACTGGCTTTTGGCAGAAATAAAACTGTGTTGGGACTTTGCTGAGCTAGGGACACTGCTGAGTTTTCGGCATGGCTGTATAGGTCTGTAGCATTGTTTGGCTGTTGCAGACCAGTAAGATCCATCTTTCAGAAGCTACTGGTTTTTATCTTCTCTCTTGAAGGCAGACACATGAGTCTTACTCTAGTCTTTGACCTAAGAGTCATGCCCTGAAGCTTCATTAAGATTTTCCTCAGCTGTCCCTCTCTAACAATTACAGCACGAGTATCCATTCCTTTCTCTTTTTTCCTCAAAGTGTCTCAGTAACAACAACCCACTGTGGCCGATAAGTTGTCCACTCTGAACGTCTTTCTTCTGGCTATTGTGATACTGAAGGGAAGAGAGGGAAGAAAGAAATTCTTTTACAGGACTTTTTGTACTAGTGATTTTAGATAGCAAGGATATAAACTCTATTCAGATAAAAAGTATTCAAGGCATGAAACAGGGTATGAATGAAATATTGTAGTAGCATATTTCAGCAGAATCCTTCTTTTCATCACTTATACAAAGTGTATATTAAATTAAATGATATGAAAACACTTATCATTCTCACAACTTCACTTTTACTTGCTTCATTCCAAAGCCACAAGCACCTCACTGAATTGTGGTGATTACACATTTAGAGTGAGTGAGAGCGGAACAGGCCACAGGTTTCAAAACTTTGCCTTATGTCACTCTCCCATCAGGACTGGATCTGTGGCTGTTATCCCTTAGGTCCATTGTAACCAAAGAAATACAAGTTACTGTGGTCCCATAACTGGATCTGGAATTCGAATCGAGGGGTCTGGTCCTTTACTGAAGGATCAGCCGCTCTCTAGGAGAGGGAAATATTTTATCAGCCTTCAAAAAACCTTTGATGTCTCGTCACTTTCAGTTGCCTGTTGATTTATTATCAGATGCCATATTTTTTCCATTTGCACATGTAACAAAGCAAAACTAGAATAAACTGACTGAACTGTGTTTAATCAGTTCAACATATGCTCATGTATGTGTATACAAACTTGTGCTGGAGTATATATTTTCTCCATTAGATGGATTATATTCTTTGGGAACCACATCCGTTCTGGGAATCTCTGTTTTATCTTCATTATGTAAAAGTTTTTTTCATGATTGCATTCTGCCTGTTCTGCTCAGTGCAGAAGGTCTCTAACCCTTCTGCTGAAGACCCCACTGTCATTTGCTGCATCCCAACAGCTTGAGGCCAGATTTCTCCCACCCCAGACTCCCAGGAGTCACACAAGAGTACACTTCCTCCTTCATAGCCCCATAAGTTGCCATAATTTTTAGTCTGGCAATCTTTGCTACAGAAGTACTATGATCCCTGGATTCAAATGGGTCAAAAGTTGATTTGGGAGGGTTAAAAAGTTGCACCTATAAAGTAATGCTAGCGATGCCTCAGATTGATGGCATTTCTTTGAACGGAACAGCTTACACCTACTTTGTCAGTCCTGAATATTTATTCAGCATTTTTTGGTTTTGCCTTTACATTTCAGTAAAACAACTTTGTTGAAAACTCCAGACGGTTCCAGGATCTTTTCTGCCTCTTTTAAAAAGTGGGAGGTGTCCAGGGGACCAGCAGCAAGTCCTGAGGCCTTCTGAAAATCCTGCCCTTATGGCTTCCTCTAGTGTTACCAGGTCCACTCCTGTTCATACAATACAGTCTGCTCAGCCCATGGTTTTCAAAGACGGCAGCTAGAGGTGCAGTACAATACAACACAACAGAGATGAAATGCAAAGGGACAGATTCTAAAATGGGTGAATAGCTCCCAAACCAGCTTCTTTTCAAATCCTTCTCCAGGCAGGATGCAGCATATGTAGCCAATAAGAGATCCAGGGCCCCTCAAGGTGAAAAAGCTTAAATAAAGCTCTGGTACTTCAGGACAGTTTTGAGGAAAACAAGGCAAGAGGCAGGGCCTGCAGAGAAGCCATTTGCACCTCTGCCACCAGAAAGAGTTGAGATAAGTTGGATCTACCAAAATCTTTAGGAAAACTGGCAAAGCTCCAAGTGGGGCAAGAAGTACCTTGTTTTTCCCTTCTGGTTACTGAACTCCTGTGGCTAAATAAAAAATCTGTTATTTGAAGAAGTGTCCTGTGTCACTGCCTATTCTCATTGACCAGTGTTTCCAAGATGACTAATCTGGTAAAAATCAGAGTCATCTGGTGTTGCTTGTGAGTCTGCTGATAATCTAGCAGTCCAGCATAATGGTGTGCAAGTTTGGGAGAGGAAAAGGGAAATTACATGCATATCCTCAGCTATGGTAACAAATTATGCCTTGGTGGCCTTGCCCTTGGCTTTTGCCTGACATTTTTTACCCGTGTCTGGCTGTGTACCTTGCTGAAATAACCCTGACCCACTGATTTGACTTCCTGGCGTGATGCTGAAGCTGTGTTGCCCTTCACAGTTGTCTGGTAACCACTGACTTCTGGCTGTCACTGGTCCTGCTCTGCTTGCCTTGCTTGGGTACCATAGGATTGCACGCTGCAGTGGGTCTGGCTGGGATGGAGTGAACTTTCTTCATAGCAGCCCATACAGTACTGTTTTCTGAATTTGTGGCTAAAACAGTGCTAATAACACAGTGTTTTGACTACTGCTTGATGCTTGCATAACATCGAGGCTTTCTCTTTTTCCCACTCTGCCCCACAGTGAGTAGGCTGGGGGTGGACAAGACATTGGGAGGGGACACAGGTGGGACAACTCACCTGAACTGGCCAAAGGGATATTCCATACCATATGACATTGTGCTCAGCAATGCAAACTGAGGTAGAAGAAGAAGAAGGGAGGGGATTGACTTCTTTGGTGGCAGTTGCTCAGAGACTGGCTGGGCATCGATCTACTTGTGGGAGATGATAAGTGATTTCCTGCTTGTTGTTTGTTTTTTTCTCTTTCCTTCACCTATTAAACTGTCTGTGTCTCGACTCATGAATTTTGCTTTTGTTCTTCCTATTCTCTGCCCCATCCTGCTGGGGGTGGCGGGACTGAGAGAGCAGTTGGGTGGGTGCTCAGCTGCTGGCCAGGGTCAGCTGACCACACACCCCTTGCTGGTGAGACCCCTGCCCTCCCATTGCCAGAAAATTGGATGTAACTGAAATTTGTGCCTGTGGTGCTTCTTCCCTGCAGCCACAGCCAAACAACCTTTATTATTAACCATTGCAATGAGGGAAAGCATGGAAAGTGAAGTGCAGCTTATGCTTCAGCTTCTTCTCACTGTTATTAAAAACTACAACAGTTTTTGCACCAAGGCTTCAGGTAGAACTTCATTCTAGTGCTTGCTGTACCATCCAGATCGTACCTCATCCCCATTTCTTCTTTCACCCAACAGTCACTTTCTTTAACCCCACCCATGAACCACAGCCTTCTCTGCCTCTTGGCCTTCACCACTGATCTATCTTTCTTTCCTGTGTTTTAATCTAAACTCCTTTTTCTTTTTTTTATGCTTGACCATTTTCTCTGTACCTTCTCTCACTGGCTAGGGCTCAGTCATGTGAGGTCAAACCACTCACTGGTCTCAGTATGGTCCTCTTAATTCAGAGGATAATGGATTGAGCATTGATCCCAGTGTTGTTACATCTGAGATTCACATTAAAGTGCTAGAGATAAGCTGTATTCAATACCCAGTCCCCCACTGAGATCAGGAAGCACTCTAAAAACTGGTTAAAATAGAAAGTTACCACACTCCAGGAGGATAATCTGAGAAGTAAATTCTGAAAGGGCAATAATATTGAGCTCAGATTGTAGGGTGCTATTCTTACTATGAATTATGTAATGACACATCCTCTGGAAAACAGTTAAAAACGGTTGGTTTGAATGCCATTTGCATGATCCAAGTAATTCTGGAGATAATTATACACATTAGTAGTTGCTTTCACATTAACTGAATATGTAAAATTGTAAACCATTTAACTATCCCATTCATTTTTAATGCCATCAAATGAACACTGGGAAAATCCCCAGACATTCTGAAGGAAAGAAGATCAAACTGCTAAATGTATCTTCTGTTGTTCTCTGCATCAAGTTCTGCATAAAAAGAACAGGCAAACAAAACAAAACCAAAATCCCATTTGTACACCTGACTTCGTAAGTTAGTTTGATAATAGAAAGAATTAGGTGGAGCAAGAGGATTCTTACCATCAAAAACTAGTGTGCTCACTGCTGTCACAACTACGGTGCTACTATAGGTGGCCTGTTTCTACCTAACTCAGGCATATCCTTTTAAACAGTGCTGAGGGTGATGTGAGCCCACTCACATGCAAACTGCACAAGGGCATATCTTTTTTAATTCATATCTGCTAGTATCCAGAACAGCAATGCTTAAATGTAAAAAAGTCTCCATTTCCTTCTGATGCATCTGTTCCTTCTGCCTGCTTATAGAGAGGACATATTGATGATGCTGTCAGATGGGCATGCCCCTCACTGTAAGCAAGCGGAAGGAACAGATGCATTAGGAGGAAACAAAGGCTCACTTCCCTTCTCCACTCAAGCACTGGCATTCTGAGCACTGATATAGATTTTGGTGGGGAAAAAGAAAGGATCTTCTCTCCAAAAGCATGTGAAGTCCTCAGCAAATACAGTCATTGTGTACTCAGTGAAATCAGCTCCTTGGTAGCCTTGTTCTTCTTTCTTGTGCTTCTTAGCTGTCTCTCCCCACTTTAGACCCGCAAGCATACCCCTCATGTCCCAGTTTCTGACCCACTTGGGACTGAGATGGCATCCCCACCTGCGAAGGCTCTCTCGCTTCAAGTAGATGTATATGCTCATTTATGGAAAAACACACAGGAGCACTGAGGTACATGTAGAAACATACAAGCTGGTGAATGTTGCTTGTGAAGCACCAGACTTGAGGGGAAAGTTAGGCTCCAGATGAAGTAATTTTCTCTCTGCCAAGGAAAGATGTGATGGTGATTCTCAGTGCTCTGCCTTAGTGCTAACAAGAAAGTAGCTGCCTCTTTTTAGGTCCTGGCAAGCAAGGAGGGAGGTGATGAAAGTTTCAGAAGAAAGAAGGCTGCAGGAGACAGACTAGAAGACATTTGTCTTGCATGCCGATTCTTTCATTCATGATTTCTCTTGAATACTTGGGAAGGCTGATTTGTGTTACCCAAGACATGCTATCATTGCATAAAACACAGTGTAAGTTCTAATACTCCATGGCAATAAATTGCATTAATCTATTGAACAAGAAAATAAAAACCACTATGATAAGGTACAGCTTTTATATGATATTAAACAAGAGCATAAAAATACATGCTGCTTTCATTTCATACCCTGCTTGGCAGAAATATCGTACGCTAAGTAAATCCAGTGACACATCTTCTGTCAGTATGCCACTAATGTTTACTCAAAGATATGATAAACAATCCTTTAGCCATAATTTTTAAACAAACCTCTTCCTATAGCAATTCTTCCTCTTTCATATTCATATCCTCTCTCTGTGGAAACCCCCTCTAAAATTTTGCAATATGAAAACCAGCAGATTCATGTGAAAAGGCTACCCACTGGAAAAAAACTTGCTCTCCCCAAAATGATAAAAGCGACTGGAAATAAAGGGAAATATTCACAAGCTCCATGCTTTATTTTCTCCCTGGCATTGTCATACCAGCCTCCTTTCCCAAAGCTTGACCTAACCAGGTGATTCTCTATGTGTCGTGAATGGAGCAAATGAAGAAATGAATTCAGGAAGAGGCTTTTCCGCAATGAGGAACACCAAGATGACTCATCTGCTGCTCCTGGTGTCTCTCTCGCTGTCCTCTGGCTCTGCTGTGAAAGCACACAATGTCAGTGCACAGGCTGGTGGAGCCTGTCCCATAAACAGGCTGTGCAACGTAAGTCACCAGGCACTCTCCTGCTTTAGCTCTACTGCTACACTCTACAGTTACCCTAAAAACATTTCTATCTGCAAAAAGGCACTTTTCCTAATTACTAATTATCTTTCCTCCTAACCCCTAGAACTCTTCAAAGGAGAAATATATTTTTTGATAAATGGCTCTTGAAAACTGCCAGTCTTTTTTATCTCGAACTTCCCTCTTCCCTTGAAATGTTACCCTCCAACTGTCCCCAAGAAGAGTAACATCACCAAAAGTTACTACTGGATTAGTTACCACTTCCTAAAATTTTAGGCAACACATAAGCTGATGAACAAAATAACTCTGCACAATTTAAGTCACAGCTTTTGCGTGACAACAGATGGTCACAACTGTTTCCACAACTAAACACATGGATTTAGTGTGTGGCTCCTCAGCAATAGCTGAATTAAGAGCTCTTCGTTAAGCAGCTCTTACTCTCCTTTGAGGAAGGAGCAGTTTGGTATCACATGGCACATGGTTCATCTCCTCATTATTTGTTTTCTTTTCATCTGTTTAGTGAAATACTGGTCTTATGTTTGTGGGTGGGAAAATTAACTCACTGAGCACCAGAAAGTTCAGTGTAATTTTTCCAGATTTCTAGACTTGAGCTAGGCTGTTATTGATCACCCTAACGCTTGACTTATTTGACTTGTTGCCAGCCAAGTTCTGGCGCAAGGAGGCTAGAGAGTATAAGGTTTGAGAACCACTGACTTAAACTAACATTATGCTGTGATTACAATCACTTTCCAGAAGTTTTAAACAGCTTTAAAGCTTATTTAGGTAACAAAAACTCTTACAAAGCCTTGTGTCTGCCCACAGACGGGGCATCTGCAGGTTAAGAAGGTTCCCACCATACAACCACCTCACCTTGATAGCCTGGTTCTAAGACCCGTATCGTATACATGGAATGGACACAGCCCTCTGATTCACGAGACAATCTTTGTGCCAAAGCAGGGGCTTTTTGTTGAATATCTGAGCAGTGTTGGTGGCGGCTTCCTCCGACAACACACTGTATAAATATAAGAATCATTTACGAAATAATCTCCCAACAGCAGTATCTGCATGTGAAGCATTAGAGCAAGATTAGAACCATGTAGAGGAAACGAAGGAACTCTGAGACGTCTGCAAAACTGAGACAATAACAACAAAATCTTAGGTTTATAAAAGAGACACAGCTCAGTTGCAAAAGCCAGGCCATTATAAATCAAGACAAAACAATGCAAGGGAGAATGGGAGAAGAAGGAAATTTGTAACTCAGAATAATTTGCTTATTTATTATTTAAAAAATCAAAGAAGTTAAGAAGATGTAAGAGAGAAATAGATAAAAAGACAAAGAAACAAAAGAGGCAGCTCAAAAAGATGTCTCTGAAGTAAGCTAACAAACTTTGATGGGTCAAAGAAAAACAACCATTGCTGGCTGATAAACAGAGGTGGCTGAAATAAGCAGAAACACAGAGTAATGGTGAATATGAAATGCTAGGAAAAAATGAAAGGCATTTTTAGGAGAGTCTTAGTAGACCAAAACCACGGATTGCACTTGCAGAAGTTTAATTGCTCTCTGAAGTCACCCCAAATCAGATTATCTATTATTAAGTATAATAATATCCAATTCCATTAGTTTTCTTCTAGAATTAGTCTTTTACTACTGCTCACAGAGCTTGAAAAGGAATTCAGTTAAAAAGAAATGCTCTTCTGTTGTTATCAGATGGAATAAAATCTGTTCAGTCAGATCCTGTCTGATTAGACAGAAAAATCATCTAATAAGAAAGCAATACATCCTCTACACCTATTTCTCCAGTGGCTAGCTCCTCATGAAATAGCTCCTGGGAAAAAGCTCTCAGCTCACCTCTGTTCCCGTACACCCACACTGCATGACCCAGTGGGAGTCTGATCAAAGCATCCTGGCTTTTCTGCCAGCAGGTAACAGGCTGTCAGCCACCGGGCTGTGTCCTCATGCCAATGTTTCCCTGAGCTGCTGCCATCAGAGAAGGCTACAGCTGAAGTGTCATGGAGGCACTTCCACCCCAGCGGTGTCACTTTGTAATCCAGCCACAGAGCGCAGCAATGTGCCTGGGATACCTCTGCCTGGGGGATCACAGTACAGGAAAAACGTGAGGAGCCAGGGAGGGGTAAGGGCCTTGGATGTCGTCTGACCAAAACAAAAGTCATCTAATATGTGCAGGTTCTGCCAGTCACTAGGCTGTAAAGCCACAATCCTTGGACTTTAGAAACACTCTTCTGGCACACAGCTAGGTAAGCTAGAGCTTGGTGTTGTCTGCTGAGTTTATAAGTTAGAAGACAGTCCACAGGGCTTCCCACCTATAAATCCCACCACACAAAACTGCAATCCGGAAATTTTGGATCAACAACTCTTCCTCCTCCTGCAAAACCGGAAAAGAACATCTACCATTCCTTGCTTCTAAGAGTAAACCCCAGCCTTTGTTTTCTGGTGAGTAATGTCCTTGCAGTAGGAGCATTTCATGAGGTGCTGCCAGCTGGCCTGTGGAACATGGCTGGGCACTTGTTCCTGGGAAGGAGGGCACTGTGAATATGAGTTTATAAGCAGCTAGCAGAACCAACAAAATACACTTTCAGAGAGATAAATGACATGGATGCTAGCCAATCAGAAAAATAATTATGTGAATGCATATAAAAAAAATATGGTAAGACTTCAAGCAATCAAAATATGCCATTAATCCATCTGGTAACCTGAGAAACCCTTTCTACACAGATTTAGAAGAGGCGCTGGCGGAATATCTCAAATAGACCCGACAGTAACGTAAGGACCCAGTTTTGCAATCATTAAATAACCGTGTTAGTTGCTCTCGGGTATGCCTTTTGAAACCTGCATAAGCTTTCAGAGGAAAGAACTCATTCACCTCTGAACTGAGATGTAATTGTGCCACACCACAATACCATGAGAATGTCCTGTCACTCTGTGATTCATTACTCCTAAATGGAGTATGCTACTACATGTCCTCAGATAAACCAGTGGGCATCATGGAAATGCACATAAAAAACAATCTCCGGGACACTCAATGGAATTAACGGTTCAGACTTCTTTACAGGATTAACATCACTTGTCCCCATCCATCAGAGCTGTAGAGAACTTCCCCTCTTCTCTTGCCAAACTCTCTTGTGTTTTGTATCACCATTACAGTAGTAGTTGGATTCTAAATGATATTGAGGAAAACCAATATTATTAGGCATGGATATTACTGACGTGTGCAGTACTAGTATCACACTGTTCTGCCTTGCATAGCTCAGCACTGCCTCAGTATGAACCAAAGCCTGAGCAGTTCTAGCTGCATGATTGTTCTGTTCCAGCAATGGGAAGAAGGGACCAGTAATGATCCATGTCCTATTCTAATGCTCTTAATTTTTCCTCTCTAATGCTTAGAGCTCCTCTTCCTGTCCATCAAAATCCTAGGACCCAGTAGAGATCCTCTACATGTGAGGTTGGTGGGTCTCAGAAAGGAGACCTGCGTCTTGAAAGAAGTAAGGCAGAATATGCCAGTAAGTTACTTTGCTAGTACCTGTTCTGAGGTGGAGAAGTTTTACCCATGGTGTTCCGATGCACATACCTCTCCCCACTGATTGTTCAGGGAAGTTAGACACAGGTGCAAGCTGGGTGGACTGGATCTCATACCCTCTACCTCAGGAAGGAAGTGATCAGCAGGTCTACCTGGTAAGTGTGCTGGTGTCAGCAATGAGTAAATGGCACAAAGTATTCACAGAGCTTATCTTGCTGACTCCCAAGACACTGCTATAGTTTATTGGCAAGAACAAAATCCCAGTTTTCATTGTGCAGAAGGAATGATTTCAGAACTTTCTGAGAGCTACAGAGAAATCAAATACCTACCAGCAAATTCTCACGGGGAATTGAAACCACAGAGTTTTATGCCGCAATGCTATCAGTCTTTGGTTTTAGTTTCTTTTCATGCTTTTACATATAGTGGCCAGCAGACTATGGACCTACTCATGGCAGGGACTGTTGATTACTTACTTGTTACAGGGAAAGAAGTGACGCTGTTCAGGTTGTGTGGAACTGCTGCTCATCCCAGGCAGCATTCTTGAACATCCTGAACCGGTGTAGATTACATGAGCAGACCATATCAACCACCACCTCCAAAAGCACATACAAAGGTTTTTATTTTAGAAGAGTTTTGGGGCCATCTGTAGGTGAACCTCTTGCTTTGGCCTGATAGTGTTTCATATTGTAATCTCTTCATGTGCCAATCAGAACAGGACTTACATCAGCCCCAGGTGACTCTGTATTGGAACAACAGGCAGTGGTGAGTACAAGGCATGTTGAGGCTATCAAGGCTGTTGTTAGTATTGACCCACTGAGACTGGAAAAAGCAAGAAGTCCTCACAGTTCTGTCAGACATGGCTGGTGACAACAGCAGAAAGAACATCACGAGGCCTTCTGTGCTGTGGGGTCTGTGCTGTGGAAGATACTGACTGTACTACAAGCTTCTCAGATGTGTGCTCACCTTGTACAATAAATGAAACGTGCTGTTGCAAGGGTCAGACTCGATCAGAAACAGAAGGTTGCACTAGGTCTCTAACAGGAACATAGCTTGTCTCTGGCTCTAAAACTGCCAATATCATGACGGTATGTCAGAATCTGACTTTGCATCTCTTTTGAAGCAAGTTCAGACAACTAAAGGAAAAAACCCAGCCAGCCAACTTTGGCTGAAGATTGGCTGAATCAACCTGATGCTGAAACAAATGAAGTTTGTCTAAGGAAAATATGGGCAGTTTGGTAACATTGCTGGAAATTAGAAGCTCACAAATATGTTTGAAAACATTTAATTTCTGTCAATATGAACTCAGCTGGAAGTAATGCAGAAGTGGTGCAAGCACAACTTGATTTGCTGATGAGGAGGAAAGCTAGCAACAAGCTCTTCCCCACCACAATAATTTCAGTGGCAAAGAAATATCTGCTGCCCTGCAGCAAATCTCCAGCAGGTAGCGTATAACATTTCTGGATTTATCTGTAGTCCAGCATGCAGCCATCTTTCTCTCAAGCACCTGATGACACCTGTTCTTTCATTAAAAATGTAGCTAGGTTGAGTACAACCACTGTAGCAACTGGAAACCCAGCCACACAACCGCTTCTTTCTTTTGACCTGAATTCTGTTTTATCAAGTAGCTTTTCCTGTAATGTCATGAGAAAAAAGGTCTTCAGTTTTGTCACTCTAAGCAGCACACTAGTTTTATTGTGCAGAATGTTGTATGTGCATAGGCAATAGCTGTGACAGCATGAAGAGCACCACATTATGAAGCTTTCATAACAATGCAATTATTAACTCAAGTCATTCAGACACATTTTTCCAATAACCTCTTTGTATGTTTGCTACCATAATCATTTATGTTGGATGACTCAAAATGTGCCACCATTAGAAGCCTTTTTGACATAATTCTTTTCAAATCTGTTTAACAGAACTGCGATACTCGGTGGTATCATGACATTTTTTTGTTGATTTTGGTGCTGTGAAAGACTCAAGTGGGATTCAAGTGGAATTACTCATCAGCACTGTCTTCCCTTCCTTCTTCACCATGCTCCGATGTGTCTGCCCACTGGTCAGCTTCTCAGAAAGCCTCTTACACACTTTCATATGTGTTTCCTCCTTGGCAGTAGCCTAGCCACCAAGTGACATTCTCGAACTTGTCTGGATAGTTTCTGTGCTTCCTACATTTTAGTCCCTCTTAAAGAGCACCCAGGTCTGTCAGGTTCCTCACCATGAGCTGAGCTGGCCTCTGAACAGATTGCTTCTTGCTACCCCTCACATTCACCTGTGCGCTTCCTCAGACAAACACACCACTAAAAAACACCTGGAATTGAGAATATCCCTCATTTCAGTGGAGCTACCGCAAACCAATTATGTCAGGTAATCTACTATTTGAAAAGCACACACTGAAAAAGAGTAGCAGTGCATAACATTTAACAGAGTGTTTTTAAAAAAGATTAGAGAAGGTTACAAAATCTTTTTTCCATTCAGCTGTAATGAATCACTCTGTGGCTGGTGTTATCTCTCCTTGTCTTTCCATTGTTTAAACTTCCCGTTCGTCACAAAGTCACTCACCGCTGCTGTGGCCACCCAGAAGATATCTGTATACTTTTAACCAGTCATCTTGAAGAGATGGGTACTTTCAGCAGGCAGTCCACCCCTTTCAAAAATAGATGTTTAAGATAAATAGGAGAATTAACACCTGAACTTACCAATCTATCTTTATCACTACACAGAGAGTCCAGATATCTGCGTTATTCTGTCTAACTTCTGGAACCCAGCATGAGGAAAATACAGGTACCTCTGGCAATATAAGGGAAATATTTTGCCCACCTGATCTCCATCCATACTTGGCTCTAACAACCAAACTGATAGGTCACCCCTCTGGCACTCCCAGATCAAGCACCCAAGCTTTCTGCACTTCCCATTACACATATTATGGTAAAGTGCCTAACTGATCTAATTTCCAGTGGTTTACAATTTAGTTTTCATGGCCTCGTTAGACCTTTTTATATTCTTTTGGAAATATTGACAGTAAGTGAGCCACACTGGGCAGTATAATGCTGATAATTTGTGGGGAATGATCTGAGTTACCCGAGCTCTTTGAAAGGAGCTATGCAGAATTCATAACTGGTATTAATCACGTAACAGGGAAGCTGGTGGAGAGGTGTCATTTAGTCTCAGGTTCTCCAATATTAATCACTAATCACAACACACAACAAGTTGCATGGCAGGTAGAGACAGGGTATGCTTGAAACCAGTCTGCTACTGACATCACTATATTTAAAAATAAAAGCAAACACCAAACCCAAGGAGTACAGGACTCACTCGAGTACGTCGGTTCCAGCAGGACGATGCTCACATATTCTGTGCTATGGAGCAGATTGAAGAGGAGATAAAGAGTTGTCTGCTGTTCTTGCGTACTGTGTATGATGTCTTTGGATTTTCCTTCAAACTGAATCTCTCCACTCGTCCTGAAAAGTACCTGGGAGATATTGAAGTGTGGAATCAAGCTGAAAAG
>NW_008794631.1:77551-98108 GCF_000699145.1 Aptenodytes forsteri | reverse complement strand
TAAAAGACGAGTAGATGAGGCACTTAGGGACATGGTTTAGTGGGTGGTGGTGTTGGGTCGACGGTTGGACTCAATGATCTTAGAGGTCTTTTCCAACCTCAATGATTCTATGATTCTATGATTCTATGAGATGAGAATCTGAGGTTAGTTGTAATTGAGCTGCTTCAGGTTTCAGAGGTGAGTTGTAATTGAGCTACTTTGTTGAGCTGCTTCAAGAACTTATTTCTTTCCTGCCCCATCTCTCCTTCAAAATGATAAGTTAATCGGCTAGAAAATCAAGAACTTATTTCTTTCCTGCCCCATCTCTCCTTCAAAATAAGTTAATCAGCTAGAAAAGTACACAGCGAATTCTCACGTCTGCATCACTCTTTCTGTCCTACCTCACAGAAAGGTAGTCTTCCATTCATAATTTTAGATTAGTAAGTGATCTGTTTAGAGTAGTAATCTTCACTTTACATAATCCTCTCCTTTATACACTATTGCTTTCAATTGGGAGCAGAAACTAAGTTGATCTTGCATGAGATACATACATAAATGTCAACTAACTCGGCTGTCTCCTTCCTCCACTTTTCAGTATTGCTGCAATAGACGATGTTTAAGTGCATCAGTGCTGACACTTACCCTATTAAAGCTCTGAGAATGCACATCAGTGCTACTGCAATATTATCATTCTTTACATTTTTCCCTTCTGGCTGAACAGACAGTATGATTGATGACAGAAAGCCAGGTTATGCAGAAAGTAGTTACTACTAAAAGAAGCATCTCAATGAGTCATGAATAAAGATTTAAATGAAAACCAGAACCTATTGTTAAAAACAGGCTATAGATAAATTTTCTTTAAAAAGCCAACCCTCCTTTCAGTTATAACTTATTCTTTGACTTGAAACAAAACTTCAGAAGACAAGAAGTACGCATACATGAACTACAACTACCCAGCTTGAAATCCAGTGAGGCAGCATGGTTTCTAGAACCTGAAAGATACGAAAAGATGATAAAAATACAATCCAAACTCAAAAGAGAAAGAGAATCAAGAAATGAGAAAAGCAAAATTTAACATACACACAGACTGAAAAAAAAAAAAGGCCAAAAGGGAGAAGAAATGTTTCCCCCACAAAAACAAAAGACTCTGCCATTCTGTGGCATCTTTTTAAACAACATTTGAAAATATGTTTCTTCTGTGACAGAAAAAGGAAGGGTGAGAAAAGTATGGGTTTACACAGTAGCCACACTTGGTTATTTTATTTTGGTCTTATAGTTATTCTTGAAATTACTGTGTTATCATCTGAAAGATAAATATATAGATTTCCCTAGCATACAGAAGAAAAAAAAAAAGCTTATTATGAATTTCCTCAAGTCTTACTATCAAGACTATTACATTTTTACCTCAGGTGTCTTTTGTCGAAAGGGTAATTTCAAGCTTGCCATAGAAGAGAGTGACATCCACGAAGTACCTGTCAAACCGGTGTTGCATTATCACTCACGACCTATAAGTTCACGAGAGCTACCCACCGCCAGCTCCTCCAGCCGCTGCCTGTCAGGTCCCCCTCTCCGACAGCCTCTCCCCATGCAGTTAATGCCACCTGCTGGCTTTCTGCTTCCAGTACAGGTTTCCATCCTCCGCTCTGGGGATTGAGCTCAGGACATCCCACTCAGTCCAGCAAATTCGGAAGTTAAGATGAGGATAAAGCTGAAGCTCCAAAGAAACGTTACTTTAGCATAAAATCTACCAATTCTGGTAATAGGCAGCCTGGCAGTAAAGGTCAACACCATGGTGTAGTGGCAACTTGCAGGCAGGCTAGTTTTGCATTAAACCACCCTAACCAGTTGTACAAGTGCTGTCTTAAATGTGCTAGTAAAAAATTCCTACTCTTGTAGGAAAAGATGAGTATGACAGAAGGAAGCATCACAGAACACAAAAATCCAAGATAAAGTCCCATTAAGGAGATTATTCCAAAGTATATGTTAATTACACACCAAGTAATAAAGTTTTTTAACAAAATGCCTGAGGTGTATCTGAAGAATGCACCTAGATGATTTCAGACAGGGGCAGCAAAGAGGTGCTTGTGTTGACAGAAGAGATCTGTGCATGAACACTAGGAACCTCAGGGCTGAAAGGTTTGTATTTACCTCCTGTAGTCACAAATATGTGGGTAGAGAATGACTTTATTCTTACAGGTTTCCTGACAAGCGGGTGAACTACTACACGTTTTTAGAAGACATCCCCCAAGGTGCTCACAGCAAAGCTCAGATGCTGCTTGGAGTTCGTCGCATTTGTGTTCCTGGGACAGGGGTGATTTCAGACAGGGGCAGCAAAGAGGTGCTTGTGTTGACAGCAGAGATCTGTGCATGAACACTAGGAACCTCAGGGCTGAAAGGTTTATATTTACCTTCTGTAGTCACAAATATGTGGGTAGAGGATGACTTTATTCTTAATCTTATTAGAAACAATTGCTGATTCCCAGCCCTCGGCAGCTATGCAGCCACGTACCAGGGGCCAGGAAGCAAAGTGAACCTTCTTGGAGAGCAAACCAGCAGTAGCATCACATGTGAGCAAAGAAGGATGAGGCTTCTCCCAAAATCTAACACCCGCCTCATCCCCGTAGGACACAGTCCTGCGTTGCTTGGGGCTAGGACCAGTGGCACTCACATGCACACCCATCAGCAGCATCTGGACCTGTAAGAGCTGAGCACAGCTGGTTGTACTAAAGACCATAATTTAAGTGAAATGGTCCCTTAGACCCAGAGCTTCTATCTGGACAGAGTGGATGCACTGTCTGACTAATACCTTCTGGCTCTAAGTCTATTTTGATCGTCTTATTTACCTTCAGAGCGCCTTGCAAATAGAGGCAGAGGGTTTCCAACCACTCAAAGTATTTGAGATCAACATTGAAACGTCTCCCTAAGAGAAGTCACAGCTCAGCCACAGATCTGAGCTCAACACAGACATCAGCTGCTAAAACAACCCGTCCTGTGTTTGAGTGCTGCCGCTGTCCCCAGCCAGACTTTTCCCTGGTCTACCAGCACAGAATACCTTAGTAATCGAGAATATTCAGAACTTCCTGCAAAGTCAATAGCTGTCACTGCTAAATCTTCAAAGCTTTCCAAACATGAATGTTAGCTACAGCCCCAAAGCCAGGAACTGAGAAACTGGTGCAAACTAAGAAAAACCAATCAGTTTGTTCCTTCCTTTTTCTAGCTGGTTCTTGTTTTAAGGACAAAATATCTCTAAAGAAAGAATCTGAGTGACTGCAGGAAGGGAGAAGCAGCGATAACGGCACTGCTGCTCGGCTGTTTATATGATATCACATGTCTATCACTTCAGAACAGTAGGAGAAAGTAAGTGTGAAGTTTTAGTACAAAGTCGTTACTGTTCTGTCAGCTGTCACCATTTCCTCGCTTCGCTCCTCCACCATTCATACTTCTCTTCAGGATCCAATTCTGCTGAGGTACTAACACAATTTACAAGCAGCTCAGGATAGACTATATCAATTTTTTAAAACTTCTGAAATGATTCATAACCACAAGACTTTGGTATTAACCACATCACATAATTCCCTGGTCTTATTGTTTCCTACTTTTACAATAACAAAAAAAGAGTACAAACACTGGGCAGGATGAACTGGGGCAACAATAGGCAAAATATTTCATTTTATCCTAAGATTTTTTAAAAATTTATTATATTTTTGTTTAGAAATTTTCAACATTCTGGATGGCATAGGTAGAAGAAGTCTCCTCACCTTCCTCCCCATGGAAGAAGAACTCACAAAGCCAGGGTGCCCGATGCTGGGAAAGGACTCACCAGACTGTAAGTCACCATTTTAGTGAGATAGCGGTGGGAAGTTCAGAGGTGCTGTTCCTGTCAGGGAATTGTGTTGAGATGTTTATGGGACCCCTACATTAATTCATTTTCACAAATCAATTTTTTCCAGAGGAAAAATGAAATCAGGAAAGAAGCTTCATACAACGAACATCATACAAGTAGATTTTGAATAGCAGGGAGAGTGGCAGATAAGAGGAACAGCAACTGGTTTATTTCTTCTTTGCCAGACCCAGGCTTGTGTCTCCACTATCATGTAATTTTGAGGTGCACCATCCATATTCCACTCATGAGTACTCGTTTAAAGGACCAGGAACTGCCCTAATACCATTGGGTTAGTACACAGAAGTGGCTCAGGATCTGACAGAGCCTGTCTGACTGCACCCCCCTGCATAGACAAAATCAGCAATTGCTTCAATTTTGGCACAAAAGGAACTTTTTTATATGATATAGTATTTAAAAACTCACCACACTGAGTTTCATGGAACATCAGGTAAACTTTCCTGCTTGTATAGTGGGACCTTTTGGGTGTACAACTTATTGTTAAATCTGAGAGCTTAATGCATGAGAACATGAGTACAGAATGAGTGCAAACATGAAGCCTCCCAGCATGATACAAGGATGATCACACAGAACTAAGAGAAGCAATTAGTAGTTGAAAACACAAAAATATTGAAATGTCTGAAATCAGTCAAATATTAGTCCATGTAAAACAAACTTGGTAAAGCACTCTCATTCTTGCTATGCAGTTAGGGAAGGCAGCGGAACTGATGAAAGGATTTTTTAACTGGAAAATCAACAGGAGTAAATTTGTCTTTCTTCCCTTCTATAATTTTCTGCTTTATTTCTTTACTGGGAATATATTCTGGTCTTCCTATTTGTTCTCCATAGTGGAAAAGTCTTACCTCCCATGCTAATGCCACAGGGAGGCTAACACTGGACACACACGAAGAGCATGGAAGCTGATCATCCTTGGCAGGATCTTCAAGAGATGCCTAACTCAAAGGGAATTATTGTCGTACCCCAGATTCTGGACGACAAATCAGTCTTAGGACTTCTGAGCTGGTGCACTGTCCTTACAAAAATCATGGTGAGAAGCATGTTATGGCACAGTAATGGAGTCTGCTTCAGTGCTGTACTCCATTACAGCTGAGAACTAATTCCCAGAGTTGCAAGAGCATCTTGAAAGAGGGTTCAAATAGTGGATAAAATCTCAGATTGGCTTGAAACTATTTTGTGGAGCTCAGGCAGATCTGCATATATACCAGAGACAGAACTTTACCATTTAAAGGGTAAGAATATAAGGCAACATATCTCTAGGTGCAAAAGCTTTCTTGCTGTGGTTGACACAACTCTTTGTTAGCCCATCCACTGCTTAATCAATCTGTTGCTTGAGTAACACTTCTAGGATTTCTACGTGACATTTCAGCACCAAGAGATGTTTTCCAAGCATGTCTTTATGGAGGTTTAATGGTGATACAGCTGAACTTTGTGATGAACTTGCAGTGCTAATAAATGCCATACCCATAAAGCTGCCCTCAAAAGACACCTTTACAGCTTTGAAATGGACCTATGATTCACACATTGCGCAGCTGAATTGCTGCACGATGCTCCAGGCATCTCTAGCAATTCCGGCAACTACTGTGGCAGCAGATAATCAAAACATATCTACCTTTATTCTAAGACATAACAGGCTCATTTAATTGATTTAGTTACTTGATCTGTTGAAAATGACATTGATGAAAATCTCAGTTATCCAAAAATGATTGATGGATTCAATACAGAGAAAGCTTGCAAATGGCACTAATCATAATGAATCTAATGGATTGCAAATGATTCTATTTAATTTATATAAATGGGTGTTCAAGATAATTACTTTCGAAGTATGAGATGCATATAGTGTGAAACATGAACACATGTTTTCCAGGATGTTTGTTCTTAAAAGTATATGCATATTGACCCCACATTATGAAATTACAGATTATTCCTTCTCAGGATTTGTTAGCATTTGTTGGCAAGTTTATCCTTTTTGTTTGCAAGAGACAATGTTGTAGCAGCTATTTTAAAGTGTATGCATTCGACTTCTCTACTCATTTCTAAGAACACACTTGTGAAACCTGCAGGATAAGTTATTTCACTAAAGCAATAATTTGTATTTCAACTCCAGCAAAGGACAAGGTGGAGGGAATGAAAGCTAGCAATCAGCAACAGGAAGGAGGAACATGACATAACTGAAAAACGTAGAAAATTCAAGGCTGATTTTCTGAATTAATTTCAAATGTTGAAAAATAATACGGCTTTCTTCTTGTAGGTTTACATTCTGACTATGTACACATATATACAAATTTCATATACAACCTTCCTCTGTGTTCCCTAATATTGGGAACACTACATTTACATTATGCTACAGCTTTCACAATGTATCTTCACTCAGTTTTAACCACCGATATGTTGCTTGCCAGTGAAACAAATTAATCTGCCTTTTTAAAATGTGCGATACAGGGTTTGCATCATTCCCACACCATATGAGAATCCAGTGTTGGATGTTTCCAGGTCCCCTTAAATTAAGCTGTAGTAGTACCTGCTGGCAAATTTAATCAAAAGCAGGTCAAAGATGCTGATGGTATAGCTGTTTATGCCACAAAAATTTACGTTTGCTGTGTATGCAGAGTCAGATAAAGAAGAAGAGACATGAAAAAGTGGAGAATAATCACTCTTCTACTAAATCTTTTGAGTCTCATACACAAAATAGTTTAGTAAAAGTATGCAACTTTCCATGAAAAAACAGAATTTGCCTCTTTTGGTCTGAAATCAAAGTGCCCAGCACTGGGCACTGGTGAGCATTTATTCACCTTTCTTAACTGTTCTTAATTTCATCTGTTGAGGTTCTTGGGTTTGTCCAGACTTTAACACAAATGTTCATAGGAAAAGATGCATCGGTTTTGTAAGTAGGCCCAGTCCTGAGTGTTATTCACATTAAAGGTGATTACATGTACATCTTTCATATGTGCAAGAATAAGATACATATTAGATAGGCAGTACCCTATATTCTTGTGAATTTTTGTCATGGTTAAATTGGCCTTCTTGTTTTGCAGTGAGAACTTTATTTCAAATAAATCCGTAAGTACTTTTCAAGATCTCATTTGGGATTCACTTCCTTTCCCCAGCACCTATGTACAGATTGGAAATATGTATTGTTATATATTGCTGTATTTATTTATATAGCAATTCTAGAGTCAGAAACAACTGACCAACAAGAAAGCATAGAACAAATAGTTACCACAGATTCCTGCTTCCAAAATAAATTAAGTAAAGATAACTTTCTTAATTCACCAAACTGGGAGTTTCAATGTTTGCAATATTCAATTCTATATATTTTTAAAAGAGAACCCATTATTCATAAGGAACTTTTAAAAACCAAAAGCACACAGCAAGTTTACCTCGGGAATGTCTCAAAAGACCGTTTAACAATTGCAACAATTGGATATGCATCATTTTTTCCACAGCTTGCTGCCCAAAAGGTCAGCTTTTACCTTAATTTCTGAATTTGCAAACTCAACAAAAATGTCTCCATTTGGAAAAAAAATCTACAATGGCATTTTTTTAAAAAAGCAAGAAAACTAATGAAACAGAACCATACTTTTATGTGATTTTGAAAAACAAATACCTAAGCCAAGACATGTAGTAAATCACAAACTAAAAATATAATGTAACCTTGAGTTACTTGAGTTTATAACCATGTACATTTTTAAAATTCATCAAAACAAAGAAACAAACCATTTATAACAAATTATCCTAATCAATTTAAGATGATGGAAAGCAGACCTCAAGGCAAGAAATGAGTACTTCTGTTGTAATCTATCCTCTGTCTACTCATTCTTTTGTGGTTGAGAAGAGGCACAGATGACGTCCTTTGGATTGTTTTGAACAGCCAGATGAATCATCAGATTCTTTTTCAAGTCATTTAATTGATGCAGTAAGTAAGCATCCACCAGGCATGAAGGAAGTTAGTGCCTAAAGCAACCTGAAACCCATCAGTGACTTCTACAGATGGTGCTCCCTAACTGTTACTGTCAGATTTTTACACAATACTGCAAAAAACTGCTCAAAGACCTTATTTTTTGCAAGGAAGATTACACAATTAACACACACTAATTAATAATAAATTGCTAATTAACAACTAAAAATTACAAAGCCGATCAACAACAGGTTAGAAAGAATTAATATATTCATGATGTGCAGAGGAAGTCAAATTTCCTAGATACTGTTTCAAATTTCTACAGAAAAGGTGTGTGGGGGTTGTGCCGGCTGATTAGGTAAGCTGCTCTGCTGCAGTTGCTAAGGTCTCTATTGAATGACAGCACTGTTAAGATATGTTTCTTGCACGCTGGAGAATCAGACAGTGCATGACTGATTTAGAGTTACCTCCTGTTTCTGGTCATGGGTAGAAGTAAAAGACTGACATTACCCCAAGCTCTACATTTAGTTTGTGCATCCTGTCTTATCTACTTTTCAGAAGCCAAGATTTTTCCCTGAAAAAGATTCAGGGAATACATAAAACTTTTTGATAGCGTGTCAAAATCCATCTGACTGACAGAAAAAAAAGGTGAAATTGTTGGTTACCAGATGAATAAGAGACCCAGAAAAGTGGGGGGAGAAGGGAGAAGAGGCAAAGACTTTAAAGCAAGCAATAGTGTTCCAGGAATGTTTTTTCTTTCAGTCACTGAAATTATTTCATGCCTAAATCTAGCTGCTTAACAGACTTCCTGGCTTTCTGAAACTGAGTGCAGGTGAAGATGACTTGTACAGTGAGTTCTGTGTCTGTTCCACCAGCTAGAAGGGAAGAAAACAATCTCACTGATCCATGGTAGGTGGTTTATTTCTTATGGCAGATGCAGTTTCCAGTATCTTGCAGATCATTCTGTTATGTGCTTTTGTGCCATGTGGTAATGCATTTGTAGAGTAAATTTTCAATTTATGGGATTTTGAAGAGGCAAAGACTTTAAAGCAAGCAATAGTGTTCCAGGAATGTTTTTTCTTTCAGTCACTGAAATTATTTCATGCCTAAATCTAGCTGCTTAACAGACTTCCTGGCTTTCTGAAACTGAGTGCAGGTGAAGATGACTTGTACAGTGAGTTCTGTGTCTGTTCCACCAGCTAGAAGGGAAGAAAACAATCTCACTGATCCATGGTAGGTGGTTTATTTCTTATGGCAGATGCAGTTTCCAGTATCTTGCAGATCATTCTGTTATGTGCTTTTGTGCCATGTGGTAATGCATTTGTAGAGTAAATTTTCAATTTAATGGGATTTTTTTTTTTTTACTAGTAAAATAAATCATTTTGCTTTGGGATTAACGAAAGTGAGCTCTACATAAAATATAAACTTAGCATAGTTCCTGCAAGTAATTCCACGCTGACCTCCACATGTGGGGTCAGCTTTGGGGCCCTGTGCAAAGATTTGGCACCAATCACTGCATGCCAAAACACCACCTTCTGGGAGCCCGTCCTGGTGGAAAACAGTGTTGTGATAACTTGATTGGCCTCTTGCTACCCCTGGCTCTTATTGGTCAGTGTGCAACTGGTTAGTGGACAATTCCAATAGACCACATCACAACGGAGGGTATCAGTCACGACCACGCTGTCAAGGCTGACCAGTCTTTTGCTCATTGTAGCCTCTCCAACTGCGCAGTGTAATTCTTGTTTCCTTTTGGCGCTCTCTGCAAGGAGTCTGTCAAACGTTAACTGCAATCCTCAGGGGCTATTGGGGAAGATTCATGGACACCGTCAGCAGCTACACTAACCATTCTGCTGCTGCTCAGAGTAAAACACTCTCCAAAGGCTGAAATGGCATCCTCCTCTCACCCACAGACATCTGTTTGTAAGAGGTCTGAGAGCCACTTTATAGCAGATGCTGCTTACCCACTACGATCCTGTGCCGCATGGTCATTTGGCAGAAAGCACAGACCATGTGCTACTTCAGATCACAGCATGCAGATATCCAGGGTCTCAGAGGAATACACATTTGGGCAAATAACTGGTACGACTGAATATTGGTATATCATTTAGGGAACTAGAGAATTCTGTGGTAGGAATGCTTAGGAGTGATAAATGGGACCAGTTTTAAACTTTGCTTTTATTCCAAGCTTAGACTGTACGTCTTAACATAGGACATTTGGTACCTAACTCTGGTTCACACAGCAAGTTTTCATAATACTTTGATAACAAACCTAACAGACCAGGACTGGAGCTTTGTGCCGTTAGCATAAGGCACACTAACACCTGCTTCTAAAGATTGCAGTAGGATTTTTTACTGGGCCACTGGGTACAGAAATGCTTATATATTATTACCGATTATGTTATATTAGTTTGCCTATATTTCAGTTCAAAACAAGCTATTGTTAATTAAATCCTGCTTCATGTGATTCTACTTTTATGGGTGCAGCAGGCCACTGCTTTGGCTACATAACTGTGATGCGATAAGCTCTGAGGCACAGGTTGGACAACAGTGTGGTGAACACTGTGTGTACTATCACCACCCTTCTAGCAAAATGACAGTGGAAAACCTGGGACCTCCAACACCTGGATAGCCATCCCAGCCCCACTAGCCTCCCAAGACCTAATGAGAGAAAAGTAAATGAGGCCATCTGGTGCACTCAGTTCAGGGCTAGGGCTAGTTCACCACAGTACTCAAATAAATCACGGCACCAAACCATCAAAGTCTTGCAGCCATCCTGCTTGCATTTTTGAAAATGGTTAGATTTGTCTTTCAGCCTTGGCAGACCTTGTACATACAGCCTTTCTCAATGTGTAGACCTTTACCTGCACCTCCTCTACCTGTGAACCATTCTTAAGTGCTGCACACGACAGATGGGCATTCCCTAGGCAATCAGGCTTGTCTCTACAAATGAAGCCAGGCTGTATTCCTTATTTTGTTACATCTTGGTCTGTTCATGCCTTTTTCTCTGTGTCATCGAGGATGTGGTCTGTGGTGGGTGCCAGAGTGTGGCAGAGCCCTGGAAGCCCCACATGCAAAGGAAGAAGGGACAGGCTATGCAAGCTGCTGCCTCTGGGGTAGCATGGACCCACGCACAGCCTATGTGCCTGCTAAAGTCAATCTCAGCTGGCAGCTGTAACCACTTTATCGTGCTTGCCACCCTGGTGCCAAGCATGATAGGGAGCGGAGGTCCCAGCGGGGACCATGTCTGGTTGCCAGCAGGCAAGCTCTGGCTGATGTTATTTTATCTGCTGCTGTTGCCATAGGAGACTCTCAGTTGAGGAGGAGCTGCTGACTTTCTCCCCTTCCATCCTCCTGTCTGCTACGGCACATTCCTTGCCTCTGCATGTATTGGCTCATGTCTACAGGCATCTGTCTCTAAACGTCCTCGGTATTCAGCCCCGCTATCTCCCATGAGAAAAATTAAGGCATAAACTTGATTTTTCCTATTTCAGAGGAAAACTCAGGCCAGATCCTATTGCTGAGTGGGATGGTCTGAGCAGGATGTCAGCATGTGAGAGAAGATCCCCTCACCTGGGTTGTTCTTGGAGGTTGGCATGATGCTTCCGCAGAATGGCACACAGCCAAAAGGGGAACTGGAGACTGCGTACCTGGGATCCCCTGCTCCTGACCCAGGCCTCAGACCTGAAGACCTGCTGCAGACCAACACAGTGACTTTATATATGCCAAGCTGCAGCTGACTGAGGTTTCAGTCCTGTGCTCTCCTGAACATCACCATTGTCTCCTTTAGTGTCTTGAGAAAACAGGACATGGTACTCAGAACCTCCACTCCTGTGGTCCCCGAGGGGTCCCAGCTGGAGCTGAACTCCTCTCACTCTTGTCTCAGACCCTCTTTGGCTAGGAGAAAGGCAGCCATCCTCCCAGCCCCACGCCCTTCTTCAACTCGAGGTCGAAAAAGAAAGGAATGGGTGTTTTATAGCATGTCATTAGTATGTCCAGTAGAACCTAGAGCATGGACTGAGGCTTGTTGAGACATTTCCAGAGTACCATGTCAAAGAGACCATGGCCATGTCCATAGTAGTAAACAGTAGTGGTCCCTAGCACCTCCCAACTTTCACACCATGTGCAGGACATGTTAGGGGAAAGTGCTGGCTGTCAGGTATAAATACTTTTCTGAGACCATTCATCAAATTTACAGATGATTTTAAGAGCTTACAGGTTTACTAAGAAAGCCCAATGCCAGGGAATAATCGTGCACGTGGTTCAATTTAGTAGTAAAAACGCAGCCAAAGTGTGATGATATAGAACTGATGTTGGACAGACATTACAAGGAAAACAAGAAAATCTGAGAGCTTTCCCTTGGCTTGAGCTGATGTCTCCGTGTGTTTTCGTTCAGTATGACTGTAACTTGCTGCTATGGCTGTGTTTTACTGCCAGGTTTCCTCCACACACTCAGACAAAACATTTTAAAACTTGTATGGAACATTTCAGTTCAGCTACATGACCAAGTCACTGGGAAGCCTTCAACAAAGAGAAATTTCTGCAATTCAGATTCTTCTTCAGGCAGCTGGTTTTAATGTCAAATATTCTCTTTTGAGCAAACTTCCAAGATTAAGGCGTGTTGAACTCATCAGGTCACTGCCACCACTCCTGTCTGATGTGATTCATACAAGTGAAGCAAAACGAGTGAAGCTGAGTGATGCAATAGGACGCTAGGCCTGGAGATTAAGTTATATATCATTACTATTTTGTAATTTATATTTAAACCTGGAACCATTTATATTTAAACCTGGAAATTATAAAGGAGTTTGAGACAGAGAGGAAAAAATGTTCTGGATCCAGAAAGTGTGTTACTTAAAATTCTAGCTATGTTGATGGCTCTGTTGTGCTATATACACCACCTGACTTGCATTAAAAAGGAAAAGCTATCAGAATTTTTATACAAGAGACAAACATACTTCTGCCATCTGTAACTGAAGTACCTCTCTGCTGCTCTGAGTGTTTCAGATGTTGAAACTTTGGGCAAAGTGGTGAAAGTGAAATTAGCAGTAGATTCATATGGAAAAGTTTCAAAGTTTTGAGCTTGAGTTAATGAAAACTTATAACGTGGTTATGAGATATATTAAATGAATAGTTGGAGATAATTGAGAACATTGAACAAATTTAGGTGAAAAGTGTGTGCAATCAGATTTTAAAACTTGTATGTGCTCAAAGTTGAAGGTAAAACTAGATTTATAGCTACTTGTATAAAACAAATAGGCCTGTTCTATTTAACATGTAGTTATAAAATACTGAATTTAGACACACATGTACAGTATAACACTACTGTACTGTTTTACAGAGCAGAAAGATGAAACTAATATGTCATCTTGGGAATACCTGGAAGATCATTTACTTATTCTTAGGAGGATTACCATTTTTATAGCCTGTTTCATCATTTAAATAAAGCTAGAACCTCTCTCATTTAAGGATCAAACAGCTGCCTGCAGCGTGATAGAGATTTTGTACACACAGAAGAGGAGAGGGAAGAGAAGAGGGAATAATTTAAAAGAAATTATCAGCAAAACTCTCACAGATAGGTATGATGATGATATCATTGCATTTTTTTAAGCATATACTGATATATCAATATAACATTATTTATTTATATACTGTGTTATCAGTAACACATGGAACTCTAGAACTAAAGTGTGTATTAAAAGAGAAAAGGTTATAAACTTTCAGCTGGGCTTCAGATTGAAATTCATCAGCTTTGGTCTTGAAGTTCATCGAATTTGAACAGTGAGGATAACTCACTGTGATCAGCAGCTGACTTTGTTAAAAAAAGAAAAAAAAGAGGATGGATAAATAGAAACTACAATGCTAAAATAATCAGGAAGTAGTTTAAACAAGCTTTCCTCAATATATCTGAAATATAAATCCCTGGCTCCCTAATGGATCTCCAGTTACTTTATTTCACTGTTGGACCATCTTCCACCAGGAAATCTTTTTTCAGGAAAAAAATTGTTAGGCCACGTTACCATCTGTACTAGGAACAGCATATGGGATGGCATAGCTGTTAGCAATCTGTGAACAAGGAAGTACATTTTCACGTACTGAGCAGCATATATATGAATGCATACATACATGGTTCCTATCTGTCTTTGTGTTCAAGACCAGTACTGGGGAAACAAGTTTGTTACCCCTCCAACCTCTGTGGTGAGCCCGTGGGACTGGCAGGGTGTTTGGCACGGGCTGTGTGCAACAGCGATCCTTACAACCGGGAGCACCTCCTATGCACATGAAGTGCACGCATGCACTGTGTACAGCTGGAGCACAGGAAGGAAACGACGACAGCAGAGGCAAATCTGGTTTTGAGAAGACTCAGAGGTGATTTCTGATCCTCTAGCACATGCTATATTGGAAAACCTGGGAGAAACCCAAGCTGCAGCTCACAAATAGGATGAGTCATCCAGCCATGGGCTTGCACCGCATCACCCTTTTCCAGCAGGACCCTTCATCTATAGATAAAATTACATCGCCAGCCACATAAAAACTTCCTGTTTCTGCTAACAAGTGACTATTACTTTCCCTCCCAATGACCATCCTGTCTGACGTATGATCACTCACTACATGATCAAACCCCAGATTTCTTTTTCCCATCCACAGGAACATATGACAGAAATGATCACTTGTGGTTTATCTCATGCTTCTGTCATATACTGGGGAGGCATATGGCATTTATTATGGCCATAAAAACATACCTCAGTTAGTCTCTGGCAAAGTTTTTAGTGGCTATTTTATTGTGCTGTTTAATTTCTGCTCCTATCTTAGCAAGGAACAGTACCTCATATACTATAAAATTTTCTACACAATACAGCTGTGCAGATACTAGCCTGTCCCATGACCAGAATGTAACAGCATATTCTGTTTGGACTACATCACAATTCAAGTATTTGTGTAATTTTCCATCATATTTTCAGGCCTGGTATTCTTTAAAACCCTAAACCTTTCCTCAAGCATATTTTGGTGCTCACCTTAATGTATCAAGATGATGCGATTGTCTAATCCCCTATTTTTTCTGTCCTGCTGGGATTTCCTACCATGAATATGCTAAAGCTTCTCACATGTACCTGTTTGGGTTGTCTCTGCAGATGAAGATCTCCCAGTCAAAACAGGAACACACAACAAGGTTTTACTAGTTGGAGTTCCATGAAATATAGAGAGGTCTGAGTTCAGTCCAGCCATTTTAATTGTTCTGGAGGTCCTTAAACTAGGCTCTGAAGATCTTTAGCTTTGATAAACTAGAAACCGCCTCTGTATCTTTACCAGTTAACTTTGATTTAAAATACTTATGTGAACCTTTGTTACAATCTCCTTGTTACTTGATATCACAGTTTTTGTTCTTCAATATACAGGAAACTGCTTCAAGTCAATGTATCTTAACTTTCCTATCCTTTCCAGATCCCCTTGCAAAGACCGGTCTTCTCTATCTCTCTTTTAGTAGGGTCCTAACCAGGACACATGAGTAATGGAAAACTGTACGTGGATCTGGTGAATCAGTGTATTTGAGACTACCAGAGAGCAAACTACTAGTCTGTTTTCAGCTGGCCTAGATATGATCCAGATCAGAGTTACCAGTTTCTTTGATGAGGACTACTTGAGCTGTTGAAAAACATTTATTATTTCTTGTGGCACTCTTGTGTTCATGGGTCGGCACATATTACAGCTACAAAGGATGAACCCAATGTTATACTCTAGTATTCTATAAATCAGTATGTGAGATGTTGAATATGCTTCATACACCCAAAAGACAAACCAATATACGGACAAGGAATGACAGATACATAGAAATATTTATAGGCAAATTACCAAACACAAATAAAACTTTAACAGAGGCAGAAATTAAAAAATGTATTGTCATGTGTACTACATCCACAACTATAAACCATGCTGTCATTCACATCATTTTGAGACTCTAGGGTAAGGCAGAATAAAGCATCCCTGATTTTTCTTGCTCTAGGTCGCCAAGTCCCAGAGGTGATAGACACATTACTTGGAAGGATTAATGCCCATATTTATAAAGACTTCTAAACCATTACATTATCTCAGTTCCTTTTCATCTGCACGTTTTCTATGTATTCCACTTTCATGAACCTCTCTTTTGTGGTACAAAGTGTGCAAAAGTTTATGTGTTAGTGACATCCTTTAGGGTTATCATTCATGTTGTTTTCAGGGCAAATTAGGTGGATGTACCTACCACTGACAGAGCCAGGTCATTCTCTGAAAGCAAGCTGACAATTCCATTATGTTAGTTACCATTTATGGGCAAAACTAATATTAATTACACCTCAAACCTCCACAACTGTAACCTGTAGTAGTCTTGGACTGCCGCCTAGAAGCTAACTGCCTGTTTTTGAAGTCATCTGGTCTCTCACCTTGAGAGCACACATGTTGGTGTGTCACAGTAAGTCCTTACAGAAGATTCCTTAGATTATTAATTTATTTTATGCTGTTTCTTTGTTTATCAATATAGTTCTACCACACAGAACTATTGCACTAGCAACGGTCTGTGCAATCAAGATCTGCACTTGCAGCAGCATCATGTTCTTCAGTCTTGCAACTTTCTGAACCATAACAGCTATTTTTGTTTTCAAGAGATGAAAATGTCCACCATTTCACATACTTTCCTTCTGTTTTCCACAACAATACAAGAAATCAGAAAGCTCTTCCACTGCTGTCAGATCCATGGTCTACTTATGGCTGATGCAGAGAAAGCCAGGACACGCATACAGAGCTTTCAAGTTACACAGACTGCTACACTGCCAGGCTAAGAACAGTTCTGCAGAAGAGCTGGGAAGGTCAGACGTTCTTTCATCATGAGCAATCCTAGAGTGAATCCAGGCAGAGAGGCAGGAGGAACACCAGGACACATCCAGGAAATCTAGCAAGCAAAAGGCACAGATTGACTAAACTGCAGTACTGACATGCATGTGGACTACACAGCTACAGAAGAGATCACAAGAGATTATAAATTATGTGGTTAAGGTCTCCAGTGTGTTTGCTAGCAGGTAGTTATCACAGCTACATAGGCACTGGCATCCGAGCCTGTACTAGGGCACATAAAAAGACTGACTTGCAGGGAAAACCCATCTCTAGTTTTGTCTCAAGGGTTACAAGTCTCAGCAATGTCTACAACTGGTTTTCATTACTTTGTAAAAGAATGTTAGTCATTTGAAACTAAGTCACTCTGGGCATTAACAACTCATGACAAAGAGCAGACCTGAAATCAAGTGGCATGCACAAAATGGAGTGAAATAGTTTTAAAGTTACTCAGAAAAATTACGTAGTCATTCATCATGAACCCATTTTGGTTTACCCATCACATATTTTCAGTATACTTACAGAATCATTTTGATTCAGAAAAAAAAGACAGTAAACTCCTAACCCCTTTTCTCTGAAGCCTTTTATAATGACCACCGAAAGTTCTGGTCTGGATAAGCTAAGTATGTCATCATTAAATTCATTAAGAATTTTACAGAACTATATGCTCTGTCACGAATCCTGATTTAGGATCCTGCCGACTATGCCAGTTTGTTGCAAAAACGAGTGATTTAGATCGCTTAAAGAATCACCGTCAAAGGTATTAGCAAAAGTGGGTTTAATATGCTGTTGTAAAAGTGCAACTTAACAAACCTCGATGGCAAGGTTCATTCTATTAATTACTGCATGGAAGAAACATACAAAGGAAAATTGAGTTGCACTAGAGTTAGAATGACTCACAGAGAGACCGGAGACACAAAGGGTAAGGAAGACCCTCCCGTTGAGTCACAAGCTTCAGAGTGGCCCCCCCTTGCTTTCTAAACTCCTTCTCAGAGAGGAGTCTAGGTGTGGCTAGGTCCAAACCTGGTCTCAGACTTGGTCAACGGTTTATGTCTAAGGGATTGTACATGCAATGTTTCATTAGCATCAATTCAGCATGCAATCGAAGTTACCAAGACAAAATCAAAGTTACCATACTACAAGGTTTTGTGCAATATCGGTCACTTACCAAAGATCTGTCATTGGTAAAAGGTCTCTCTGCCTTGAGGAGCAACCTTGAGAGGTATCCCTGCTCAAGGGGAGATCACTGCCACGCAGCCACACTGCCTAGCAGGGAGAGCTCAAAGGAGGCTCACCTAGGTTGTCATATTTATGGAATAAGTGGTTGGCTCGTAGTCAAATTACATGTGATGGAAAAGATATGCATGAGACTCCTTGTACCCACAACTTTCTTTGTTCCTTGATAAATGAGTCTTGGAAAAGCCACCTGCTATTCATGTGTCAATCGTATGATCGGCAATCCAAGCTCATATGCATCGATGCTCAGTGGGTCATTCTGCCCCTTTGTGGGTTTTCAGAGAACAGATTGAAACTAGGGGAGTTCATGCCTGGCTATGGCTCAGGCCTTTACCTCTTCTGGAGTGTGCATCAAACCACTGCCAGTCTGGTCAGGGGTCGAGCGCACCCATCACACTAACCTAAAGAAGCATCTTTTTATTATACTTGTTCCACTGAAAGTGCGGACTTGCAGAGTTTTTTGATAGTGTTTATTATTGAAGAACATCATATAAAATCAACAAGCTGCACTGAAACTGCCTAAGTTGGCAGCTAAAACATGCTGACAGAAGAAAGTCCTTTGTCTGGTGGAAAAAAAGTGACATGGAAATCAGGTACAACCTCCAATCAAGGTCTTGCTTTCATGTCTCGGTAGACATGATGTTTTAAACATCATCCCAGGGACCGACAAGAAACAGTCGTTGACTGTTATTCCCCAAATAAATTCACACTAGTACAATGTGATCAAGTGTATAGAAAGGAAGAAGTTAAAGATAAAAAGCTGGAGAAGACATTTTTCCTTGTTCAAGGCCCTTACTCTTTGACTTCTCTTCCTTCCTACCCCATCCCCAATCAGGTATATACCTTTACCCAACAATTACTAGACAGTAACATGTAAACCTAATTCCTCACTGAAATGTTAACTATCAGAAAAAAAAATGAGGGAGGCACAGCATGAGACTCAAGAAGATGTTCAGCTGCTGATTAGCAAACAAATGACACAACTCCAATCTTCATTTACTATTTGTTTCTAAATTTTGCAAATGTGTTGATGGGGATGGGTTCAGTGAAAATCAACCTCTTCTTTCAAGTCCAATATTTTAAAATACCAAATTTATGAATGAGATCCTTTTACATTAAATATTTTGTGATATCTAAAGCATACATATAATCCATTCTAGCAGTGCGGTTAAAGGACAGGCTGCGTCAGCCTTTTAACATTTGGTATGTGAGCATTACCTCATTCTCTTCAAGACTTCTTCTTTTTCTAATATATAAAAAAGTGGGTGTCCATGAAGAAGTGGTCTGGATAAAGAAGTTAACAGTTTGTGAAGGAAACCCCAAAAACATAACCTATGTTTTGGGGCTTTAACTTCCACATGCCGGGTGGGTTAAATATCTCATCTTTTGTAGTTCTTTCTAATTTTGTAAGCCTGTTAAGGTTTCAAAAGTTGTTTTCCTACTTCATGCAGGAAAAGAAAGATTGTTCAAGTGCACTCCCCCACTTCCAAGCAGGCCAATGCAGAGTTTATACTAGTACCAAAGCTAGAGTTTTCCAGTAAAAAAAAGTAGGAAGTGATTTAGTGTTGGCTATATAAATGCATTATTTCTGATCTGAATGCGAAATCTGTCTTGCCACCTGATCAATCTAATCCAAGCTGTTAGGGCATAACACAATCTCAGTATTGAAAATTTTTGCAGCTCTATGGAAACGTTGCCTCATTCACACTGCTGCAGAACAAATATCCGTCAACTTGGGATGATTTAACAGTGAGAAAGAACATCTATTCTAGCTCCTTTAAGTGCTGTTACCCTACTTTTTTCTTCATATTAGTTTCAGGAAATAAAATTACCTCTTCAGTAGGGGCTTTGCAAGTCATGCTTTGGTGAGCAGTCCCAGAAAGCTTAAGAAAAGTGACAAGAAAGTCACTGAAACTAGATTTTCTTAAGGTGCGCTAGATACACATAACAGCATTTAGTATGCCTGGACAGGGCTTCAGAAGTAAATTGGAAGCACAGACAATTTATAAATGAGGAACAACAGGCATATGTGAAATGTGAACAGTTTAGAGACACCTACATTTGATTTGCAATCATTCTTAAACCTATACCACCACAAAGAAATTCTCATCAGCTGGGATGCCTTTAAGAGTTTATCTATATATGAAAATAGCTACACCGTACTCTGGACCAATCGTGCTTTCTACCTGCATAAATGAACTTCACCTTTATCTTCTGTGCATTTTTGGGGCTGCTGAGATACAAGCTTATATCTGAAAAATGATACTCTGTTCTGAACTGGTGTGGTCACAGACCTGCATTGACAGTGAGTGAGTGTGAGCGGTCATGGTTATTTGGCTTTCAAGACCCTCCTTTGGTCAATGTGACTTCCACAAAAAATTTCCTCTTTTCGTCTCCATTGTCTCACAATTTGCAAATAACACAGAGAGAAGACGGATTGCTAATTAGGTTCCAAGACTAATTTTCTCACATTTTAAAGGCTAAGGTTGGATTCTGCCTAGGGAGAGAGAAACAGAGGAGAAACAGAGCAGGAAACGGTGCTGCTTCCTCCGACCCCTGCTCCCCCCAGCTCCCTCCCCATTCCCCTCTCTGCATGCCCACAGCTCGGCTCCCCATGCCGTGTCAGCCCCAGACTGGCGAAAGAGGGTGATGGGGGAAAAACGACCCTTGGAGACAGAGCCGGGGGG
>NW_008794631.1:39008-77331 GCF_000699145.1 Aptenodytes forsteri | reverse complement strand
CCAGGACAGGGGCAAGGTGCGCACGCAGGTGTGGGGCTGGGGGTGCCCGTCTACTCCTGGATGGGCCCCCGTCTTAGGGGTGTGCAGGCACCCAAGCCGTTGTGCGACAGCGTGCTTGTCGTGGAGGGTGTGTGTTGAACCACTGGGTGCACGAGCACCTGAGCATCCTGGTTATGGGAACCTGCGTAGCCTGCTGCCCATGAGCTGCCGTGTGTCCATGCATTTGTCCTCTTATCCATGTTTCTGTGTGCGTGTGTGTGGATGCAGAAGGGGGACTTATGCACAAGAGTGCGTCCATGCATTCGTGCACGCCCAGGTGTGCTCATGGAGAGGGCCTGCGCAGATGAGTGCGCATCTGTATAACGGAGATGCGTGCTTGCACGCTTGGATGCTTGCAGAAGGATGTGAGTCTTTGCATGTGCTTGTGGAAGCATGCAGGCGTGCATGTGTGTGCAAGCTGAAGTGTGGTGTACCTCAGTGACTGTTTTCCATCTGTGATTTTTCATATTTTATCCAGTTTCATAGAATTCAAGGGTAGGGAGCAGATGGTCCATCAGAGTGCTACCTAGGAGCATGCAGGGACCTGCTGTCATACACAAGTGCTTATGCACAGGGAACTATGTGTCTGTATGTAGGTACATATACACAGGTGCATGTCAAAATCTCACAAGCGCTTGGATATTTTCATGTATGTATGTGTATGAAGGTTTGTGCTAAGATATTGACTGTCTATCTGCAAAGAATATGCATATTTGAATGTCAGTTTGACAGTGTATCTGAGTGTGCACCCAGGTGCACAATTTTTATATGTGAATAGTCTGAGGAAGCAGTTTTGTTTGTAAAGTCTGTGGTAAGAGGTGTAGCGTGTGGATAGCAAAATGCCTTGTGTCAAGGTTAGAGAAGCATGTTGCCTGTATCATAGATAACAGAGAAAATGTGCTTGTCTGTTCACATTTTATCAGTGTAATACTGACTGTATTACTGGGAGAATGTTATGTGAAAATTTTATTAAAAAGTATAGATGTCACGTGTATCTTCACATCTGTCTCGTACAGCTACTATGTCAGATTAATATGTATATTTGTGTATTTGCATACATATCGTATGTCTGTTCTGCAGTGCTTTCATTTACCATCTGAGAATGCATGACTGCACATTTTTAATTGGGGAGCATATGTAGACCGATTGGGAAGTATAGCCCATTATGATGTATGTGGTATATGTTTTGTAGATCTAGTCTTGTGGTACATTGATTCTTATTGCTCAGTGACAGTAGGTAACAATGGAAGACAAGTTCTTTAGCTGAAGATTTCCTACTAATATGGCATATTTTCATCTGTCAGTTTCCTATGGTTTCAATAGTTAGTGTCATCTCCTCAAAGTCTTTAAAGGACTGAATTTAATGCCACGCTAATGACTCTGTCTCGCTACCTGGTTTGAATGATTTGAAGAAAGCCTGTATTTAAAATTTTATTCCTTAATAATATTTTTAGATGAAATGTGAAACAAGCATCAGGGCAAGAGTTCTCACATTGGCCACTATGCCTCAGTCTGTGATCTAAAGGGAGCAGCTCCAGTGGGAATGCCAGGATAGTTCAAACTCTGGACGTATTTGCTGGTTGACTTGTCAGATATCAGTGCCAGTAGAGGTAACGTTCACGGTGGCACTTTCATTTTCCCCAAGACAAAGACTATCAAGACCTTTATAAACCTCCACTCAAGCTGCCGATCCAGTGATAACATTTATTATTCAGTCAAGCTCCATTTGGAAGCTGAACTCAAACTTCATCCAGTTAAGTATGTAACTTAACTAAGATAGTTTTCCTGCCCAGTTCATAGTTAATTATCTATTAAAAAAAAAAGGCAAAAAATATGAAAGATGTTTTATTAATGACAGAATGATGAATGCACCAGGATTCACTTTGGGAGTTTAGTTATGGGACACATGTCAGTCATTGCTTTTCATGTATCCCAGAAGATAGCAAGCCTGATTTGATGTCATTAGGTTTGAAGCTTTTTAATCAATATTTTTTTGAAATGGTCCACTGTTACAGCAGCTGTCATCCCATTCAAGGTCCCTGTGGCCATTCTGAACAGGGTAATTATAAGCTTGAAAAATTGTTGAGGCCAAAAAATGTTGAAGACCCTAACAGATTAAGAAACTAAATTTTATTCTGTTTCCTCTGCTATGTGGGTTTTGCAAATAAGTTGTATATTGCTCCACAGAATTCTGTCGTGGGGTGTTAACTGCCATTGTTGTAGGGGCTTCAGTTTGGTTAATTTTTAAGGGAATCAGAAGTCAGCGCTGTGTTGAAAACCATATAAATCAGTTCTGCGTGTCACACGTTCTTTTAAAAAACTGTTAAATGTGCTTTGTATTTTGATACGTTTCCTATAATCACAGGGAAATGGCAGGCAAGAAGAAAGAAACCCAGCTCCAGGTATAAATCCTAATTACTTGAACAATTCTAGAGATGAATAAATTTTTTTCTGCCTTTTTAAGATGTTAAAATGTCAATTCATTTTATTTCAGGCCATAATAACCAATCAAAGCCAGTGGGATGAAATGTTGCTGACAAAAGGTGTAGTAGGTACTAACTGTTACTATTTTCTGTTTAATCTCTCATGAAGGCATTTACAGTTTTTCATACTTATATATCATGTCATCTTCAATAGGTACTTGTCATAAATCTAGAAGACTAGTGCCATATTATCTTTTAAAGAAAGGTTACATGAATGTATTTATAAATGTATATATTGTGTTTATGAATATATACTGTCTTCTCATAAATAAACACTTGTCACAAATCATATTATCCATTATTTTATGCACTGCTACAGACCGATGTTTAGAAAATACCTTTCCAATATGATATTCTGTATGGTAGGAGGTAGGACACTTCTGTGGAAGTTTTTCCCTAAAATCTTGTACAGACTAAATTAATATTGTACAGTTGTACTTAGCAGTTAATCGGTCGGGATTCTTGAGAGTGCGTGTTCTATGATGTGTATTATTCCCAGTTTTCAGTTTGCTCAGTCCAGTAACAATGTCTCCTAGGTCTCCTAGGAATTGTATTTGGGTAGAAGGAACAAATCTGTAATGGGATCATATCTACGGAGGAGTAGTAATGGGAAAGAAATGATCTGCATAGGTTCATGGAGGTAAAAATCCTGCAGAATAAAGATCTAGATAAGAATGCAAATCAACAGTGGGAAAAGAAAAAGAATGACTAAAAGGAAAAGGAATATGAGAGAAATGTAGCTGTTTGGATTAATCATCTCAAATAGTATTGTGAAGTAGGTTGTTGATGTCAAAAGTAATTGAAATAAAAGAGGAAACAGTGATGTATCCACTGAATACATTGATGTGTTCATGCTGCATTCATTGACTAGGAGAGGACTGAAAGATGCATATGAACGTCTTCCCAGTACTGTTCCAATACACTCATAAATATGTCTCATTTTATAAGTTCCACAAGTCAGCTGTTTGTAATTCCAAACTATTACATTTTAGTAATAGATGTGCATCAAGCTTGGTGTGGTCCTTGCAAAGCTGTGGTGAATTTATTCAGAAAACTGAAGAATGAGTTTGGTGAAGACGATGTGTTGCATTTTGCAGTGGTAAGGATGTAAATTCTGTATGGAACTTTATTTACATTTTATTTTAAATACATCTTTTTATCTGTTTGCATATACAGAGCTTTCATTTTACTGTTCTTATACCGGGTGGTCATAATTTTGGCCTGATTGCCTCTTCTTCTGCATATCTCCTCATGAGATTTTGTTTAGAGGTAGATTAGAAATGGTAATAAATATGGAAGGAGCTATAATAGAAAGGAAGCTGATATCACACAACTTCTGTTTTCCTTGATGAGATTGCAGAAACATTCAAAAGCTGGACTATATGATTTTTAGTTTTAAGCCTGTATATTATTATCACATTTAAAATTCTTACATCCCTGAAAAATGCTGTTACACCTTTTTCCCAAATATTCCCTTGTATTTCATTTTTAAGAGAACAAAAAGGGGGAATTAAAAAATAAATTATCACTAAACTATAATAGTAAAAGTATTCCTCTATACTAGCAGTATAAAATAGGAGATGTCCTATTTATCATATCATTATTTCACAGATTTAGTTCCTGCAGATGTTGACCAAGCTCATCCTTTTTCATGTTACTGAAAAGTTTCAATTGCCTGATCAAAGCATTTTTGCGGAAAATACATGTATTGTTTATACACAAAAAAGTAGGCAGTTATGTTCAGAGATTCTCTCAAGTGCTTTCATAGAGTTGACCACATGTCACAAAGAACTTAACACAGTGAATAATCTCTTCTGTCAAGACTGCATGGACTACTTCCTCACTTATGTATGTTATTATAACCTACATGGGAAAACATTATTAGGATAAGGTATTTTTCCATGATTAGCTGCTGTAATACGAAGGGAGGCCAATCCCATGTTACCAAACCTGTTCTTTCTTCATCACCAGCAAGTGCCATAAGGACTGCTAGTCGTATTTAAGACTGCAGTTTGAGTGTGTAACGCCAAAGTATATAAGACTGCAGTTTTCTTGCACACAAAAAGGTTTTTTTATATATATATATATACACACGCATACATACACACATGTAAATAAATAATCTTTTTCATCTGACTTCAGGCAGAGGCTGACAGCATTCCGACTCTGCAACCATTTAGGAATAAATGTGAACCTGTGTTTCTTTTTTGTGTTGTAAGTACATCACATCAGTTTCTTTTAATGTGCTGCCTACTTTTGCATTAATTTTTCAGCAGATCAAGAAGAAATGTGAAGCTGTATAAATCATATCTTTACATTTTATAGTATGTAGGATCATATCATCAGATGTTGTTTACTTGAGGCTGTTTCCCGTGCCTAAATCTGTGGTTCTCAAGCACATTTGTGTTGCGGCTGCTGCACGTACAGCTACAGAAGATTTGTGGTAGCCACAGTTTTGGTAGTTAGTGAGAAATCAGTGTAAGTTTTTCAGGGTTGCCTCACATAAAGTGTCTACATGTGGCTACAGTGAAACGATTATTTTATGCACACCTTCCCTCAGGGAAAAGGAGTTTACATTTCCTGTCACTTCAGGTTTTTTAAGATAAACAACTAAAATTGCGTTTTTCACACCTGAGCAATTGTAAGAATGAATTATATCTTTATTATCTCTCCTTGATGGATACAGAAAGACTGTGCTCCTAGGACTCCACTGTAGAACACTGCTCACTTATGAGGCAGTGGGCTTTTTCAACTTGAGGGTGCTGGGATTTGAACTCCTACAACTAAGGGCCAAGAGCAATGATACTTTCAGGAGACTTTCAAGTTTGAATCTGAATGCTGCCAAGTGAATGTGCGCTCACAGCCCAGAAGGCCAATCGTATCCTGGGCTGCATCAAAAGCAGAGTGGCCAGCAGGCCCGAGGGAGGTGATTCTGCCCCTCTACTCTGCTCTGGTGAGACCCCACCTGGAGTACTGTGTCCAGCTCTGGAGCCCTCAGCATAAGAAAGACACGGACCTGTTGGAGCGGGTCCAGAAGAGGGCCATGAAAATGATTAAGGGGATGGAACACCTCTCCTATGAGGAAAGGCTGAGAGAGTTGGGGTTGTTCAGCCTAGAGAAGAGAAGGCTTTGGGGAGACCTTATTGCAGCCTTTCAGTACTTAAAGGGGGCTTATAAAAAATACGGCGGCAAACTTTTTAGCAGGGCCTGTTGTGACAGGACAAGGGGGAATGGCTTTAAACTAAAGGAGGGTAGATATAGACTAGATATAAGGAAGAAATTTTTTACGCTGAGGGTGGTGAAACACTGGAAGAGGTTGCCCAGAGAGGTGGTGGATGCCCCATCCCTGGAAACATTGCAGGTCAGGTTGGACGGGGCTCTGAGCAACCTGATCTAGTTGAAGATGTCCCTGCCCACGGCAGGGGGGTTGGACTAGATGACCCTTAGAGGTCCCTTCCAACCCAAACTATTCTGTGATTCTATGAAGTTGGCAGTATCTTTGATCACCAGTAGTTAGCTTCACTATGGTGCTCCTGAGCGTGGTAGTGCACGCACTGAAATGTAACACAAATGAAAAGATAGAAAACTCCATGTTACAGAAATTAAGAGCTAGTAAATTCCATATTTGCATTTACTTCTGACTATACTATTAATGATGAGCCTAGAAATAAACATAGGAAATGAGGCAGAAAAGGAAGGGAGGAAGTAAAATAAGAAAGGTTCATTCTGAACTAGTAGAGGCAGTAGTAGATTTCAGAGTAGTAGTATTCACTTCAGTGGGCATAGGAAGTGGTCCTGTTGCTGGAAAAAATAGCAAGATAGAGCATGTTCCAAAATTCAAGTTAATGTGTAAACTAAGCAATGAAAACTCATCGAGAGTGTTATTTTCTCTTCTACAGAATGGCAAAATTATTGCAATAGTGAGAGGTGTAAATGCTCCTCTTATAAGTAAGAAAATAACAGAGCTAGTGCAAGAAGAGAGGGAAATTACAGCTGGACAGAAGGAACGTGCCGAGGTACTCACAAAACAGATACTGAAATATAAATGAGTATTTTTATTACACTTACATGGTTTCTCTCAATGCCTGTGATAGCATTTTCCGTAATGTCATGTTTAACTTTTTGTATTTTTTTCTTGACAGTATAGTGACATTTGTGAGGGGTTTTTTTTAGAAATTTCCATTAAATGTTACTTTATAAAAACTTAAGAAATTTACAGATTAGCCTATTAATGCAAGAAATGGAGCGATGGATGAAATGTCACTAGCACATAAAGGTTTTAGTCATCTTTTTTCTTTCAGGACTGAGTATTTTTCATACATAATTTAGTAAGAATGCATTACACGAAACAAAGACATGGGAAATAGTCATGTCTCATTGCTTGTTTTGGGTGAAAATGGAGATCAAAGAACTCCGCTTACAGTAAAAGGAAACTTTTCAAACTGTAGCTCAGTTAAGGAAAATCAGGTTAGCCCAAGGTCTTTCCTAAAATTGCTCGCTTTCCTGCGTAGCAAATATGTTATTACATTAAGATAAAAGCGTTGTAAAGATCTGGCAGCTGTGTTTGGTGACTTCAGCTTCATCCTGGTGATACACTTGTACTGTATTTACAATTACCTTAGGTAGATGAACTTGTTTTCCTAGAAGAGAAATCATCAGAAGAGACTGTTGAGGAGAAGGTACCCGAAGGTAAATATATTTGATTTATTTTAGAAATGTTAACAGAAAGAAAAAGAACAAATGTCTTTTTAGTTATTTGATTAAGAATTGTGTATGTCCAGCACCAATAGACCTTCCTTTGAGTTAATAACATCAGAGGTTATGATTGAGGCTGTCAAACTGAGGGCAAGCTTTCTTCTGTAAGGAATTAAGATATTGGACTGTCATCATTAGTGTTTTCACCCCCCTTTGGGAACCTTCAGAATTCAGGTCCCTTGGCACATAGCCGCAGTGCTACGTGCCAGGAATTTTCCTGTGTAAAACTAGTACCTGAAAGCCACTTCTACACAGTCCCTGTGTTAGCTATGTACTTTTGTTGAGATGGTGCTTGTTAACCCTTGTATGGTTACAGAAACACCAAGATGGGGGCAACCTGTGAAGATTGGAAGAGTTAATCTCACAAGGAATGGCATGCCTTGTATTTCAGATTATTTTTAATTAACTCTTTCACTGGACTAGATTTAAGCACTAAAGAACAGACTTACATAAGAGCACAAATCCACAATAGTAGGATAAGGTTCCAAAAAGGTTGAAAAATATGCACCATCCTGCTTATAAGTCTTGTGTCTATGATTTATTTCAGGCTTGTCATGAGCTGGGACCTGCATCTTTTCTATTCTTACTGTTATCTGTGGCTATTGAAGCTTCCTACTGCTTCATACATGCACAGAATGTCATTTGGCAATGTTCAGATGGAATAAACTCCTCTGTCCTTTCTCTTCTTCTTTATCTTGGCTTTTTTTTCCTGTGATAAGGCATTCGATCACTGTCACAAATTAAGTTGTGTCCATTCTCCTTCCTCTTCATGTCTTCTTTAGTGTATGGTTCAAGTGACATGTTCCTGACCTCAGCTTTAAATCCTCTGAGACCTAGCAGTACAGTATTATAAATCCTTTAGCAATTACATACAGACTTTGCACTAATCCACAGAACCTAAATGTGCGACAAAATCAGGGAACAGAGTTTTCAGCTTGGGTTCAGCTTCAGGTTAGGGGATCCCTCAGAAGCCATAATACACTAACACTTTGTGGTAATATTTTCCTTAGTGCATGCAGGTGCCTGTGAGTGTTTTCTAGTATTGGAAACAAGTAGTAGTCTGGTGTTTCCGTTAGAGCTATCAAGTTCTTCTACAGTGTTTGTGATCGGATTGAATTACATGCTAACGCTTAAATGTAAACCCGATTCTGCAAAGAAAGATGTAGTTTATATTCTCTTCTGACCACTTTCTGTCATTTTGCAAGGATCTGTACGCTATGGATGTTGCAACTGTATGTCTACAACCAGGAACACCTCTTGTTTTAAACATTGGATTGTGTTAGCAAGCATTTGTTACTTCAACAGTTATTTATTGCAAATGGCTTCAGCATCCACAATGCTAAGGAAAGAAACATCTACTATGACAAGAAATGTATATTTTACTGGAAATCTCCAATATTCATACAGATTTTCGCTTAGTGAATTTTCCTTAGTAATATTCATTCCTTTCACATTTCTAGTCTTGTACATACAGAGCTCCCTAGACACAGCACATATCTTAAATAGTAGTTTTTCCACTACACCTAGCTGCATGTGAACCATTTCTCCACCATATGACCCAAAACACTACTGGTTCATCAGGAATGTAGATTCCAGGGATGGCCCAAGGACAGTCCTGGACTCCAAGACATGCTTTAAGTGTTGGAGTCACTTATTATTTGGAACCACTGTTTGGCCATCTCAACATTAAAATGGAGAATTATTTAGAGAAACCCACTTGTAAGTAATGGAAAATTCAGTTGTGTGTTTATTTTGATAAATGTATTCATTGACACATTTTTTTTCCCCTTTCCTAGAAGAAGTAGTCAGATATTCTGTTGGAATTATAAAACCTGATGATGTCTTAGAGGGACGCGTAGAGGAAATTAAACAAAAGGTAGACAAAATTTGAAGATTCATTCATCCTATTTAGCATAGGCATAGTAGCAAGATGTAAGATTAAGTAGATCCTAATTTATGCCCAGGCTTTAGAACAAGACCTGTTAATGCTTCTCTGATAGGGACGATAAAAGCAAGATAATTTTGACCTGCAATAATATGGTATTCAGATTGACATTATTGCTTTCATATTTTATGTCACTAGGTGAGGCATGACATTGATTCATACTGTGTTGATCAGCGACACGTGAAATCTACAAACAGAAAAGTGTCTTTTTTTCCTCATATTGCAATAGAAACGAGAACTAGAAATTGTGGTGAGAAGTTAATTCTTCGCACAGCGTCTTTAAGAATTGTAGGCACACATAAATCAACTAACCAGTTCCTTACGGAAGAGAGTGTGTACGCAGACACATATGACAATATATGTGTGTAGATGGTGAGGCTAATTCATGTGCACTAGTAATTGTACACTAATATTTGTCAGTAGTGCAGTATTTGTTCCTGCAGTGAAGAACGTGATTCCAGCAAGTACACAAGGGTGCATCCAAGGATTCAGCATTTGTTTAAGATATCACACAGCGAAAGAAAAATTCTTTTGCCTTCCAGAATATGATACTATAGTAATGCTCATTTCAACTACAGGAATTTCTCACTGTTTCTGTTACAAAAAATGTCCCTTAACACTACATATCAAGAAAAAATTGTGCTAATTTTTAAAAAGTGTTATAACATGGCCACTGACCGTTGCAGGAAAGAAAATCAGTGTGTTGTATAGGTTGTTTCTGCAATTACTCTACCTTGGCCAGAAAGGAAGGAAGCTCAGTAAAGGCAAAAAAAGCAGGCAGTGCTTGAAAGCAGTTTAGCTGGAGCCGAGCAGCTGCTAATTGGCTCTACCTTTGCACTGCCTTATGAGGTGTGTACCCATACTGTTTCCACACAGTCTTGTCAAGGCAGTCTGGAAACATTCAGCAGCATCATAGGGGCTTTTAAAGAGCAGAGTGCTGGTAAGCAGATTAATATTGGCATATGATCAGTATTGGGGCTGGGTAGTGCCTTTGTTGTTTAAATATTGGTATATGGTATAAAACTCGTACCGGTGGACTATGAATTTTGGTGTAGGTCATGTAAGTGTGCATCTCTTACACATATTTGAATTTAGGGCAGTAATGTAACTTCAAATAGATAATCATAAAATAGATTTTATTTTTGTTTATTTACTGTTTCTAAAGCCAACTGGTTTAGCCAAATAAAATTATTGACAAGAACACATTTATATGACTACTATGATTATAATATAGTTTATAATAATATTTTCAGAAGTGGTTGCATGTTAATCACTCACAATGGTTAAAATGAATGTATTCAATGTTAAATAAAAGGGATTATTAACTACTGAATGAATGTATACATTGAACTGCACTATGTTTTTCACAAACTTTGACTTAGTGGGCATTGTAATCCTGAATTTAGTGAAGTGCTTTGAAAAGCTGGAATTTTAATTTAGGTAAACGTAGCAGTTATATTTGGAATATTTCAGAGAATTTTCAACTTAAGACAACTTCCAAAATCAATCAATCTTTAGATTTACAATAACATATGGTTTTGTATATATCTATTTTCAAATGCCACTGAGTAATAACTGAATAATTGCAGATTAGAGTTGCAGGATTTGGCATTGAAGCAGCAGAGGAGAAAATGCTAACTGAAGAGCAAATCAGAGTATTCTATGCCCGGAATAAAGAACAGGTAAAAACAAACTGAAAACCTAAACAAAAGGAACAGGTAAAACATATCATTGTAGCTATACGTGTTTGCAAATCTTTGTCTTGTAAATTTTTAGCATGTTGAAGAACTGAATTAATGTAGATTTAGTACATAGAAAAAAGGAGATATTATCTCACTTTTTTTCTTACCGACTCATACAAATATGGCTTGGTAGCACTCTAATATTCCAACTAAATTAAGTTGAACTCCAATTAAATACCAAAAGATTTTGTAGTTCTTTCCATTATCAGAATGTGTATGACCCTTAATCATGGCCCTAAACATAGGCTGTTAGGTGCCGAAATGTAGCACAAAACCAAAATCCAGTGTCATCTATATGATAGTACGTATCTATCTGACGCATAGTCTTCCAGCCAGAAAATAAGTGATAGCACAGATTACGTTTTTTCTTCTTCACAGCTTTTATCACGGGGTAGTACTGGGAATAAGCACGTGCACAGGCAGAAAGAGAAAGCATCTCCACTGAAGTTTATTTTTCTGGCCCTATCCTATATTAGGGGACAAGAAATAGCTGAGGCCAGACAGAAAGTTCAAGAAAACAATGAAATTATGCTGGTCACCATTAAATGGCAGTGGTCTAGCAAACTAGCACCTGGATATTGTCAAGTGCTCTGGCAGTATGATAGCTAAAGTTAACTCTACAGAAGGATCTGAATGACAGAAATGAAGCTGCTTAGCAAATATTATACCTTCTCCTATTTAAGATCTGCATAAGGTAAACAGAGGCTGGAATTATATGCCGACAACTTGTTTGATATTATTAGAGGGGCCAATGGAAGGGATCAATTAAAGGGTTGGCATAATCAAAAGGAGAAGCTGGGAAAGTGTTCCTGTGGCATTCCAAATGAGAGAGAGTGAGACAAGATGGTTCCTACTGAAGACAGAGGGAAAAAAGAAATCTGATAGTAATCACCCAATGGCTGCACTATGGTTTAAAAAGGAAATAACAGGGAGAGCTTGTAAGAAATCGTGAAGAGCTTGGTTTTGGCAAAGCTGGGATTCTAGTTTAGACAGAGACAGTTTTGAAATAGACGTAAAAATAAGTTATCTTCATGGGAACAGCAGCCAAGTTTGAGATCAGTTAGGTGTACAGGGAGACATGGGAGGAACAAAGACAGGGAAAAAGTGTGCAGTGTTTGATATATGGCAGCACTACTATACTGCAGCAGATCCTAGCCAACATTAGGACAGGGAGAACCACAAAACTACTATGAACGATCAGAAGTGGTTCAGAGGGCCCTATGCATATTTGGAAGCCAATTATTTGCCATTCTTTAAGTGTAATTCTAAGCTGAAAAATAATTACGTTAAAGTGACAATAGGGAAAATAGATTCCTTTGTGTTCAGTGGGCAAAATTATTCCTGATTTAAGACTCTGCAAGCTTGCTGAAGGTCCAGAGGCTGCCTATTATAACAGAATGGAGACTCAGGGTAACAGACCTTCAGATATAACTGGAAGCAGAAATTGTTTCTTTTTAATGATGAAGCTGGGTGAGCCAGGAGAGCCAAATCTAATAGCCACATCTATTTCTTTTAATGTGAGCAAGTGTACTTTTGAAGCCACAACAGTATAGATACTCCCTTTATGCATTGTACTAAATGTTTTTGTATTTACATTCATTCTGTCTCTTTTGAGTTTGTTCATCTTGTGAAATGGGTTAAGTTTATGCATAGGTGTGAAGGTAACTGAAAGAGAAAAGCAATGAATTGAAAGCACACATGAATATTTCATCCTCGTATTATTAAAGGAAATAAGTATCATGCACAATCAGATGAGGGTGACTGGTAAAGAAAAGATTTAGTTAAATATTTAAAAGGAGAGAAGATACTTGAGGAAATTCACAATATTGAAGAAAAAGGTGACATACAAGAAAAAAAAAGATTAAAAACTCACAACAGCTTCAAAAGTTATTTTCTGATGAAAATGTACATTTATAGGATTGAAGGTTGAAACTGAAGGAGTGAAAAGAACATAGCAAAGAGAATGAAGGAAAAGCCTACAAATGTCTTGCAAATATCTCAGTGTTCTGTATTTGCAGCCAGCTACAGGATTTTTAGTTTCAAATATTATGCCTAGAACCGTATTGCAGTTTGTTTTGTCACACTATATGTGCTACTGCAAGCACAGCATTTGATCACATCGAGTTTCTAGATCATTTTCTTCACTCTTGTCATTTGCATTTTAACCTGGAAGAACATGTGGTACTTGCTTAATGTAATTTTATGACTTCATTTACCTCAATTAATTGTGTTTTAGACATTTTATAGTGGTGTTGTCTCAAATGATTGATCAAAAAACTTCCCAAACCATTTGACAGGATTTTGAGTAATGTATGTGAATGTCATTTTAGAATGGGGATTATGAATTACTTTGGAAAGGATGGTCGTCTCATTTCTGATGATAAACTCAGAGTTCCTGCAATTCATAGGGGAAAATTATGTTTTTTAGCCTGATTTTGATGTTTTTGTTCAATTCATGATGAGTGGACCATGCCACGTTTTGGTAATCACTAAAAAAGAAGCAACTGGTGCTATTCCTCACTGGAAAGAACTACATGAGAGTGTGCCTGACTGCTATTCCTCACTGGAAAGAACTACATGAATCGAGTGAGAGTGTGCCTGATGAGCCTGAGGCTGAGAAGCCAGACAGGTAACTACCAGTGAAAATGTGTATATGCGATTCAGTTACAGTATTCAGAGCACACCACAAACCAAGGCACATTCTTGCAGACGCTCACATGCCCGTGTGCACAGGGTCCAGAGAATAGGCAGAGTTCTTCACCTGGTCCTTCACAAGACCATCACTAGAGATGCAATCACAGTTCCTGTGGGAACATAGAAACTCCTTGCTTCCTAGGTAAAGACAACAAGCAAAGGGCGCTGATCTCTTGCCATTTCTGAACTAGCCTTGAATGGGTTGTCAGACTGATGGGAACAGTGCTATACTTCAAAACTGATGTACTCCATGCAATTCCACTTCATACTAGTTCGTCCAGACAAAGTGACTGCCAGCATTGCCCATTGAGGGTTGCACTCTTGCCCGTGTTTACTCCTATGTATGCTGGGAAGCTGTAGATGCAGCCCAAGGGAGACTAGGGGACACCTGAAGCATGCTGAGCTCCCTGTGACCACTCTGTAAAAGCCAGCAAACAAGTGGGAGGATTTTGGGTTTTGTTCCCCCCTTCTCCAGATGCATAAAAACGTTGTAAGGATTAGCTGTTCACAACCATGGTATCTTGAAGTGTCTGTTTTTCTCCTATGCCAAGTATTTGTAGAGAATTTTAAAGAGGATGATAGTTGTATATGCAGTATCACACAATAAAGAGAGTGCTCACAAAAATTCAAATATTGGATTAAGTTTTATATTTAGACAAGAGATTTACTTAAAGCAACATGAATTTAAATATGTTGTTCCAAAAAAGAACTTGTCATAATAATTGATATTTTTGTTGATGCCTGCTGTATCCCTTTTTGCATTAATTTAGTACAACTGGGGAATATTGCATTTTCTGTGAGTGGCCAAGGGTGACTGTATTTACATAGCTAAATAAACCTTAGAAATAGAGGCAAGTAACAATGAGAAGTATCTCTGTTAAAGACAATTCTGTAGCTTTTATGATCATGATGTACATGAACTAAGCACAATCCTTTTATTGGTCACTCATTATATACTGTACACTTGTCAGTAGTAATTCTGTCTAGTGAAACAGAGAGACTATTTTGAATAAGCTAGAGGGGAGTTAGAAAAACTGCATGGCTGAGATTTTTCTTTCATAGCACATGACAAGGCACTTTTTGAGAAGATTAATAATTCTCTTTTCAGAAACATTAATCATGAATCTGAATTTAATAAAAACTTCATTTGGCATTCTATTCTTATGTCTCACTAAACTTTAAGAAAGTCCATCTTCAAGAAGTCAACGGTTAACACAATGCATGCAGTGACTTAAATGCTGTATTACTTCGTGTCTCATTAGGTTGGAAGGAACTGTGGAAACTGAGAGTATATTAAATATATGGGATGTGCAAGACAGTGTAGAAGATGCCAGCAGACAGCTTGCCTTCTTTTTCCCGAATTTTGATATAAAGAAGACAGACCAAAAAGTTGAAAAGACTTTGGCTTTAATTAGACCTTCTCTTTTAAAGGAAAGACGACGTAAGTGTTAATAACTACATTTTCTATCTAGGGTATATAAAAATTCTCATATTTTGAATTTTAAAAATTCTGACTCTATTAAAGAAATGTTCTTAGGTTATATTGTCTCCCCAGCATTAAGTCCACAGCAATCTTTGTCAGGAAAAAAATTAAATAGTTAATGTTTGTAATATTGAGAATGTGAATGTCAATGCTATTTTGTTCCTTTGGTTGATTTTTCAAGAACGTCTTTAGATTGTGTATTTGGATGGAATGTTTCTAGAAGACCTCTTAGAGAAGCATTTTCGAAGTATAGTATAGGGGATCATGCTTCCCACCATAATAAAGTAGCTGATACTATTCTTGAATGGCAGGTCCAAGGTAGATCAATGGCAAGGTGAAAAGGATCTGACCCAGGATGTCCTATGCCGCATAAGGCAGTGCTGCACAAAGGCAGGTCTATACAGACAATGTTTTTACAGATTAAGTAAAAAAATCTACCCCATTAGCATGAAGCTCCGTCCAAACAAGTTTACTTTTCTTCTCAGGCGTATATTTGCATTTCTTCCTAGATTCTAGATAGCATTTTTATTTCTAACTTGAAATAACTTATACACAGAGATCTGAAAGACTACAATTTTGACATCTCCTTGTGTATTTATTTTCTTGATTGTTATCTAGTACGTTGCTTAGAGCAGCAGTTCTGCAGTCCATGTGTAGGTAATTATAGAGTCATTTTGACTTGTGCCAAATACTGCTTACTTACGCATGTGGTCTTGTAAGACTTAGTTAAATGAATATCCACCTATTCAAAATCCTTAGACTTTCTTTTGATGATAGTAACACATATAATATTTCTCACTCAGAAATCCCTACTGAGGTTTCTGAAGTGAGAGAAAGCCTTAAGAAAATGAGCATCAGCTTTCTGAGTGTCCAGGCAACTACTGAAGCCCTCTAGCAGTTGCTTTAAATTAGTATTCTGTTCTTCAGTTAGGAAATTAATTTACCTGTAAAAATTTAACATTATGATTGGAAAGGCCATGTCATTTCTTCACAAGTATGCAAACTAATGAATGGATAGCAATTTAGCATTACTTCGATATATTAAACAGATTCTATCATGCAAAGAATAAAGGATGATGGCTTCAAAATAGCAATGCAGAAAGAAATAATCCTATCTGAAGAACAAACACGTGAATTTTACAAAGAGCATGAAAATCAAGACTACTTCCCAGTCCTTCTAGAGCAAATGACCAGGTATGTTGAATGAAAAATGAGAATGTGGATCTATAAATAAGATGGAAATTTTCACAATGAATAATTAGCCTGAATAATACATGGCTACAAGATACCTGTGTATCTGAGAGTTTAGTAAAACTCAAAACAGAATCAGACAACTGCAGATAATGAGCTAACTGCCAAGTATAGCAGATAAATAAATGAGATTTTTAAAAATTACTAGCTACTCCATATCTCTGAATGTATGATGTTGAAGTCAGTGGCCAATTCCATTAATTTGGGTGAAACCAGTTGAGCTCTGCTCTGGAAGGCTGCATTTAGGTTGTCTGCAGGAGAGCTCTGAAATCTTCCTCCAGGCTGTGTGCTGGATTCCTTGGGGAGGAAAAATAAATCATGTTTGGATATTGCCTTCATATGAAGTTGGGTGTCATGGTTTAACCATAGCTGGCCACTAAGCACCACACAGCTACTCATTCACTCCCCCCCAGTGGGATGGGGGAGAGAATCGGAAGAGTAAAAGTGAGAAAACTCATGCGTTGAGATAAGAACAGTTTAATAGGCAAAGCAAAAGCCGCTCACGCAAGCAAAGCAAAACAAGGAATTCATTCACTACTTCCCACCAGCAGGCAGGTGTTCAGCCATCTCGAGGAAAACAGGGCTCCATCACATGTAACGGTTACCTGGGAAGACAAACACCACCACTCCGAACATCCCCCCTTCCTTCTTCTTCCCCCAGCTTTATATGCTGAGCATGACGTCATATGGTATGGGATATCCCTTGGGTCAGTTGGGGTCAGCTGTCGGCTGGGTCCCCCCTCCCAACTTCTTGTGCACCCCCAGCCTACCTGCTGGTGGGATGGTGTGAGAAGCAGAAAAGGCCTTGACTCTGCTGTCGTGGCTGTGTCCCCTCCCAACTTCTTGTGCACCCCCAGCCTACCTGCTGGTGGGATGGTGTGAGAAGCAGAAAAGGCCTTGACTCTGTGTAAGCACTGCTCAGCAACAACTAAAACATCGGTGTGCTATCAACATTATTCTCATACTAAATCCAAAACACAGCACTGTACCAGCTACTAGGAAGAAAATTAACTCTATCCCAGCCGAAACCAACACACTGGGATATGGCTGGGACAAAAACTTAGGAGCTGATCAGCATTTTTATGTCTAATAATAAAGACATAGCCCAATTCTATAACATTCTTGCTGTTGTGGTAACATTCAGTAACTTTGAAATACAAATTCATGTTTAAGCCCCATAAGGTTTTATCAGACTGTAGCTGTTTAAACAGAGATCGATTTTAAAATTGTCCAATACTAGGGCTCATTTTTCTAGCCTGGACTACATATAGTCAAATTACTTTTACAAATTACGGAGTTTAATTTTTTTTTTTTAATGCCAGTTTTCCCATTTTACAGTGGTCCGACTCTTATACTTGCTCTAACACGAGAAAATGCTGTAGCACACTGGAGAGATTTATTAGGCCCAAAGACTGTTGAAGAGGCTAAGAAGGAAAATCCGAACAGGTAATACAATAGTAAACCAGCATTCACAGCTTCCAATTTACTTTTACATTCCTCATCTCAATGAATACCACATTCCAACTGGTGTAACTATAGTGCCATCATCTGGAAACTGATATATATTTCTGCAGTTAAGCTTTTCTTGGAAGAAGTGTTGTATTACACATAGAAACTATAGCATTTTTTGAGAACTAATGGTTGCTAAACATAATGAAAAGCTCAGTTTAAAAAAAGGTATTGAAATTAAAGGAGATCTCTTGAGTCAGAGAAAAAATATTGGTAATATTTCTATCTTATTATTTTTTTTCTTGAAATAGCACCATTATTTTTCAGAACAGATGCTTATTTTCTCAGCTTAATGAAAACTTTGCATCAGTAGAATATTTTATTTGTGACTAAGTTTCTCCTACACATTTTATAAATGGACATCTTAGTTTTACCTGCTTATCGTACTGTTCTAAGAAACTGCTGTGGTATCATCTTACCTGTTGTTGACAGAAGTGCTCTTTCATTAAAAAAGAACCGGTATTATCTTGGAAATATAACAAGATGAGAGTTGGGAGGGAAAGTGTTCATATTTCAGGTGGTTAATTAAAAAGTTGATTGTTCTTTTTGTAGACAATGAAGGTTTCCTACTCCTACAGAGAGATCATCAAGCACTTAAGTTGCCACATCAACATTAATTTGTATTCTCGGGATTAAGGCTAGTCATAGTTAAAGCTCAAAATGGCTATTCCTTTAAGTAACTTCACTCTTTTAATGACTCTTAGTTTACGTGCAAAGTATGCAGTCAACAACATACCTATTGATCAGCTGCATGGTAGTTCTACACCCGATGATGCTCAGAAGGAATTACAGTTCTTCTTCCCTCAGGAGCACACTTTGGCATTAATCAAACCTGCTGCTGCTAAGAAGCATAAAGGTAAGTGATCTAGAAAGTATGGGCTATGTCTAGTGATGTAATTTCTACAAAATATTGGCAATGTACACTGCAGTAAATCATGTCAGATGTATTCTTTTTATTCTCTGAAATACTTTTTCCATGCAGAGAAATGCTTTTACAGGGCTTGCATAATTCATATTGAGGTCTCAAATGTGACATTTCCTTTGCTGCCTATAGCTCTTCCTTCGCAAGAATGGTGGTGAATTGAAGTGAGAGTTCTTAGCTAAGTTACACAGTTTAAAAGCCAGGCACTTGTGCAAACTAGCTGCCCAGCATCCTTCTAAGTCAAAGGAGAGAGAGGCTTTCCAAATTCATGTTACTTATTTCAGACAGGTATCTCTACTGACTCAAAAGGGGTCATTGCTCAATTAGATGCATTCCCATCCTTAGTTTAACTTGCCATCAGACAAAGGGAATAAGGAGGAAAGATCAAAGCAAAAAGAACACTATGTACAATCTGGAATCTTACCTTAAAGATTTTTGCTGCCACTTTTTTTAAACCCTATATCCAGAGCCTCTTCCTGGCATTCTTCTGTGTCCTAACAAATTTCAGTAGTCTTTCTAATGTTAATTCATCATTGGCTTTTGTGAGTCTTTCTTCCCCTCTTGTAACAATCCAGATCGATTTTAGCAGGCCAGCTGGTGTGTGATAGAGCATTACAACTACAGTCCACGTTCTGTCCAATGTGAGAAACAGCAGTGAACGCTACTGGTATAGTTTATAACAGTCTGGGTTTGTCACCTGCATAGGGATGGCTTAGTGCAATGACAATGGTTTCTGTATACTTTAGAGGACTGTTGAAGTGTTTGTCATATTGTCCATGATTGTTTTATATTGTAAGTAAAATTTTAATAGGTATTGGTGATTTTTTTAAAAAAGCATCTAGTATTTTCTGCAACTTTTAAAGTTTGGGTGGTTTTTTGCATCTAAACTATTTCAATCAAGAATGAGTTTACTTGTTATTCTCCTAGACCACATTATGCAAAAAGTTCAAGATGCTGGATTTACCATCTCAAAGATTAAAGAAGAAGCTTTAACTCGTGAAATGGCTACACAGTTTTATAAGGACCACAAAGGAAAACCCTTTTTTGAACAGTTAGTGACTTGTATGACTGAGTAAGTGTCTCGTTATACAATACTGAGGTATGTAAGTATAAGTCAAACTTTGAATTTACAGTGCTAACAAACATGTTACACCCAAAGTGGGCTAAGGGTTTTACACTCTGTCACTCTTTCTGGTAAGTTTAGTGGTTTCTAGCATGGAGTGCTCTTCCTTTAAAAGGAAGATTTAAAATTATTTCCAAACTTATGGATAGTGACTATTATTTTGGATATTTTTTCCTCAAAAAAGAACTAATTTCTGAGGGAATCCTTGTTCTTCCCATGTAGGACAAATATCTTCCTCATAATATTGTTAGTATAGCTGTTGATAAAACAGTATGTATTATCTTGCTTCAGAAATTATTGGGTGAGAATCTTTTTAGGACAAAAAGTCTAAATCCAAATAGCTGATCATCATAATCTTTTTGGCTTTCAAATACAGGATATTGTCTTAAACAAAACACTCAGAAACAGATTTTAAAGTTTAAAGAGTTTAACAAAATTCAGATAGCGTAATGCTTATCATAACCCTTTGTGGTACCTCTGAAGTCAAAGCTAAGTCTGCATCTCAGAATAGTGTAAAAACTTCCTTATATTGATTTTACAGGGGCCCATCGGTGATAATGATCTTAACAAAGGAAAATGCTGTGGAAGAGTGGAGGCAACTAATGGGTCCAACCGATCCAGAATTGGCAAAAGAGACCTCTCCTGAATCAATTCGAGCTCAGTTTGCACAAGATATTTTGTCTAATGCTGTTCATGGATCATCTAATAGAGAACATGCACTGAAAAGCATTGAATGCGTATTTGGAGAGATTGATATTGATTGAACAATTAAGATGCAATCTCTGAAAACTGATATTCATGTCATTAGACGCATTTGTCTACCCAACCACCTATATTTAAGACTATATATACACACGTATTTTCCTACTCCATCCATTTTTTTATCAGCCAGTTTTTTGTTATCAGCTTTGCCATATTGCAAAGCATATCAATGTAAAAAGTAATACCTGCTAGAAGTTTGACGTTAGTAATGATTTCTTTATGTATACCTAGTAGTTAGTTTTTCTTTTATCACTTTAACAGATTTATGCTTTTCCAATAGTTCCAGGAGTCTAAGGTTTTTGTATATAACTACCTTAAAAAAACAGGGTCAAGGAAGGTCATTAAAACACTATTAAATGGCATGTCCACTGTGATGTGGATCAAGTCCTCCAGTTTAGGCAGCCTACAAAGGAGAAATGCTGAAAGGTAGTGGAGGCACTGCTACAACATTGGTGGGGAGCAACAGCAAGTGTGGGAATGCTCCACAAGGGAGAAGAAGCCAGGAGCCAAGCACGACCGCAGCACAGACTGCGCCCTCACCAGTGGGGTGGAGCCCCACAGCATCCAAGCAGAACTGAGTAGCCACATCCATCAACAATCCCAGATAAAGCAAGTAATGAACCAGGTCCAGGAGCCATTCAAGGGTCCAGTCAGGAACATCAGGCGAGAGGGCCAGAGACAGGTATTCCTGCAACACAGCTCAGGCAAGGATTAAGCCCAAGTGTGAGCTTAAATGGGGCTCCTGGGCCTGTTGGCCGACGGTATGGGTGTGCATCGCGGGTGAGACTGCTCAGGGCTATTAAGGCCTATTGGTTCCCTCAGGGCCCTGAAAAACATTTGCATTGTTTGTTTATCCTCTCCCTAAACATCTTCTAATGATTACTGTCACAGGTAGGATAATAAATTAGAAGGTCCTTTCCAGTCCATTTACTCAATTCAAATATATCAGATGAAGTAAAATATAAAGTCAGCTCTTACATAAAAGGTATTCTTGACATATACCTCCTTGCCAAACTAGTGAATTTGTATCCTGTCTCAGTTTAACTTGGCTGGCCTTCATGAAGAACACAAATATTCTTCTGTAGCTGATATATTCTCACTTTTGCTGTCCGAGTCTGTTGAAGGTTGGGATACTAAAGAATGGCATTCAATTAAAGCAATTTACTTACGGCATTGATTATAAGTGTGAAGTCCAGAAAGAACGAAGTCTTTCTCACACTTTCTTTATTGTTCCTATTGTGTTTAATACAACTAGCTTTTTTAAAGAGCTTCCTGACAAATATTTCTGTTGTGATGGGGCATTTGTTATTATAGACATTCCTCCAGCAGAAGTTGGACTGAGCATTCTCCTGGTGGCCCATTTTCACCTACAGCTGCTTTACTGCCATAAACTCGACTTGAGGCTAGCTAGCCTGGAGGAAGTTGTGATTAGTGCAGAATTTATATGTTGCCTCGGTGAGGTGAGTTCCGAGAAGCACACTTCAGAATTGCTGTATGTTCTTTGGCTTGTTTTTTACTTCAGAAACCCATTAAAACTGTTCTTCCTGGCATTATTTCAGCACTCTGGGTCTTTTGGGTGCTGGCACGTTGTACTTTAAACCAAGAAGCAGTCTCAGAAAAGTTCCGAGTAGGGCATTTCAGATACATCAATTCAGCTCATTTCTGGAGATCTTTGCTAGAGTTAATGGCTTCTCTACCAATGGGGCAAATACAATGTTGCAAGTTTAGATGGGATTATTTTTTGACAGGAGCAGAAATGCTGAAAACAGCAAAATGTGTTTATATCTTTAGAAGAGTTCATGAAACTTCTGATGGAAGTTCACAATCAAATAGCTTGATAGGTATCATGCACAGGTTTTGAATACTGTGGATAATTTTTGCACTGGTCTTAGAAATTTCAGCTAGCTGTAGGGGTACAGTAGCTCTGCCTGTTTAAGTGTGACATAATTTTATATACTGAGTTATTGCTTGTTTAACCATCATTCTTCATCCTCCATTACATCATTCTTGATCAATATAGCATTTTTTTCAGTTTGGTTTAACTATTAGATGTTGAAGGATTCCATTTATTTGGGTTCATATATTCATGTGTGTCAATTATGATCCCTGTTTTGTACTTGGTTAAAATGATCCAGTAGATTACATTGAAATATTATGCATAGATCTATGACAGTTTTTCTTCGTACTGCGTAAAGATCCAAACCCAAATTAAATGTGGGAACATTTAATTTATTAATGCTTATTTTCTTCTCCTAAATATGTTCTTGATCTTAATGTCTTTTAGCAGCTTTGGAAAGGAGGAATTTAAGAGATACATTAAAAAAAAATAAAAATAACTGTTTCAGTCAGCTGATGAAGAGATTCAGATTCACGAAGGTTTTATATCTTTGGGATACAGACTTTTGTAAAATTATCAAAATATCATGCATTCAAAAGCATGGTAATGGAAATACTGTCAGTATTTTAAGAGATTACTTTGTCTCTTTAAAAGTTTAACCCAACACTTAAGTATTGTACACACAATTTAGACTGCCATCCGCTCTTCTTCAAATTTTATACTACTGTGACATAGACATGGATGCAATTTTTAAGAGTTTGAGCACTTGTGATGGGATCGGCAGGCATTTGCATTTATAGAGTCAGGAGGAATGTGTTCCAACATAAACTCCATTGAGTCTCACAGATGAAAATCTTCTTGCAATTGCATTTACACAACTCCTCTGCCTACAAATCTTACAGGAAGTCTGACTCTGTCCTTTTATCTCATATCTAAATGCCAGATCAAAAAAGAATGTGACCTTCACGACCGTTTATTCAGAAAATATCTCGTGGTTCAGCATAGAATTAGGTGGTGCAGAGATGTCATGAAAATTCTTCCAACACTAACAAAAGATAACACAATTATTCTTCTGATTTTTGTCCCAGCAGGAGAGAAATGGAACCACAGGTCATATTTATTTGTACAACAGACCACATATTTCCTTGTTTAGGAACTTTGATGAAATCATAATCTGACACTAAGACTATATTAAAGATCTGTTTCAGTTTAGAGTGATAAACAAGCTGGTTCTAAATCTCAAAATGCTGTTTAAGAAGAATTGGTATGTCTGATTGTAGTGAGTATTTGTACTGATTACTGCATAATAAAATGAGAAGTGGGGAAAAAGCTTTTTTTCCCACCAAGAGGATGGAGTCAATCAGCTTGTGGTTGTGTACTGCTGCACTGTTTTTCCTTTGCTCTGACTGCTGAATGAGCTACACTGGCAAGTCAGACCTTGCAAGTATCTATTCACTTTATCCACAGTTCTTTGGGAGCAAATGATTACCTTTCTGATTACCTTGTTCCGAGGAGAAATGCTGATGTGCTCCGAGTATCTACAAACTAAAGTTTTCATCATACTGTAACCAGAAGGAAGCAAAATACTTAGGGTGTCGGTCTGTTTCGGACATCTCTTCATCACTCTGACGCATCCATTAATCTTCTATCTGTAGCATAGATCGTCTGACATATTTAAGGTACTTTTGGGTTTTGATCTTAGTATTCTTATCTAGAGAAAAGGAGTGTGTCCTCCCTTCCAGATGCTTTCCTTTATGCTTATTGCCATGCCGGTTTATCCACAAGCCTTTTGGCAGCAACAACAGGAGCCAGTCTGATATGAACAGATTACCTGGAACCCACTGAATTTATTGCATCTTTAAGAAACAAGTTTGAAATCCTGTTTCACCTTCCAATAAGGCTGGTGTTCAATTTCAGAGATGTTACAAGAGATATAGTGTCAGCAGTTGAAATTAAATGTAGAGCCTTGACTAGGTCTAATTAGAAGTAATGTACCTCTATAGAAATTAAATACTTATTGTAGGTCCTTGCAAGTTATCCTTTTTTACCATAAGTGGAAACATAATTTTGAATCTTTGTTGACCCATATTGATGAATTTATATTTATTTACAAAAATTAATTTGAGCTGATGTGGTTTACCAGAAAAATCTGGTTGAGGAAATGTTTTCAGATGTGCGTTTACATTCAACTACTAAGCGCAACCAAAAAGTGTGTGTCGGTTGTGCATAATTGGAGTAAATATTTTTTCAGGTTTCATTCATTTGGAATCTAGGTTACAATGCTGGATAAAATAATTTAAGAGCTGTTTGAGTATTTTGGACTGGAAAATCTTCTTTTTATTTGTACAGGAAGCACTTCTCAGTTATATGCAATGACTGGACAAAAGTAACAAAGCTGCAATGCCGAATTGAATTGAAGTGACCGGGTCATTCAGGTCCTGTTGGAGGGGGTTTATGACATTTTTTAAAATGTGGTTCATAAAAGAGTTCTGATTTGCATTTACAGTGAGCTTCTAAAATGGTTCCAATTATTCACAAAAAGAGTAAATATTTTTTCAGGTTTCATTCTTTTGGAATTGAGGTTAGAACATTCAGTGAAAATATTCTTACTAAACCGGGTACATCTGTGTGGGAGGTAGTAAGAAACGCACCAGAAACATCTGTTTGGTGTTCCAGGCAATTTTTATTTTATATTAAAAAAATGCCAAGCCCCTCAGCTGTAACACTGAGAAAAAACATCTGACACTCCAAGTTTTGGCCTGTTAATTTTTTCAGCTGTAAATAGGTACAGTAATTACTTTCGTCCATCAGCAGACTATTTGCCCACTCTGCTAAACCGAGGTTTCACGACTCCGGTGCCGGGGTGCACTAGCATGGCAATGACTACACCTACCCGCAGATGTGCACGAGGGGAGGTGAGTCTGACTTTTTGCCACATGCCGGGGAGCAGAAGTGCTGAGTGGGCCACGTGGGGACGCAGGAGGGTAGATTTGCCTGCTCAAACAGCCCTCGCTGCTCCGACGTCTGTTTTGCACCTTCGCAAGGGAAGGGCAGCGGGCTGGAGGGCGGGGATGTTCGGGGTCTGCATTCAGCCGGCATTTGATGTCGCAGAGAGTTAATAATTGTAAGGGATTTTCAAAGTGGAGTGAATTATATTGGTGTTGAATTGAGTTGACCCATGGCTGCTTAAAAAGCGGAAAAAAAATGGATTTGGGAAAACAAAAGGGAACAGTAAAGGAAACCTTACTCATTCATTCCCCTTGTCTGCACATCTGTTCTTTGTATTATGATATTGCCTGCTTTTTGTTGTATTGCTTTTCCTTCTTCTGTATTTTTACCGTATCAGAATGAAAGTTAGCCGGCACAAAGCATACATAAAAATGTCAAGGAGTTTGGAAACACCGGGCTTGGTGCATCAAAGTTCATTCCAACATACTGCAATCCGCAGTCCAACAACAGTAACTTACAGAAGGAATGGTGACAATTCTCTGTAGAAAATAATTTTTACATTTTTTTCTCCGATATCAAAAAATGAAAAAAGTTTGATTTAAACAGTTGTAAAATAATATGTAATCTTACTATGAAGTCTACCTAGCTGTTCCAAAGGTTTCATTCAACAAACACCACACTTGACGATGTTCACAATAAAACTTGTTAAAGTGAAATATCACAACTTTGGTATTTGTTATTTCAACATCACATTGATAGGACTGTCGTTCATTTTTAATAGCTAACCTTATACATATTTATTGGAGTACTTTAAATTGGGATCAATAGGTATTCAAAGCTACTACACACTAGATAAAACTATTTTAGAAGCTTTCCAATCATACTGATCTTTTAGGTCATGCTTACTTAAGCCAGCATTTTCAAAGTCACCTACTTTAGTCACCTGCAGTGAATTCTGCCTCCTTTGATTTCGATTTCGGTTTTTCCATTTCATTGTACAGGATTAAGATTTCACCTATAGTCTGTATTTAGGCACCTAAGTTTGTGATCTGTTTTTTCAGACATGTCAAACACACATAATTCCCACTAAAGTCAATAGATGCAATATATGCTCAGCATTCCTGGCACCTGGATTGAATTTTGGACCTAATTCTGCAGATGTCCCATGGAGATAAAGTTCTGCATCTGCCCAGAATTAACAGGAAGGGCTACATTCAGATGCTGACCTTTGCATATTTTAACCAACTGCTCAAAACTCAATCAGTGATCATGTAGGGTTGTTTTTTTCCCCCCTGAACTACCCTATATGCTATTATTCAATTTTTCTGTAACACCACTGTCCCTTTGTTTTAAGCATTCTAACTTGGCATCTATGTCTTCAGCTTGTGTTAGCATATTACCAAGTATATTATTGCTGCTACCAAAATCACTCCAGCATATTCTGCCTTAAATTTCCTGCCTGCAAATTTCATTGAAGTTCTTGTCATAACATAGATCAATATGCTGATATGACCAGTTGTAACTCTTTATGTGAACCTACACAGAACTCTTTTTTTTCCTGACGTAGACTCTCTCTATTTTATAAATGCTCATTTTGTTTTATAGATACCAGAATTACCAACTCTAGTCATTAGTTCTGCTGCAGGAATTCTTGAAGGTCTTTAAGACGTGTCATGAGCTCTTACAATGTTAATGCAGGTGATTTTCTTATGTGTTAACAGAGATCAGGCTGTGCTAGCCATACTGCCTTATCCAGGTAAAGCTTGGGCAGGAATAGCATAAATGCCATCTTGGAGTTACGCCAATTAGATTTATATCACCTTTGCTATTTTAATACCTCACACGGCAAATGTTGTCAGTAACAATTAGTACATGAATAAAAGCATCTGCTTTGCCTGTGACCCTCTGCAGAGTAAATGTTACCTTCTGATCAGCAAAACTGCAGATAGCCAGTTGTTTCGAGAAGTTCAAACAGGGACAAGATTTATATCACCTTTGCTATTTTAATACCTCACACGGCAAATGTTGTCAGTAAAACTTAGTACATGAATAAAAGCATCTGCTTTGCCTGTGACCCTCTGCAGAGTAAATGTTACCTTCTGATCAGCAAAACTGCAGATAGCCAGTTGTTTCGAGAAGTTCAGGAACAGGGACAAGCCACATTTATTTATTATTTATTTATGTATTTATTTGTTTGTTTGTTTATTTATTTGGTATCAGAGAAAGATTTAGAAATACGGTGTCAAATGATAAAAAATTATCCAAATGAACACTGAGCCACATGAAGCCCTATCTTCTCTTTAATACTGTACAGTAGCTGTCAGTTATGTTTAGAATAATGCTTCTATTCCAGTTTTCATAACAAAGCTATGTTACAGCAAACATAAGTGTTACTTTCAAGAATTCTACAGATCTGTCCTTTTAAAAAATACTGATTTTTCAATTAGATGCTTAAATATATTTGAAATTATAACAACAGAAGCCAGCCTGAAGTACAATAAAAAAATTAAATGTCTGCTTTCAATGCATTTTTGCTACACAAACCCACAAGATCAAATACTAACACTGTAAGCATATTTCTGGCACACACATAAAAATAATCACATAATGCATACCCAGATGCTTATTGGTAAACTATGCTTCTGAATGCTCTGAACAAGGGCTGTGATTCCAAACAGCAGATAGATTCAGCTCCAGCAGCTGCAGTGGTTGCTGCCCCAGATGTCCACCAGAGGTTACCGTCCCTCTGCTGCTCCTCAGCTGCCATCGTTCTCAGCTCACCAGACTAACTCACAGACCAACTCACAGACTAACTTGCCAACTACTAAACTGGTACACTTTCTGAGGAGAGAAGAGATGCCCCACGCAGCTCTCCAACCTCTGGCAGGGAAGCAGGGCAGGCAACCGGCATAAGGAGTTAAAACCTCTAGCAGCCAAGGCTAGATCTATCTAGAATTGCAAATCAGAGCCCTAAAATAAAGTTCAGTCAGCTTGAATATGCCTACCACATATTAGTGCAAACCTAGGCTCTATGGCTTGCAGTGGCTTGAAATGAAAAGCAAACCTTTTAAAAGTAAAGTGCAGCAAAAATGTCTATGGAGAAACTGCCATGAGTTTTTAAGTCAATGAGTTCTGGATTAATAAAACATGCCGACCAAGCCAGATTGTGACCCTCATTGTGCAGGAAAAGTCTTTCCTTTTGCAAATTTCACGCTCACACTTTTTTAGGGTTGATTTCTTTCTGGCCGCTCCTTATTTTAATGGCCTTTTTGGGGCCACTGACCAGCGGGTTGGTGTTCTTGGTTGATGGTTTTGGGGCTCCACTCCGACCACTGCGTCCTGCATTCTGGTTCTTACTGCGGGCCGTTCGCAGCTTTTGTTCTTGCAGTCTCTGTTCCCACCTCTGTGGAAATGCAGAAGACAAAGAGGCTGAGTTAGGGAAGGACATAATCACAAATAATTATGTCTTAATCAAAGCTATCCTGAACCACTGATACTAGTGCTGCTTTTAACAGTTTTGTGCTCTGTCCCGCAGAGCCATTGATATCAGTATGTTACAGCTGTCTGCAGGGGGAACCTGCCACGTGTTCTTGGGTGGGGGAATTTGCACGATACCAGTTGATGAAAATGACAACTGCACATCTCATGTGCATGCTGCACCTGAGTGCACATCTCATGCCTTTCCAGAAATCCAGGGGAGCTGGCACCATGCCATCAGAAAGACAGGATCAGCACACTGGGACTCCTTTGCAAACCCCTTCTTCGCTGTATTACTGAACGTGCGACTTTGACTTTTCCTCAGAAAAGTCTGCAGAAAGCAGACTATCCTTTCACTATATATACACACACAGAGCTACAAGGGAAGGTGGTATTTACTTTCTGGTTCTGCTTTCCCCTGGGGTGGAGAGGACCGGGCATGAAAGAGCTTATGTTGCGGACAGACAACAGAGATGACCACTGAAATCACAGTGTTCAGAATTGCAATGGGATGGTTGTGAATAATGCACCTGCAGCTTTATTCAACAGCATCCCTGAGAAATTTTGAAAAGCAGTTAGATCAAAGAGCCCACCAAAGAGAATAGCTGTCAGATTTCCAAACCAAAAGTGCAGTGGTTAGAAAACAGGTTTTTACAGTGAGGTTAAGTGGTTAGGTGGTCCAAAATATGAAGAGATCCACAACGCTGCAACAGAGACTGCAGTCTTTCACCTCTAGGAACAGAAATACTTATTTTAAGAAAAGCAAGGTAGATAGTAGAACCTGGAAAGGATCTCACCTCTCCCCTCTATTAATGAACTTTCTGTTCTGAAACTCCCAAAGGCAGAGGCTTTGCCCAGTGATCAGAGCAAGAGAAGTGCTCTCCAGCTTTCCTATTTAGTATCCCTGCACTGACCCTGATGCAACCCAGACTCTTGTCCTGGCTAGAGAAGAGACCAGCCATGTTGTGGTTATGTTAACAGCTGTCTTCTGTGGTCCACAGACAGCTCAAAACATTCATTTTAAGTGGTAACTCAAGATAAAAGTTGGATGCAAGTCTTCAGAGATGAATGATGGGCATTAAGATGAAGCCACTGTGATACCTAGCTCCATACTGGCTATCTTTGTGTAGTCAGGGTCATTGTATGCATCTTTATAAACAAAAACTATCAGCAGGCATTAGGTATGTCCCACTCAAACATGTCTAAATAAGCATTTACTTTATGAAACTATTAATATCAGAAGGAATGACACGTGCTTTGAGAATTATTTTGTTTGGCAGTCATGCATCTATTTGACAGTCTGGAAATGAATGTCCAAACAGGTTTCAAGACACAATTAGAAATGACAAAACAGTGTGAGGAGGCCACTAAAACACACTGTGTGCCAGTAACAGGCCATTAAGTTGACAGCTAAGGGATTTTAAGAGTCCGAGTCATATGTCAGTATTCTCCTAAATCCCACATGGTATCATCTGCAATTGCAATGTATTTATTTTTTAAAGATTTAAAGCATGTTTTCTTTTTCACACATAGGTTTTACATGAGAAAGTGAGGACAAAAGAGAATGATACACATAGGTTTTACATGAGAAAGTGAGGAGGAAAGGGAACGATAAAAGCATCAAATACAATTTGCTGCAAGAAGGTGGTCTGTAACCTAGAAGCTTCTACTGATGGATACATGCATCTTTTTTCCTCCTCTCTATCAATTGCCAATCAGCTCATAATTAAAATAAATATACATGTATGCCCTTAATGCTCTGAAACCTTTTCTGAATTCCAGAAATAACTTTCTTCCATCTCTAAAAGTGTGAGGAAGAGTCAGACATTGTCTTGGTCCACCCTTTCTTTCCATTATAAAGAGGAGTTTACAAGCAGGGAGTGACAGCAAGTGCTATCCTGAAGCCCCAAAAAGCAGGGGCATCTGCTGCTCCTGCCTCCCAGGTCTCTATACTATAGACTTCTCCTTCCAGTGTTCCCTGAAACCAGTGAGGGGATGCCCAATACTTTCAGTGGGTCTTTAGTGGGAAGTAACTGGTGAGAAAGTCTGTGTCTCCAGCCTGCAATCTTTAATGCAGCAAAGCCCATTTATCCAGCGCGGTGGATTTTAACTTCCTTTCTTACCTAATGTGGACTATATACTCATCTGCGTATCACCTGTCTGACAGTTACTTGCCTTAGCAGTGATATGAAAGAAATTCCTAGAGTCATTATTATAATAAGCCAGAGTTCACACAAAGATCATCCAACCATCCTATTTAGGGACAGTTTGCAGATAAAACAGAAATAAAATTTTAGAGACCCTAAAACGCAAGACTAAAATTTTCAAATTTTCACTTCCACTTATATGTAATTATGAGGTATGAAAATGTTGAAGTGAAAATAATAATACCCAGAGGTGTTATGGATATCTGAAAGTCAAGCAAGTTATTGAATGCTGAAGTAGAACAAAGAAGTAGTAGAACTACTTTGTATCAAGAATATCAGCATTCTTTTCTTTGGTGGTATTTACCTTAAATCTTTTGTTTAGTTGATCCTTCCATTTTTCAACTAGACATCCATCAAGAAGCATCAACCTGAAAATTAAGAAATAAATACGAGTTATAGATATTTCTGATCTTGATTCCTGAGATGTCATTCCAGATGATTTAACACAGACTGAGGCTGAAATGAACCAGCAGGTACTGGTACTGACAGTTTCTGTGTATGGGACGATAGGCAGGAAAAATATTTTTCTCCATCCCTAAGTGCTTTCTAGTGGATTTCTAAATGCTTGTACGGATCCTTCTGAAATTCTACTCTAAACTCTGTAAAAACAGAAAATAGTTTTCAAAAGAAATCAGATTTTAGAGCCAAAACTGCAGCGCATGGCCAGTATTGAGAAAACATTTAGAGCCGTTTGTCCTCACCTGCAGCTATTCTGCAGGGGAAAATTGTCCTGTCTTGATCACTGTTAACAACAAGTGATGGGTTGGGTAACACCCCATGAAACTGTTTAAATGTATATGTACATATATTTTTACTTACACCCACTATATGTTTGTGTGTGCGTTTGTGTGCAGAAGAGTAGTTTAAACTAATGTATTTTACTTCTGAATTAAAAAAAAAGCTGTTTCACATGCACCAGTTAATACAGCTCACCTGACGAATGGTAACACATTATCTGATCACTTACATTTGTCTCCATTTCCACCTATAAATACATGAGGATGGTATTATGTATTTCCTACATGTAACTACTTAGTGAGTGCTTTAAAGTGAATTTGGAAGATATATGGACAGTCATACTTGCCCACCAATGAAATCTGGCTAGCTCCTGTATGAAAATACTGAGTCTACGTGTTACAAAATGAACAAAACAAAAATGTAACTATTCAATGTGTATGCCCTGAACAGCTTCTAAAATAGTTTATGCTAAAGCAGTCTGATGTCACACGTTCTAAGTCCCAACCTAGAAACAACTATTTTATAGCACAGGGATGCTGGAATCTCCTCTACGGCTAACTATTTAACTATTTAAACTTTTTTTTTCTTCTTTTCTTTTCATTCCTCTTTTTTTTTTTTTTTTTTTTTTTTGAGATACTGGGCCTTAACCTAATATCATTTTCCTAATTCTGGAAGGTTCTATTTAGACATCAGTGTTGGCTGGAGACATCAAAACATCATTATAAATGCATACAATTTCATACAGCACTTTGCTGGAGGGTGAGGTTTACACAACATAGCAGGGCCTGACCTCCAGTTTCCATGAACAGCGTTGCTGCTCATACCAGTTCAAAAAGAGTACAAAATGCTGCCACTCGTAGCCATTAGCCACTGTGCATCCACTTTGCCCAAACAAAAAAGGACTACAGTGAATGCAAGCCCTGCAGAATCAAGACCAACATGATACACATCTCCTTTTCTTTCTGAAGAGAGATTAGAGAATTAACATACAGGATTGAAGCTAAGGCCACATCGTGATGAATGAAACCACAACACGATACGAATCTGATGCAGCTTCTCTTCAGGTCAAATTATGGAGTGGGACCCTAACCCTATTGATGGGCAACGGGTTGCCATTGACTTCAGTGGAGATACAGCTTCCACCCATTTTGCTTCTGGCATTTTAAAAAGCTGCTGTAACTCAAAACCTTCTGTTTGCATGCCACTGAGTTCAACAGGAAACACATATAATAGTTTATATTTCTTTTTCAAATCCATTTTAGTACACTATATGAAATTAAAAACCTCAGTGACCTTTAAAAACCATCACAAAATATTTAGTGAATGGTGTGTTTTTCCATAGTAATGGAGAAGCACATTATGGTCTTTCACTTTTGAAATCTCCTCTCCAACAAAGCTCTGCAGCTCAGAGCTGCTTGATAGCAACCTTGGTCGTGGTCCTTCTGCATGACTCAGAGCATGTATCCCTAAAATGGCTAACACAAGTAGAGGACTCTAAATTAATCTTTGTGAAATACTTCCAGACCTGGAGGGGCGAGGTGCTGTCTAATAATAAAATACTGTGCCTGTTAGCTCACAAAAAAAAGTTAAGGTAATAAGGTATCAGATGGCAACCTTTAGAAACACCTATAAAATGCTTTTAAAATATCAACATAAAACTCATTGAAAATATGGATATGGCCCATCAAGTTCTGCACATAGATGTTCTATGTTCTTTACAAGTGCACATGTTCAATTAACAATCATATCACTGTATGCAAAACCAGCCTGCACGTTTTACAAGCAGCCTTACCTCTGACCCACAACACAGAGCCACATGTACCTACCACGCCACAACCCGTCCTGTTGGCGTCTGTTGCTACCGGTACACGTGGGATGCTAATGGGGATGGGATGTCCCCTTCTGCCTCAAGAACCCAGAGAGAAAAGGGAGCTGTGATTCATCACTCCCTCCCCTCCAGACCAGCGTGCTGGATTTCCTTCCATGCCTGGGGCTAGGCTGACTGCCAGATGAAAGGTCTGGCAAAGTTAGTTTTGTTTTGTCTTTTAATCATACAGCAGGACTGGCAAGCTGCTCCGAGAGTATTTACTTTTCATCTGCCATCCGGGAGCCGGAGCTCCAATGGCTGCAGCTTTGGCTGGTCCCGGTACAGCTGTGGGATCAGAAACATCTCGCTGATGGCACCGCGCCGAAGTATGGATAGGCCAGTGGAGAGGGCTTGGCTCTGTCTCCAGCAGCTCTGCAGACAGGAGATGTGCATCATCTCCTGTCCCCTCCCCTGGGGTCGGTGAGGCAGAACTATGCCTTCCTCATGGTCCTGCCGACGTGGACCATCATCTACAGCCACCATCAGGCTTGTAGCATATGAAGCAGCTCATGCCTATGGAAAGCGGTCCTGGAAAAACACTCCCAAACAGCTGGAGATGCCTGCACTGCTGCACGATGCATTAAGCAATATGCTGTCAGCACCTAATGCCACCAGGATTTACGCTCCATGTGTGAGTCAGGTTTTGTGAACACCGCATTGTGGCTCAGAGCTGAGGCTGATTAAGTGGAAAAAGTTAATTGCAAAGGTAATTGAAACATGTAGATGTATGTGTGAGTTATCCCTAAGAAAAACTATCGGCAAAACATGCTCACGATGAGGAAGGGAGCTTTGCTGGTCCTCCTTCCCGTCTGTCACAGCTAGCTATAACACTTTTCTCCACCACATCGCCAGTGCTCACCTTGAGCGCCATTCATAGCACATGATGAGAACATCCTGCTTCGGTTGAAGAGGTGGACACTGGCAGGAGGAGTTTGTAAGAAGAGGCACTTGAGACAGAGGAATTGGTGTCGAAGACTTGAGTATGTCTTTGACTTCAACCACAGTCGTTATCTCGTTGCAGTTCCCTCTTTCTACACTTTTTACTTTAGCGTGAATGACTGCAATTAGAAAAATAGAGGCGTAAGAACAACAAATGGTCTTAGAAATTTAAACACATCTCAAAATTAAATAAAACATATTAAATTGAAAGCTGTTGTTTCGGCTGTGAAACTAGAACTACTTTTTCATGTGTGGGCACGTACAGTGGCTTAGAATAACAGAGGCCTGATCCCAATTTGGTTTTCAGTAGGACTGTTGACAACTGTGAAATTAAACGTGTGCTTAAATCTTTGCCAGATCAGGCCAAGCGATCTCACCTGGAATCACACACACAAACAGCTCCTTTGACTCAGACTTGAACAACCCTCGCATAAATCAGACCCGTTCTATAGCCACATCTGGCTATTTCCAATTAAGTAATGAATAATTTACCTCACAGACAGTTAGCATGAATTCAGTCTTTTCAATAATAAAATCATTACCCTGTAGGTTGCATCCAGGAACTAAAGCATTTTCTTAAACAGAAGAAAGAAGGGAAGGTTTGAAACAAGCAGTCAAAAACTGAGAGGCTTAGGATTGTCGTGATTTACTTGGCCTATAATTTTTTTCATCTTTTGCCTTCGGATTATCCATCAATACTAAGGTCCTCATCTAAAACAGACTCTGAAATGGGTTCTTCTGACTCTGAATACACAACCATTAATATTTGTACCTTTTATTGAGGAAAACTGCATGTCTGCATGGATGTAAGAAGGTGAAACTGTGTAGATTGCTCTGAGGATGATCCCTGGCTGACTTTGTACCTGCGAACCCTGGCAGTACCTACCACTTTGTGAGAAGTATCAAATCAGAGAAACGAAGCATGATTTTTGCACAAAGGACTTTGTCTCTAGGAAATGTCAAAATAGGAAGGGTCCTATTGTCGCAAAATTCTTCAGTGAAGGAAGCATGAGAAGTGTATGTACCACAGGGTGATCAGCCTGCATCGACACTGCCCCTGGCAGCCACCAGGGCAAAAGCCTTCAAATGGACCTCCTAATGTTTGGAATAAACTTCACGTGTAGAAAACAGGAGACCAGCAATTTTAATGCAGTCTGGGTGTTATGTGCTAACTTTATCAGGACATGTGTAACAGCCACAAAACACAAGAGGGATTTCAGTTTTGGAGACTCACAATCCATTTTCAAGTCTGATTGAAACCAAGTTCTGACCAGCTAGAAATACAATTTGGCTGTATATATTATTTTAAAGGATTTCAGAAAAAATTTGATTTTATTTGCAACTTGTTCTGCTTTGTCTTGTCTCTCAATTCATTTTCCATATGAGCATGTCTATTTATTTCAGAGGAGGCTGAATAAAAATCTACCTCTCAAAAACAAGATCTTGATTCTACAAATGCAATTGAATTAAATTTTGGACCCAACCTACAGGTTTTATTCAAGCAACACTCCCACTGAAGTCACTGGAGTCAGAATTTATATGACTAACACCTGTATTTCATTTCAGAATAGTCATTTTTACCTCACTGCTTTTTCATATATTTCAGACAAGTCTGGAAGTTCATTGTCCCACCTGAACATATCACTATGTGGTACTGAGATAGATTAAGGAATTATATAAAAAGAATATATGATATAAATGCACCAAAATGCCATAACAAAAAAGTGTACAATTACCTAAGTTAGATGTTCAGCTTGACTATTCCCACCAAACTGGGGTTTGGATTTTTTTTTCCCTATACTAACAAAGAAGCAAATAACTACAAACTTACTTTCATTTGATATCAGACAAATAGAAATTGAATGGATATAATAACCCTATTGCATAAGAACTGAATAAATCCTTGGAAGAAACAACTGCCATCTGAGAAAAAGCCCATAAAGTGCAAAAGACCATGATACTACATGTTAAATTCATGGTTAATAGGGGTTTTCTACTGACATTACAGATGCTTAATCTGGTATTTATCTAATCTTAATTAGAGTTCTTCCTCACTTCCAGCATCAGAAAACCGAGGCGGGGAGCCACAGGGGAAGGGGGGTGAATACTTACTTATATTGCCAGTATGTCATGCAACATAGGATAAAACTATCGGCCAACTCCTCGGCTAGATGGTGCAAATTATCACTGAATTCAATTAATCTCTGACAATTCTGCACCAGATGAAACTCTGGCTAGTAAGTAAAAGAAAGTATGAATTTCTAAACAATAACTTTTTACCCCGCTTCAGCTTCGTTCACATTTACAAGTTTTATTTAGGTGATATACCTCTGTTTATTCCACCTGCTGGATGAAAACGGGCTGGCCAAGCAGCACGTGGTCATGCTCACATTAGACGTAATTGCACTTACTAGAGTGACCTTTACAGTAGCAAGCACCCCTTGTGCAGAGCGACCTGTTGATACCAGTGCACGTTACTGACACTTCACTGCTTTTATCAGAAGCACACCATCATCTGCGCAATGACTACTACTGCCTGCACGAGGTGTGCGGGAGTGGTGGGTTTTGGAGGAGGACGGCTAGGTGTCGTCGGGCAAAAACCCACTTGGAAAGGCTGTGGTGGAGCGGTGTCCTCACGCTGCACTTGCTGGATGAGGCCTGGTGTGGGAGCAGCACCCACACGGAGCTGCCTAACTCGCGGGGGACACAGAGGGGGATGGGACGGGCAAAGTGAAGCATTTTCCCCAATGCACTTACTGTAGCTGTAGTTCTTGGCCAGGTAGGTCGACAGCGTAGGCTTTGTCTTTTTGCACCTGCATCGCTCTTCAAAGGAAGAGAAGGGGAAACGGTTGAGGGGTGTCAGAGGGGTCCTGGCTCCGGGGAGGGGGAGGTGGGCAGGCGCCCGAGGCTCACCCTGGCCGCGGCTCTTGCAGTCGGGCTCCGGGGGTCTCTCCGGCACCAGCACGCCCTGCGTGAAGTCTGTCCACTTCACATCTGCAAACAGAGGCACGGCGGGGAAGGAAAGCTGTCGGGGAGAGGCTCCGAGGGCAGGGGCTTGGGGGTCCCGCAGCCCCCCGCCCGGGGATAGAGGGGGGTCCGCCCTACCGCCGCCCTTCCCGGGGCGCTCACCCTCCGGCGGGTCGGTGACGATGGCCTCGGGGGAGATGCAGACGCCGCGGTCGTAGACGGGGAGGTCGTCGCAGGCGAGGCTCTCGGGCCAGCTGTGGTTGTAGCGGCGCATGATGGGCTCGCAGCCGTCGCGGGCGCGCTGGCAGACGGAGCGGCAGGGCTTGATGGGGTCGTAGAGGAACTCCAGGGTGCAGATGGGCGCGTACATGGCGCAGAGGAAGAAGGGGAGGACCGGGCTGCAGCCGGTGCCCACCAGCTCCTCGTACTGCTCGATGGCGAGGACGGCGTTTTCCTGGGTGCTGTGGTGGAGGTGGTTGGGCATGCGGGTGATGTTCCAGGGCATGGGGCGGCACATGGGGCTGCGCACCGCCCCGCCCGGCGCGCCCTGCGCCCGCGGGCTCACCCGCAGCCACAGGGACACCGCCACCAAGGCGCGCAGCATCCTCCTCCTCCTCCTCCTTCTCCGCCGCCG
>NW_008794631.1:37379-38425 GCF_000699145.1 Aptenodytes forsteri | reverse complement strand
CCGTCGCCTCCAGGGGGTTGCAGAGTTACCTCCGTGAGCTCGGCACGGACGGGGAAACGCGTGAGGCGGACGGGCAGACGGGCGGGGAAGTTGCTTTTAGCCCGGTTTGCTCGGGACCGTCCCGAGGCGGGAGCGGGCGGCGGGACCGGGGCAGCGCGGGGCCGGTGCGGGGCTGCTCTGAGGGCACTCAGTCCTCCGCTGCGCTCCCCCCACCTCTGTCCCCCCACAGTCGCATCTGCAAATGGGTGGTAGAAGGGATTTCAGGCTTTCTCCAAGATGTCTTTTTTATTTTTCTTTCCGTGGTGCTCCACGGCCACGCACCCTTGACAGTGGAGCGGCATGCCCACGTGGGGGCAAGGGGCTCCCTCCCATCCTAGTCCCTGCGCACAGAAAAGACCTGTGGGCCCTTCCTTCACTGGGGCCAATGCTGCACCCCAGTCTTTGAGGGACTCGCTGAGAAAACAGGATTAACTCAATGCCAGGTTATTGCAGTGGCCTGGGAAAGCCCCAGCACGGCTGCGAGTTAGCAGCTCCTGGGCCTGCCCTGGCCAGGCACCGTGGTGCCACCGGTGTTTCCCCCCGCGGACCCGGCAGAGCTCAGGCCTGGGTGCCGCAGAGTATCCATGGGGCATAGGTTTCCCCCTTCCCTTTGTGTGCGAGGAAAGCTCATCCAGAGCGGGCAGTAAACAGCGGTTGAGAAACCCGAGAGGGCAGCGGGAGATGAAGGGGTGTATGCGCTTGGTGTCATTGTGCGTGGGGAACCACTGGCAAGGAAGAAGTAAATTCCCCCCCTGGACAGCAACATTAAAGCATCTTCACCCAGCAGGTCTCTCCTGTTCGTGTACACAGAGTGCCCAGAAGTACCCCAAGGCTCGGGCCTTGCAGGTGCCCCTCTGCCATCACCCTTCGCGGGCACAGCCAGGGCAAGCAAACCCTCCCGGCCACCCCGGGTGCGAGGAGAGGGGCAAGGCGGGCGAGGGTCCCCGTCGCCTGTCGCCCCGCTGCCGCCTGCTCTCCCATCCCGCTTGTATACAGCAGCTCGAGCA
>NW_008794631.1:17496-36355 GCF_000699145.1 Aptenodytes forsteri | reverse complement strand
GGGTGGCGGGGGGGTGGGGGGGGGCAGTTCTAGCCCAGTAATTTGTTAACAAGTTTGAGTCACGTTTCACAAGGTCTCTGGTCATTCTCAGTTCCTGCAAGTGCTAAGTCAGTGCAGGGTGTCAGGATGCATCTGTTACCTGTGGTACAGTGCACTCATCCACATTGCACAGGCCGCCCAGCCCTGGAGGACCTCCCTGTTCTTAATTCATACAGTATGTATCTGTTAAGCCCGTAACTAACCCAACAAAATCCCTGTGTCATTGCACATCTCTTGATTTGCTGAAAAATAGGTGTACAAAAAAAGCTGATCGAAGAAGGGCCTCTTTTTTTCTCCTCAACCTGCCAAGATCAGGCCCTGACAGGTTGGGTGGAAGAAATGATCAGCCCAGAGAGGCCTTCCTGAGTGAGGCGTTTCTGGGTACCAAGCGTCGGTAACTCTCAGACACCGTGTCAAGACATACCTGCCAGTGTGAGGGTAGCCAGTCTGCCCCTACCTCTGCCTCTCCCACCTAAAAATTGTGCAAATAATAGTGCGTCAGTCCTGGGGATGTGTAAGCCAAGGTGAAGAACAGCCTACAAATGCTGTATCATTCAAACTAAATGGTCTCTGCTATTGAAAGATCAATATTCCTTTTTGCTGCTGGCTTTTTTCCCTGACAATGATCAATTTCTTACCAACATCACATAGTCATCGTTTTAATCTTTCCAAAGTGTATGCTCTTCCTCGGTCCTTTCTCTGACCGAGGAAGTCAGTCCCCAAACACTCTTAAAACTGTTTTATGTGTTTCATTTTCAAGCTTAGCTTTCCCTCATTGTAAGCTTTTTTCTCTATTACTGTTTTCATATAGGAGCCATATGAAGAATGTTAAAGGCAACGTACAGCTGTTTGCTGGTGTCTGCTAACATACAACATAGAGTCTGACACTGGCTGTGCTCATACTCCCCTTCTTTTAGAAGTCCTAGGTTGACCTTCATGTTTGACAACCGTAAAACTGTGCTACAAAGTCCGATGCAAGTCTTTTCTAGCTTCTAAGTTGTACTGAGCTCATTTCTTCAAGCTTATGTTTATTTTATTTAAAAACTTTATTTTAAGATTGAATAATTATTCTACATTTTCTACTCTGGGCCAGATTTTGGCTTTTGCCAAGATCGGCTCTTTTTGCATTTTTGATAAATATTTTCTCTGGACGCAGTTTCGTCTGGACTGATAGGGCTAGAAAGAGGCAGAGTGCAGACAGGTGCACTTGAAGCATTTCTCTGTTGGTTTTTCCTGTATTAGTTTTTTTTCTCTAGACAATCTCTGACCTCAGAGATCCCCGCTGTTTCCAGGCTGACCATGTTTTCTGCCATCCAAAAAAACTGGAGGGTGGTTTTGTTATGTGCGCAGCTAGTGTCTGCTAAGGGCGTGACCCAGCTTCCATTGAAGTCAACGGAAAGACTCCCATTGATTTCAATGTGTGTTGGATCGGGTCGGGAGTTGTGATCACAGCTTCATTTCACTGTGGACACAGTGAGTCATAAACTGAAGCCTTCAGAAGTTAGAGGCGAGGGGATTTATCCTGTCTTTTGAAAAATAACCTCTCCCCCACTCCGCTTTGATGTTGGCAAGAAAAGGGTAATAATGCTAAGGCAGTGACTACAAAAGCAGCAAGAAAAATAGTTCTGTCCTGGTCTCTAAGGAAATTTCAGTCTAAATTCTCACGAATGGACACATTTTGCTCCTATCAGATGTAATTTACATGCAGCAATCAGGGTTGGCCAGCAACCAAATTTTTATACAAAGTGTTTTCTGAAGCCTGCGAATGTGGACCTTAATCAGACACAGCCCTGTTTAAGTTAGTTGACTGAGGTTAATCAGGGACACAAAGATCTGCCTGTGTGGAATGGCTTGCAGGCTCATAACCACAGGAAAACCTGAAGCTTTCAGTTTTTATTGTAGATATGTGTTTCAAAATCATGTAATTTGCTATGTGGCATTTTCATACCTACATCAACCCAGTGTTTTAAGTAAACTCCTGAAAAGTAACCATAAGGTAAATATCCTATCACTGCTTCGTTAACATCACTTCTTTGCTCGCTAGTCATTGCAAGAGCACCGGAGATGCAGTGACTGTGTTGGTAAAGGCTGCCCGCTCCCCGTCAGCCAGCTGCAGCATTGTCACCTGCCACCTGAGCACACACCTCGCTCGCTGTGCAACCAAGCGGAGCCAGTTCGTTAAAGCAGTCATTGATGGTTGTTTCAGCCAGCTTGTTGAGTGTGTGTTTCTCTGGGTCGTACTGTTGATTGCCTGCACTCTGGCTTAGAGTGTAAAAACTACCAATGGTGATCCTAGGCTGAGCTTTTTAGAGGAGAACCTACTCCAGTTGGACTCATTACTAAACTTTATTTTTCGCTTCTTTTACAGCCCCAGCCTTAGCTACACTCTGCATCTAATGTTTTCTCCAGTGTGCCTTGCCCCGCTGCTTCTTTCCCCTTCAGGATCAAAATTTTGGGGATAGACAAGGAGGGCAGGGACAGTCTTCTCTTTTGGTTTCGTGTAGCGCTCAGCTGATACCAGGAGAAGAGAAAAGAAAACAAACAGAGGTTTTTATTGAGTAGATTGTGCCGTTTCCCGTTTGGAAGAGGTCATGCCAGTAGAGTTATTATAGGATGTGAAAAGAGAGCACTTGAAATGGTTCCCTAGAGCTCTTGAGGCAGAGCTGTGTCACGTTACCTGTTAAACACAGGATGTGTTTTTTAATCCTTTATTGCCTACTACATAGAGTTACTTCCTTTTGTGCTGTCTGTATATAAATCCTTCCTCGCTCTTGTTCAACCCTGTTGGCCACCATCTCAGGACACTTCACAAAATAGGTAACAGTCATCGGCACGGTTTTGCTGTTGGGGCAAAAGTGTTTCATTTTAAGGTAACTTCTACCGGTTCAGATTTGAATATGACATCACTGCAAACTGGTGAGAAATCCTGGCACTACAAAGGTCTAAACCAAAAATCCTACTGACTGCACTGTGGCCAGGACTTCACGTGTCCTGCATCGCCTTTCATTTCCGTGGAGAAACAGTCCAAGAAGTGTACTGCCTGGCACTGCTGAAGCCACTCAACAGGCATTAGTGCTCAGTTATGAAGGAAGAAAAGCACAAAGTGGGGAGCAGAGCAGAAATCACGCAGGTGGTGTTTGAGGGCTGGGGTGTTACTAATCACATGCCATATTCATAGTTTCACCCTTATCTTCCATACTATTTTTCACAGAGTGATTTTCAGGGGAGGCCCATTAACAGTTTGGCTTTTGAGAAATGTGATGGTGGGGAGAAAAAAATTTCCATGTGGTCAGGAAAGTCAGTAGGAGGAAGAAAATTCATTTCTCTCTTCTATGAGTGTATTTTATCAGTAACCTCCATGAGCCATTGTATAGTGTGCAGCACATGGGGATGCATATGTATTTGAGACTGCTAGGGTTATTGTCTTAACAACCATAACTGCAGAGCAAAAGAACAACCTGGAGATATCATATCAGTGTTTATTTAAAAACAGAACTGCATGTTGGTAATTTCTTTAGTTTCAATTGTATTTGCAAGACAGGCACAGTTATGGGCAGGATTAACTCCTTCACTTGGCAACAAAAACTGCTAGTACAATAGAGGAGTGACAAAGCTGTGTTTAGAGAAATATGTCTGTTATTCCGGCAGGCTGTTTGCATACATGTGTCAATCCCTGTCCTTGACTGAAGAGAAGCAGCGTATGATCAGGTGCAAATATAACAGCATTCATCTGGAGAAGAGGTGATGACTTTTCAAAATAAACGAGTGTGGGCACGCGTGTGTGACTTATCTCAACTACTTCTTAGTTGTTTTAGGATGTGTGATTGTAAAGGAAAAAACAGCGGTGTCTGACCTATTAAAATCATATAATCCATCCGTTCTGTGGTCATTATGGTGACTCAACAGGCTAAGTATTGAGCTACCCTGAGTGACTGCAAATTTGTTTCCCAGACTTGGTTTTGGGAGTGGTTTCTTCAGCTTAACGTTTAGGGGAATGAACAATGGTCATGGGTAAAATTTTCAGAATTGGCCAAGTTACTCAGGAACCCAAGCCCCATTTTTTAAGATTATGTAGAGTGTGCAGACTTCTGAGACTCTTAATTTGCAGTGAAACATAGAATTGAATTTTCAGCAGTTTCTCTAAATCTAACGTGAGTTCTTGGGATCTAAAATGCTTCATAAGCTGCTGGGTATATGTCACTTTTGAGAATAGGAACTAAGGGAAGGTACTCAAACCTCCTGCATTTACTTTCATCCCATAAGTGCCAAGTTCTTTCAGGTGTCTGCTGCTGGTAATGGCTGTGAGTTTGGAAGGGTGGCACTGGAAAGCTGTTGTGATGGATGCAGGCTGGCAGTCAGATGCTAGGCAATAGCCTGAAGCATGCAGCAGTCGTTCTAGTGAGAGTTGTGTGCCATAGGGGTACGGAGGATTGGCTGTACAAGCCTCAACTTTTGCATTTCCATCGTAAGCCGATTTACGAGTTGGTTTACTGAGTCCCTCAGTGATGCTCCCTGCCAAGGCGGACGGTTCCTTGGAGAAGAGCACTGTACAAGGAAGGAGCCGTGGTCCACGAGGGCTGCGTGGAGGAGCATCGTCTCACCCGGACTGTTCATTCTGTTTGTTTCTGCCTAAGAGAGGCAATAGCCATTTCCCTTTCCAAGTTCTTGATCTTGTTGGACGTCGGCCAGGCTATACAGTTCAGGGAGGCAGTGAAGGTAATTGCCTTCATTGTTACAGGTGGGCTGGGTGGGAAGAGATGAAAACTGCGCTCAGGGGAGGCGGTTGAAAGTCTTCAGCCATCGAGCTGCAGCACTAACAAGCAAGTGGACTCAGTCAGAGGAAGTGGGAACTGTTGGCTTATCAATGCTTTTGTTGTCTTCTGTTTTATGCTTTTGACAACTTCCTTGGACAGCAGCATCTTTGTCAGAGTTGGGGGGGGGGGGAAAGGGAAAGAAAAAGATAACTGAGTATGAATAAAGCACATCCATTGCTTTGAGATGCCTTATTCTGTTTCATGTAGTGTTCTCAAAACCCTTGTTTATCCTAAGTACTCTGGAGCTGTTTCATATGTTACCGAAACACAGCACCCACCCAAACTGCAAAAAATAAACTGGCTCTTAAGTTTGAAAGAGCAGGATCCACAAAACCCTTTAAAGCTGAAGAGAAAATGTAGATAAGCTGTGTCCAGTGACCGCAAATTGATAATTTGCTGGAGTGCTGGTTGGTGTGCTTAGAAACTGCTGTCAGACACTCAACGCGGTCATTACTATCACATCAGTTATAGATATTGTGGACTGGATGTTCTTAAAAAAATAGAGGTTCTCATCAAGGAGTTTTGTTCTTCTAAAAAACATTGTCAAATGATAGCCACTGGCACCATATTGCTGTTGATACTAGTGGATATTGGCTTAAGCCTTTTATCTGCCTGAACCCTTTAAAGCTAGGGGAATACTTCCCCCCTCTTATCATCTCTTCCTTGTCTATTTGAACTCTTTGGAATAACCTGTGTTTGCACAGAAACTTATGGTTCATTTTGTACTATTGGACATTATGGTAAAAACTTAAAGCAAAACCAGGACTGCACTGAAGATATAATGTGCCTGCATTTCTGTAACTCAGACCAGAGGACCAGTGTTTTCACAAGATAAATCACTGTTATTTTTATTCAGGGATTTTTTTGCTCTTTTTTTCTTGGTAGAGACTTAGAGTGGAGATGAATAGAGAGAGAGATTCAAGTTCATAATTTGTTCTGTGCTTGCAGACAGCACGCAGTCGGTGGTGACGTGACCGCACAGCTAAACAAACACGATGAAAGAAATCTTTATATTCATGATCTTAATTTGGGCTCCATTCAGCTTGAGGCCTGATGTAATTCAGATGGCACAACTGGCAACATCACACCTATTCTCACAGGACCAAATGCCATTTGTCTGAAAAAGTATGTCCTCTGAAGGATAAACCGTAATCTTCTAATTTAGGGCTGATCTTGCACTGCTGTGAGCTGAGAAAAAAACTGACTGTACGTTGCTTTCAGAGAAATCTGAAGGATAAAATCATCCAAAGGACACTTTACCAGTTGATGTATTAGTCCTTCAATTGTAATCTGTTTAAGTTAAGGATCCAGGTCTCCTTAATGTAAAAGGGTCAGTAATTTAAAACAGTTTTAGGTATTCAAGAGAGCATTTACTGAAATGCCTCCAGAAATGCCTCCAGAAACTTGTCCGTTCGTGCAGTTAGTAGACACACTATAACTCTCTAAAATCTTTCCGATCCGTAGGCTCTCCATATCTTCCCATCCCAGCCTGGTTCACTGCAATTACAGTGCATGACACGATAGGGTGGTTTAGGGCACGGTCTCTTCCCAATGATGGGTATCCATCAGTTTCTTGTGGCTGTAGCTGTCCCTGGGCTGAGCGGTGGGTGTGTGCTGGGGCTCCCTTCATTGCAGGGTGAGGGAATATGGTCCAGTATTGTCCCAGCAGCTGGGGAGCGGCTGTGGCATGTTCCCAGGAAGAGGATTTAGGAGGTGCTACTGCATCCTGGAATTTGGAGAGAGCTAAGACCAGGGGACACACTGAATTGTTCAGTCCCATGGTTTATCTTCCATATTCAGTTGAACTGTATTTTCCTTGATATGCCAGAAAGAGAAGGGTTTTGAATATGATGGCTGCATACATTACAGTTGAGAGCATACTGAAAAGCTGAAGAGTTTAGGTTAACTAGCAAAAGATTTTTCCCTTACTTTTTGCTTACTTTTGTAACTCAGGGCTGCAAACTTAGTGAAGTCAATGAGAATTTTGGCTTTGGCACAAGGATCTCATCCCAGGACTTTATGTTAGATGCACATTTGTAACATATGTGGGAGGTACGTACAAAAAATACATTTCTCCATTTCCAATTCAAACTCGGCCTCAATTCCTGAGGTTGGTCCACACTGCCAAAACTGAAACCATCATTCAGCCTCTAGCCTTATTGATGACAGCAATGGTATAACTGTAGTGGACAGCTTTCAATATTGTGTCATAAGTGTGGAATTGGAAGATGTAGTGATAAAACCCGTGCCTCTGAATCCGGTCCGCACCCTGCTTCTGCCAGCACTTTCAAGGATGAATTTTGGTAGGCAATTGCCAGTTAGAGGAGAGGAAGTGTTCAGGGAAGGAGGCAGGGTGTTTTAATTATAAGAACAGAAGACTGTTTTTTTTTTTAACCTTCCCCCCATTTCATTTTGCAGTCTGTTCACTAATGTACTTAATTTTTGTGCTACTGCTGTTCATTGGTTAGTATTGCTATTGATCTGTTCATGTGACAAGAGAATTTATGTATGTTCTCAGTTTATTATTTTGTAGTTCAGCGGATGCTCTTCTTGTGCTTTTTCCAGTCAGAGGTCTTCCTGCTCTGAAAGTTTTCTTCTCCAGCTAGAGAACTGATTTGTTTTGCATATCAACAGGCTTGTCCATTTATTAATTGCGTGGAACAGGTTTTCAATGGGGTGACATTTTCATAGACCAGTGAAGACAGTGAAATGGTACTAATTTATGCCTTTATCTGTATGCCAGGTCATTAGCTGATGCAAAATTGAAAGGTAGGGTCCAAATATCCTTCCATCCTCTCCATTTTGCTATGAACTGATGGCTAAAGTTGACATGATTAGATGTTTCAATCCAGGAAAGGACAGTGGCATAGCAAATAATACTGAGTTATTCAGAAAAAGCATAAATGCACTTCTTTGTCACATAACATGGGAGAAGGTTAAATTTAAAGGAGCTTTGGGAAAGAGGAATGCTTGCCACAGTGGCCAGGTGTCATGAAGAGGTAAGAGTAGGAATAAGAGGCATGTAAATAAATGTGTAAGGTTAGAAACTGATGCAGTCTTAGAAATGGACTGTTGACAATTCAGGGATGAACACAGTAGAAAATAGGACAGGGTTTTCTTCTCAAGCCAGGATTTAGGCATCAGATCTCTGCAAAGACTGGAGGAAAGAGTCTTTTCCCATGCCTGTCACGCTAGGGCTGCTTTCTGGAGAAATGGACTTGTGGCCATCCAGCCAGTGACTTTTGGGCTGTGGATCTGTGCAGCTGCAGCAGCAGCAATCCAACTCCTGACCCTCATGTTGGCCAACTTCATCCCTATCTTCAGGTGACCTTCAGCTTGGCCTTCCCTGTACATTTGCAAGGAATTGCATGCTCAGCAACTTGCCGAGTTCTCTCTCTCAAAGTATTTTTACCTGTTGCTCTTCTTAACTTAAAGGGGAAATTATTGTCTCCTCCAAAATGTTTTTAAGGCATGGTATAGTGGCTGGCATGCTGGGGAGGGGGTGATGTCTGGATGGAACAGGGCCACCTTGTGCAATATTTTGGCTTTTCTAGAATAAGGAGCATTATGCCCGCATGGCATTGCATAACCTGGAGGGTACCACTGGCCAGTGAAACTTCTCCTCGTCTCTGCCAAGCAGACCTGTTTCTTTCAGCTGTTTCTGTTTACTGCCTCACTTTTATGGCCCTGGGGGAGATGCATGTATGTTGACAAGAGATGTCAGATTCCACAGAGAAACTGTGTGTCCTCCCGAGGCTCTGGAGCACGGCTTTTTGCCTATGTCATGGTCACTCTCTGATACCTGAGAGTCACAGGTCAAGGACAGGATTTTCTGCCAAGAGTTTGTTCCCACACGTGAAAGTACAGAAGGTTCAACATGTAAGACAGTCCTTGTTTTCAGCAGTGTATTAATTTCCGGAGTTGGTACCTTTTATACTTTCATACCCAGGAGTAAATTAGGGGTTTTCAACAGCAGCATAACTGTCCTTGTCCAAAACCTAATTTATGACAGGTGGTAGTAAGAAAGAAAGAATCACTTGTTTTCATCTGAACTTGTACTTTTTTTTTAATCTTTTATAAATACAGATCCTTGACAAACATTTATGGGAGAATCAGTTTAAACATTCTTTTGAAGCTTATGTGCACACATTTGGCTTTGTGTCCCACTTGATTATTAAAAGATGCTTCCCTTGTACCACAAAAAGTGAATAAGGTAAGAGTAATTTTTGCAATTCTTGCTTTTGCTCTGAGAATTTTATTAGCAACATTCCTACAGTCAGTAGGGCTATTCCCATAACTTAGCAATGACCTTATTTTTGCTTTTTCAGATTTTGTTTTTGGATTTTCATGATTTCCCGAATTTCTGGTATCAGAACATGAATTTGGCAGGCACTTCCTTCTTGTACAGTGCTCACACTGTAGTTACTACAATTATTCAGTCTTTGGCTACTAAGATTTCATATGTCTTGGGAGCTACTTAGCTATTCATTCCATGAAAGCCTATTTTATCCCTTTCACTCCTTATGAAGTTTACCCTTTTATTCTGGCATCATCCAGACTATATTTTGTGGGCCAAATCCAGCCCAGAGGGAACTTCCATCCAGCCTTCTGCCATTCCCTGCTGAATAGCTCCTTGTTGCTTTAATAATTGTCTGGCACTCGGATCCCCCTGTGTTGCTGCCCCTGTGCCCATGCCAGAGGAGCAGAAGGGGCTGGATGGATAGGTTGGAAATTACCCCAATCAATAACCCCTGTGGATGAGGGTCAGTGGTATGCACTGCCGTATTGGAAGAGTAATGGAAAAGTCATCAGTAATATGTGCGGATGCCACGCCGCATGTGTATAGCTTATTTCTTTTGCATATAAAACAACGCAGGGTTGAGTGATCTTGGGACATTATTAATGTCTTGCCTGACAAAAAGAACCCCAAAACTGTAAGATTTTGGCAGTTAAGAAGATTTGGATTATCAGATATCATTGATAGATACCAAATTATTCTAAATCTGGAACTCTGTCTGCATTTTTTTGTAAATGAAAAAAGAACATGTTTCAAAATGTAATAGGAATACGTGTAGAACTGCATAACTGTCTGATTCAACCCAAATGTCCCCAAAGAGCTATCTAAAAGCTACAGGTCAAAAGCACACTGATTCAACCCAAATGTCCCCAAAGAGCTATCTAAAAGCTACAGGTACAAAAGCTTATAAGGTTTCTAGAATTCTGGAAGAGTAGTAAAAATCTTGATTGCTGCCTGCTTTTGGATCTTAGAAGGCTGAAATTGTTTTGCTCTAGCTCCTCCCTAAATTATAAACAAAAGCAATCTCTTCATTGCAGCTGAAATTGTCTTTTAATATGAAATAGCCAAGAAGTGTCTTATCCTTAAGTTCATTAAACTCATTTGCCCTTCTCAAATGGAAGGTAATATTGCATACTTATTGGATATCTTATTTTCTACATGTATTATTTATCCTGAGGACAGTTCATAATGAAATGTGATATTGTGACTGACAGCAAAACAACGCAGAAGACCAAAATTACCACATGTATTGCAACATCCCATATTAAGGTTACTTATGATGAACTTTGTTTCTTTACTCCGCTTAAAAAATAACATTGTAATAACGCTCTGCATATTTACTTTTTGGTCAGTTGAATAGTTCACAAGTAATTCATTCCAAAAAAGTCTTCACTGACCCTCGTTGATTGACTTCTTGTGCAGTAACATACTCTTCAGAATCTGCTCCTTTATAGCTATTGCCAAATATTATTTCATATTCTTGAGCGTATGTTCAAAACGCACTGTCAACTGCTTTACTGGAGTTAGCAGTAAAGCAGGATAAGTTTTATAACATCTGTAACTAATATCCCAGGTTGTCTATTGGGAACAAACTGTTTTCTAATTTTTTTTTTTTTTTTTTTTAAGAACTTTTTCTTAAGGCTTCAATGGGGTGAGAATAAAAGCCCCCCCAAAACACCTCCACAGAATGGTACCACTTACCAGCAGGATAAAGAACAAAAACCTCTGCCTCTGTTCTGCTCTCTTCTTATTCTGAGCTTGGGACCAGTTGCAGAGAAAAAAATGGTGTAAGATAGCAATGAAGACAAACACTTACAAGACTTTCCACTGAGGTTTCAGTCTCTGATGTTGCCCATCTGTTTCTCTGTCAGTTCTGGTACTTTCACACTTAGCAAGCCTTATCTGCTGTCCTCCTGTCAGTTCTTTGTGGGAATTCATGGTGAGGTTGCTGCTTCATCTGAAAATCAGATGGCTCAGTAGATAAAATTGTTCCTAAAAATGTGGTGTGCTTGGCATTTGCCATTTATTTTGGTGAAATCCTACACAGGAAATCTGGTGTGAGACCTGTATAGTGTTTAGCTCCTGAACAGCTGGGAATTTCTCCTTAAGTAGTCTGCCTGCATGGAAGCCTGCTGTTTGTATGGATAGCTGTTGTTTCAGAAATTAATGTTTCTGGAGAGGAATGGCCAGATTTTCCCCAAAGTTTTCCAAGGGCAGTTTTGTACATGGCAGCGCTAAAGGCTTTTAAACGCTTATATGGGGCACAGAGTAGATGCAGTGAATGCAGCAAAGAAAGATCTCATTTTTCATTCTTTCAGTATCTCCTAATACCATTTGCAACTGTGGTTTTATCATATTCAGATACTTTTCTTGCCAGGAAACTTATGATTCTGCCATACTTTCAGGCAGCCAGCACTGGAAAGTTTACTCATGCTATGTAGTTATGGTAATTCTCAGAGGATGTTTATTATTTGGAAAGCAGAGTTCCATACAGGATGAGGAATTCTTACTACAATTAGTTCCCAAATTAATGTGGCACTTTAATTAGATCCAGATTTGTTGGCCTATGTCTACTGTAGAAGAAACACATTTCTTTTTTCTTATCTGTGGTGGCATCTGGGGACTGGGACACCTCCTTGTGTCATTTTAAATACCTGTGCACAAAACCACACATGGATTTGCAAAGTCAGACTAGTTTGTTACCCTCCCTGTCCCAGAAGAGAATGAAAGGGACAAATTTGGATAATGTGCCTGATAAAGCGTGAAGGTGTGGCGTCTCCTGTACTTTTTTATAGAGGGGAAAAAGAATTAGGGAGTGTAAAAGGAGATAAGGATGTGAGAGTGGAGGCACCCCTTGCATTTTGTCGATCCCCTTGTTATTGAAGAGTGAAAACGTAAGGGACCATCTAACTGCCTCAACATAGCAGAAGATGAAAGACTTGTTATTTTTTTAACTGATCTTCTGGGCTGCCTGCCTCCAAAACCAAATGTGAGCATGTAGATATTGATTCTCAGTACATATATATGTATTTTTTGTTTATTGACCTATTTATCATAATTTTTGGTTAGTTACATTGCGTTTAAGAGTAGGTGATCTCAAAACATACATACCTCATAGGCAGGTTATTTTAAGTTCCTAAATCCTTAATGTAAGTAATCTAGTCTTCTGAAGTAGAAAACAGTTGGCCATCAGAGATGGAGGCAGAATTGGGTATAATTCAGATACGTTCAGGGTACCCAGTCTGTCACATCGGGTGTGCTAATATAGTCAAGCTGGGTCAAAGTGACGTACAGGCTGGCATGGGGGCACGAGCTGCTATTTGAGGCACTGCCAAATGTAGGTACCACAACTGCTTAGCTGGAGCTCGGTAAAGGGATCCATGGTGGGTCAGGTGAGATCTCCTCTCTTACTGTGTTTTGGAAGTCTAGCACGCGTCCGAAACACAGTTTGGTTCTCTGGATTTCCTTCCTCTGAAAGAATGGAAAAATTCACTTACAAAGCTTGTGTTATGTCTCTGCAGGATATGTATCGTAACTGAGATGCTTATATACTGTAGCAATAGTAACTATAAACATTGCTCAATGTGTTCAATGTCCTTTGGATTTTTTTTTTTAACCATGCAAGTGTTCTTTAAATAGCCAGTATTCTCCTCCATGTTGGCCTAATGAATTATCTGCTGTTTGCAATTACTGTGCACCTATTTATAATCAGTCTGCACTTCATAATTCATCCCCCCCAAATATCTGAATGCAGTTTCAGGCTGTAAAATGATCCATAGATCATTTTTCTATTTTTGAAAATGTCACTTAAAATATTATGAAAAGAGGGAGAACATCTCATCATTACATTATGCGTATGATGTTTGCTAGGAAATTAGTATAGTGTATGAACAAGCATCAAGTATAAAGACAAAAATCTGCTTAAATCATTAGCTCAAACTGTTTATACTGAAGCAGCATATGTAGAAGTTAAGCTTTGTGGGAGCTGATCATAGCAGCCTCCAGCTACTACGCCTTTGAGATACACCTACTGTGTAGAGGGCTGGGGCAGGCGGTAGCAACGTGGGGCTTCTTCGTCAGCGCAGAAAGCCTTTGCCATCCTCTGTTCCTCTGGTTGCTTCAGCAGCAAGCACACTGATCCCGATGGTGGGTGGCTGGCTCTGCTGGGAAGAGCTGGGGACCTTGCCGCTGGGGGACCGTGCCGCTGGGGACACCGTCGGGAAGGGGACCTGCAGGAGCACAGCTGCGCATCTCTGGCCAGAGAGCCTCCTGCCCAAAGCACGGCCATGTTAATAAGGAGTTTGCTGGTGGAGGTGGACCATATTGTCGTAACCAGAGTGATATGGAATAGCCTTTGCTTGCTGCCCTGTAAAGCTTTAAGGATAGGGAGGATTTCCAGGGTGAGAAAAGTGATGTATCACACAGGTCTCCTCTTACGACTTGCTCGAGGCTTTGGGCATACCTCCACCCAGATGCTTTTTGTAAGAAGAGGTGAGCAGCAACCGAATCACTGTCTTGGCCAGAGTGAGTTTCCTCTGCGATTTTTGCTCCTTACCAGTTCCCTCCCTCAGAAATCACTTTCCTGTTCCCTGAATGAGTCCAACTACAGGGTTAAAGCAATGCAGAGAACCTGGGAGAGCAAGTACCCCAAGAGATACAGCAGACCAGAAAACAAATGGATAAATGAAAATGCTGCAAAGATTTCCCATAAGTGAATTCATTTTTCTGAGTTTCCATACTCTCAGAGCTGTAGGATTTTTGTGAAGTTAACTGTAGCAAATGACTACATAAAAAAGGCCCCAAAGAGGGATTTTTATGACAAAAAGATGTTTCAAATAATTTAAGTGATTGTAGTTAAGGATATAAAGATATTAATTACTTTGCCTAAAACCAAAGTCCAGAACACTATAAAGAATAGAACAAGAAATATCATGAAAGCCAGAATATTCAAAGTCGGCTTAAACTCATGGAAATACATTTTAGGCAGTTAAGAGTGCATAAAACATGTTATGTTTACCTTCCAGCATCTCCTCAGATTGCCCATTTGAGATAAGTTGATCGTTGTGTTAGGTTTTAAACATTTTTCAGCTTCTTTTTTCTTCTAAATGGAACAGCTAATAAACACCTGATCTAACATCTGCAAAAATCAGTGAAACTTTTCTGGCTGCTTTCTGGCTTTGGGTCAGGTTAATGTACAATTCTGGAGAAGGAGTTATACAGCCAAATTTATCTCTAATTACATAGCTGGTAGATGGAAATTGTAAACAGCGGCAGTTACATAAGGATCTGCTGTTACGATGTGGAAAGAACAATTGTGTTTTGACAGCCAGGGGAAACATGAGAGATAGAAGGGAAAGTCTGTTGGGCAGAAAAGTGATTTCTGCTGATGCACTTCTCTGGGGAGAGAATTCAGGAGTTTCTTATGCAGTCTTTGAATAGAAAAAAAAGTATCTAGTAATGTTGGGCACCTCAATTTTGCGATAGTTATACTGACACACTGAATTTTAGAAAATACTGAATACTGTCCCTCTGAAAATTTGCCCTTTTCAAGTATCTTCATGTTGAATATCCAAAATAGGAAGCTGTTCAAAATCACTGGTCAGTTCTGAAAATCTTGCCCATTAAATGTATAAAATAACACAATTAGAAACAGCAAAAAACTACAATATGCAAATATGAGACACTGTAAATTTTAAATAATTATGAAGGCATTTGTACTTTAAAAACAAGAGTTATTTTCATATTTGTTATGGTTATAGCAATGGTAAAGTAAAATAATTTTGGCATGGCATGTACAAAAGCTCTGAACTCATATTAATTAAGAAAAGCTCAAAGAAAACTGTGGCTCCTTGGCAGTGTATGTATGACACTCACTGTATGTATGACACTGGGCTCTGTGTCAGGAAAACACCCCAAAATTAGGTAGGCATACCTGTTTGCTAAAGACTTCAGTTTGTATTTGTGTCAGATCCTAAATGGTAAAGCTATTTCTGTCATGTTTTAAGCAGCATGGGTAGTCTAAACATGTTCAATAGGTCTAGTGACCTTTTCCTGAGTAATGGAAAACTTTCAGCTGTGCCAGGGCAGTATATTTTTACCAATATTATTTACAGGTCTTGCCCTCCGTGCTACTGCTTCTTAGAACTCTCCTTGAATGAAAAATAAATGTGTCAGGTTTTTAATACAATTAAAATGGCTATAAACATTCTTAAAAATAGAAATGTATTCTTAGCCATGCTTACTTTATCTGATTGCTATGTCTTCAGCAACTGTTGTTTCTGTGATGGACTAACAGATAATCTGTGAAAAGGTTCTGCATCAAATACAGCAATGTGTACCCTAAAGGAAGTACTCAATAATTTGAAGAGAAAGGTTTTGAAATTCATATTCATCTATTAATTATTTATGTATTTGCAGTCCAGCTGATTTTTAAGAACATACTGAGGTCTGCCAGTTTCTTGTGATGCATGGATATTGCTTACGGAGGATTTTTACAAGCAGTATATGTCTGGTGACTGCTGAAAGTTCCCCACAAAAGGAAGAGAAGTTGTGGGTTACTGGACAGTCATAATAACAAAAAGCACAATAACTCAATAGAGGACCAAAAAAACCAGTTTTGTGAAGAGCAATTTTAACTGATAGTTTGGCCTTTTAATTATTCCCTTTGAATACTGAGCATGTATCATTTGAATCCTATCTCCCCAGCCCTGATTTTAGACAGTATTTGTCTTTAACTCATTCAGGCACTGAAAACAATGTGATGGTGTAATTAAGGTTAACTGTAAAAGCGAACAGACCTGAGGATCATCAGTGTGCAGGAGATGGCACCATCCCTCAAATCCCCAGGCTCCCCATGTGAAATAAGATGGAGGCTGAGCCCTCTGCTGAGACTCCTCAGAGAGGATGCACAGTTGCCACCATTGCTTTTAAGACATCTCAGAAAGCGACCCCCAAAGGTTGTTCCGCACCTTTGGACAGGTAGCAGTGTCAAGGATCCAAGTCATAGAACTGATTGGATCAGGACTAATAGATTAAGCTTGTCTGTTACCAGAAAAGATGAGCAGCCATTGGTATTCTCTAATCACCTATGTGTAAGGCTGGGAAGGTCTCTGAGCTGCCATATAACCTGTTCCTCCATCCCAGAGAAGCAAAGCTGTATTTGGGATGTCTCTGACCCTTGGTTTTCTTGCCAGTTCTTGTAAAAGGTGGAGCTTAAGAAGATTCCATGGAAACCTGCAGCACTTACACATACAGACGTTTTCAGAGGCTCTCACTTAAACCCTCCTTGCTGAAAGGACCTACTGTTTTCTTCCAATGCTACCTTCAGGTAACACGGAGAACAATTGGTCTTCTTTTCTAGCTTTTTATATACTGGACAGCTTATCATGTGTCCTACCTCAGTCTTCCTTTTGTAGACTAAACATGCCCAGTTTCTTCATAGGTCCTGTTTCTTAAACATAACACCATTCTTGCCGTTCTCTGGACTATATCCAGTCTGTTTAGCTGTTCCCTTAAGGGTGGCATCCAAAACCAGGAACAGCATTACCACTCTGACCTCATCAGGGCTAAGCAGAACAGAATAAATGACCTCCCTAATTGACCCAGAACTGTAAACTTGCCTTTCTAAATCATTACTGTGTACTGTACCACACCTCAATGGATATGTGTTCAAAATGCCATTTGCTTTATAACCATGGAGCAATTAACATTTGTCCCTAATGATAGGTTTTCTCTCACACAGGCATTCCCTTCTTTCCCATAATTCTTTTATTTTGCACACTTTCAGTCAGGTCCACCTGGACTTTTAACTCATCAACTCTTTGTATTTGAATCCAGTCACTAATTTATGCACTCAGTAAACAATATTACTTTTGATTGATAGCTGCTGAAGGAAGAAGAAAAAGACCTGCACAAAGACTTCTGGATGAAATGAAGAAGTTATTTTTACACTGGAGGTGGGGAGGGAGAATGAAGTGCAGTGCCAGGACTTCAGGTTGCATTTATTTCCAGTGAAGTGAATCTCCATCTTTCACAAAGTTTATTTAAAAATAAGCTATACTCAGATCTTTGGATAAAGATGTTAGAAAGTTAAAGTGTACTTAGCTTTCAAACTGTGTTGTCTGATTATCCTAGCTGGCCTGACTTCCAAACTCCCTTGAAAACAGACCTAGTGTTTTTTATTTTTTACATTGGACAGATATCTGAAAGACCTGAATCATCCCTTTTAAGGAAATCATTGCAGATGGAAGGTGGAAATCATTACATCTTGGGGCAGTAATCTGGTACAAGCACATATCCTCACAAATTTTTCCAGGGAATATTCCACGGTGAAAGAAAAGCTTGCTCTATCAGAATAGGGACCTACTCCCCATCTGTTCCAAAGGGCAATCTGTTCTTCAGACTTCTTTGTGATTACTTTTTATACAGGAATGCATACTGAAAAGCAACTAACTGGCCAATTATATGCGTGATGGGATTTACAATCTCAATGAAAAGCAATATAGCTCTCCTGAATTTCATGTAGTCCCTGTTCATGGTATCTGAAGATCCTTCTCCATTTATACACAGAAGTTAAGATGTGTAAGAAGCTGCAGTGCCAAGTCCTAGCTGAAAAATTAGTGTTTATTTTTTATTATCCTTTTATTCCAAAGTAAGTGCCTGGAAAAGGGAGATTGTTTAGGTTTAGTTATTTGTGATTAGGGACCTCATCTTGCTATGCCTTTCTGATGCGTAGAACAGATATTATCATATTGGGGCAGAGCTAAGATCCAATTTCATATCCTGTCTCTGAGCCTGATTCAGAGAAAGAGGTGAAAACACCATATAAATCTGACAATTAGAGGTAAAATTAAAAACAGGAGCACAGGTATGTCTTTCATTTTGTTTTGTTTTGTTTTTTTCTTTCTGGAGATCCTCTCAATCATTGTAACCATGATTTTTCTGGCTCTCTCTACATGTTAGATTTCTGCTTCCTTTTTCTTACATTTTTCCAAGCTCACAGAGTGTCTTAATATAACTGCATGCTCTGAAGAGCATTTCCACATCTCAGTTTTGAGCATCCACTCTTTCAATTGAGTTATTTACTTCCCTTCTGTATATAACACAAAGAGGATGAGAAATGTAATAAATAAATGATAAAGTACCTCTGTCATTTCCCTCCTTATTGTTCTGTCCTTCCTAAGGTCTATAGTATATATTGAGAGGCAAATCCTGGCCTTCCTCATTCTTTTTGGTCTCCTCTAAGATCTGCTGGGATTTTCCAGTAACCTTCATTATTATTAACCTACTCAGGGAAGCAGGACCTCACGGTACTAGACTTTTTTACAAACCCAGAACAGGAAAATAATCTCTGACCTCAAGTATATTTTGATATCATGTGGCTTTACCAGTATATACCGTATTCCCTAGGAGGTGATTGCATTGATTCATTGGAAAGCATTATGGTATTCTGGCTACATCTTCCATTCCTTTCCTTTTGAGCTCTGCCGTTGTCTGCCGAGGGCTCAATTCACGAATATACCATTACTTAGGGAAACACACAGATGCTTTCTATTATAGAATCACAGAATAGTTTGGGTTGGAAGGGACCTCTAAAGGTCATCTAGTCCAACCCCCCTGCCGTGGGCAGGGACATCTTCAACTAGATCAGGTTGCTCAGAGCCCCGTCCAACCTGACCTGGAATGTTTCCAGGGATGGGGCATCCACCAC
>NW_008794631.1:0-16195 GCF_000699145.1 Aptenodytes forsteri | reverse complement strand
GTCAGGCAGGACTTGCCCTTGGTGAAGCCATGCTGGCTGTCTCGAATCACCTCCCTGTCCTCCATGTGCCTTAGCATAGCTTCCAGGAGGATCTGTTCCATGATCTTCCCAGGCACAGAGGTGAGACTGACTGGCCTGTAGTTCCCTGGGTCTTCCTTTTTTCCCTTTTTAAAAATGGGGGTTATGTTTCCCCTTTTCCAGTCAGTGGGAACTTCACTGGACTGCCACGACTTCTCAAATACGATGGATAGTGGCTTAGCATCTTTTAGCTCCTTGCAAAACATGACTCCCTTAAACACAATGCTTTATTGTTTTCCTGAATTTCAATTTCAGTTAGAATGCATTGTTCTCAGGGGTGCAACTTGGTGGATCAGACTGATTATTATGGAGTGTCAAATAGACAAAAAGGGACAGCAATGGAAACAGCGTTCTTGCTGAAGAACTTAATTTCCCTTAGTATTTGCCAAAGTAGCTAATCTGATTTATGGGAAAACAATTAAAAGAATAAGGCATTGCATAATTTTTTTATTGAGTTTTGTAATTAAAGTCACAAAAATATGTCATCCTTTAGCTGGTGTAGCTTTGACTTTCCAGCTTTTGATTCCTATATTGAAGGTTTTCTTTCTACATGAACTTTGTAATTAACAGGACTTAAACTGCCTAATTCTCTATGCTTTGGAAACTGGTAGTGCTGTCAAAGTTCCTCATATACCTTGCTAATTAGATACTTGATACAGGGGGCTTGGTTGCCTTGAAAATAAAAAAAGGCCTTTGCAATCTGTGAGTGATTTAAGTCAGACTAAAAAATACTGCTTTTACACAATATCAGGTTACATTTGCTGTCACATGTATTTGCACAATACTGTATTTGTACAATATACCATAGTCCAGCACCACTGCCAAACATATGAGATCAAATATGGTAAATTACTGTTGTTGTTGAGGTCTGATACACCAGAAGAAAAACACAAGTCTGAAATTACCGAAAACTTCATGGGAAAGAGGAAAGGAGTTCCCAGAAATATACTGAAAAACGAATGCTTCTCAGTTTTGAAATGAGCTTGCCAGAGCTTTCCAAAAGCAGATGAATGTTCTTGACCTGATGAGTGTTTATCAACTGTCTACGTGTCTGCTCAGCAGCTTTGCTCCCTTGAAAATGTTCTTAATCTGAAGAGCTGAGAAGATGAGGTTTTATAGTCATCCTCTAGTAAAGGTTCCTATTCTCCCAGTATATCTTTCTTCAATAAGAAATATGTAAAAAATAGTGGTATTTTTATGAAAATTTTGTGGGGTATGTTATCAAGAGGATACAAGATAACTCAAGAATTACATATTTGGATGTACCTGTCCGTGCACACTAGAACAGAGGATTTGTTTGGGATATTTTTAGTGAAATTTCTTCTAGTTAGAAGTGTTCTGACTTCTTTCACAGTATTTAAAATGCCTTTTTACAAACAGAACCGGCAAAGAATTAAGTAATACCACAAAGGCAGACAGATGCTTCAAGCTTTCAGTTAATCTCAAAAGAGAAAGTAAAGTTAGCTTTGGAATAATTGCAGCGACCTCAAGTTGATATCTTAAATATCAAATACTGTTCCCTGCTGAGTAATACAGTATCTCTGATACAAATCATAGATAAAATTTTGCCTTCATTTTTCAATTGCTTTATAATAATTACTAGATTATATAAGTCCTGGCTAACACGAGTGGGAGTTTTAAGGATACAAAAGCTGCAGCTGGGAAAACTGAATCAACAGGTTAAAGCCCTGGATGCATGAAACCCCATATGTCTTTGCAGGAAAGGAAAGTCTGTTTTACAAGAACCATTGTTCCATTGTTTTTGGGGGCAGGAATTGTGGTTTTGTTTTTTGTTAATACAATGCCTTGCACAACTGGTTCTTGATCCCCGATTAGTGTCTCTTCAGTGCTACAGCAATCAAAAAATAAATAACAAGAAAGGCATTTTAAGGATCCGGTACTGTAAGTTACTTGTCCAAAGCCACAGAGCAAAATGATGCAGAGCCAGATTTAGCACACAAGGAATTTCTTTTACCCAGTCTCAGCCTCAGACCATTATTTTGCTTCTCTCTAGCAAATGACCTTGTCTGATGTGCTTCGATACATCACGCGGGTCTTGGCATGCCACTGCCAACACCTCTGCTCCTCTGAGTCACTATGAAGGCAATTGGACAGCAAACAGCTCCTTCCTTCTAGGTTTGACGCTCACGAGGAAGCCTTTGGAAGTGCAGAAGTAAACCCTGGGAGTCACGCGGATGTGTTAGGTGATGGGCAGGCTAGCATGCTTCAGGACTGACAGCTGGGAAGGACCTCAGCATAGGGCACTTTTCGGCAGGACACGGTGCAGGCTGAGTACCCGAAAGAGAGCTGGTAGCATGGTCTTGAGACTAATGACTTTTTTTCTGACAAATGTTAAAAAATAATTCATTGTTTTGAATTGCATTCATAACATGCAGAACAATAATCCATTCAAAAGACAAGTCATTAGATGAGTTTATTGGTTTCAGTCATTTATGAGAGTCCAAGAGTGTGACTCTGTGTTACCTGGGCTGTCTCCTGGGAGGCAGCTCTAACTATCTCCCCAAATTTCAGGAGGAATCTCCAAGGTAGGACGATATTTGGATGCACACCCACTCCTCACAGCGTGTCCTCAATGCAAGTGCTTTGCCTTGTGATTGTGTGGGCACGGTATTCTGCCCTTGCATTGAATTCAGACGGTCTCTTATTTGGAAAAATACTTTCCTTAGGCTGGGGGAAGAGAGTACTGAACACAATGTGTATCCCACCTGTCTGACATGATTATTTCCAGCAAAGTCAATGGAATTATTTGCACAGGATATGGTCCAGTGTTAAGAAATTCTTTAAAGCATAGGAGCAAAAAACATGTGTGTCTTTATGTGCTGGAATTCATCCATTTTCAGGCACAGACAAAGGGAGTATTAAGGACCATGAGAGAGTCCCATTAAGGGCATAGTGTGTAAAGGGTGTGAAGCATAGGACAGGGTAGGATGGAATAGGATAGGAAAGGAAAGGAAATAATCTCAGTCAGGCAAATAGGGTAACTTGTCCAAGTAACTTCTCCAAATCTGTTTGAAGGTACCCAGTGAACAGGTTGGGGCTTTCTTGAAGTTACAGTTTAAGAAATGAAATTATTATAAAAATAATATTAGGGGTGGGCACAGGCTGCAAATATGTTATTTTTTCTGAAAAACCAAACTAATTAAAAATCATTTCCTCTTCTATTTCTTTGCCAAGACCTATTTTCAGGACTCTGTGCTTCTCCTCAAGCAGCCAATGAAACCTTAGGCACCTAAAACAAATAGAGGCAGTATACTTAGGAGTTGGCCTGTAAAAAAAAAAAAAAGAGGAAATGATTTTTAAATATTTTGCTTTAAAATATGCTAGATTTTCATTTTTATATATGCACATTTTTAAAAAAAAAAAAAAGAGGAAATGATTTTAAATATTTTGCTTTAAAATATGCTAGATTTTCATTTTTATATTCATGCACATTTTGTTATTAATTTTGGCTGGTAAATAGTTCTCTTTATAAAACAACAACTTAACCTTTCATATGCAGTTAAACTCAGATCCTGTGTAATCTTAGGTTTCTGTACTTGCTATTTCCAGGACACACACAGGAGCAATTCTCTTTAAAACTTGGATGTGAGATACATCCAGGTTGAATAATGACAGTGTAAATCATGTTCACTGCTTACCCAGCGCTGCCATGCACAGTAAGTAGAGACACGCTCTCTGCAGTTCTCATCTTGTGTGTGTGCCACTGTAGCTGCTGAGTTCATCCCAGCAACACATCAAATCCTGCGACTGGCGTCTCTTCCACATGTGTTCGCTCTGCATCTCCCAGAAGCAAAAATGTAGGTGGTGGAGCCTCTTGCTCTGTAGAATGGGTGCTACAGAGATGCTTAGTGATGAGTTTGATTTGTTTGGATTTTTCTAATTCTTGTTGTCGTTGTCGCTTTATAATGCACATCTTGCTGTCTGCATGGAAGATGGCAAAGTCAAGAAAGTAGGTTTTTTTGGGTTATGGCCCTCCTTCTGCAAGTATTCATGCCATCTGTTGAAGTCACAGTGGCTACCCATGTGCTGAAAGTTAAATACATGCATTTGTCAGATTGAAGTTTGAACTACTGTTTCACTTGACTAAAGGTGGCACATGTCCCTCATGCAATGATATCAATTCACAGGTTACAAAATTTACAACAAAAGATATTTATTCCATGAAATAATTTATAAAGGAAACAATAAGGAAAAAAAAAAACATGAAAAAATTGTTAAAAATGCAAATAAAATTTCTGTGTGAAATAAGTTTTAAGTAAGGATTTAAAATAAAAAAGAAATGTAATTGTTTAAATTTTATTCCCATATCTCAAACACGTTGATAGACTCATCTGTAAGGCATTCCCCTTCCCACTTTTATGGGAGCTGCTGGGCAGCCGGCTGAACAGTAGTTGAGTCATTAGAGTCTGGTTGCAAACACATAAATAAGTGTATTTTAGTGTTCTTGTGAGTATGTTCTCTGGACTGAGCGTGATATAAAAGTTACGTATGTCCTTATGTGGTCATAGGCTTGGGTTTACGTAAGGAACCAGTTTATATATACTGAATTCTTCAGTAGTGTAGCATGACTGGAGACATTGCCTTTGACTAAGAAAATGGCAGGTGAGTTTAGGTTGCTACGAGTCATCACAGAAGCAGGAATATTTTAAGATATGGGCAAGAGAACGATTTACCATGGGGAAGCCAATATATAATCTTGCAGCTTGTCAGCCTCTCAGTGTGAGTCTCGTTAATGTGTGAGAAGTTCCCGGTGACTGACTTCCTCATGGAAAGTGGGATATGCTACCTCCCGTGTTGCGCAAGGTCGTGCGTGAGAGGTATGCCCCAGCTCACTTCGTGTCAGCCTCCTTGTCCCCTTTTACATTCTTTGTCACCGTTCAGTTTGGCTAATGCCTTTTAGCCTGCCTACATTTCCACACACACGGGATAAGTGATCCTCTCAAGAAGTGATGGGAATGTTGCTCTGATGCTTTTTACCATGATTAGACGCTTCTCATAGTGCAACCTTTAAATGCCTCTGTGTCAGTGGTGGGTGAAGCGATTCCTGTCTGATGCAATTGTATAGTGCAACAATTAAAACTGTAAATTGTTTTGTTGTCAGCCCTATTTTATGTAAACTCCACATCCTCCCCAAAAGAATGTGAAGACTGCAAAGAGAAACATGCAGGAGTTGGGAGATACCAAGAGAAGGTCCCCTCTTGCTTTTGTGCATCATCTCTTCAATTACATGGATTGTGCCCTGTTTTCCACCAGCTTCCCGTCCTGCCGACGGTATGGGATGAATACTGTTAGGGGCTAGCATCAGGGTTGTGAAGTGGAAGACGCCACTGTCCAAAGGACACCCAAGCCATTTTTATTTTTGCAGGAAATGGAGGCAGCATCATGAATGAAGCAAGGAAGTACAGATGGAAAGAGACACTATTACACATCAGCAAGATGAAGCTGTTTGAGGGAATTAATACCATCCCTTCCTTTTCTCTAGAGTCACTGCATAACAGTAGACTGTAGCTAAATACTTGAGCTGAAATATTCACAGGAAGCCTCTAATAATGAGTGCACAGTTTTGGGGGATTTAGAGAGTGACTCCTGGCTCTCCTTTGCAAAAGGTGCAGAGCACACATGAGGATGCTTTGATTTGTGCTTTGAACAACTCATCACCTGATTGATAATGCTAAGTACCCTGGAAAAGTTAGGCCTCTGGTGTTTCTGGTTACGTATTCAAAATCAGATGATACTTCTGATAATTTTAATTTCAGTTTCTCTCTGTTTCTGTCCCCAGCTACAAGGTAAGGATCATACCACCTCCTTTTTATAGGTATAGAAACAAAGTCACAGCGTTTGTGGTAGACCCAACTACTATAACTAGTAACTAGATGAAAATGTCCATGAAGAGGTTTATCATCTATCCTTAGAGTAGGGCTTGGTCACTTCATACTCTATAGAAGATTTTTTTTAAGTCCTTATTAATTATCCATTTTGTTGACCTCACCTTCTGGCCTCTCAAGCTCATTGATCTCCACACCCCTCCTTATCTCTACCTTACTATTTTGCTCCTCTGCTTTCTCCTTTCACTACTTCCTTGAGTCTGGTGGCTTCCAGAGAGAAACTTTGCCATTAGGAGGGAGAGCCTCTCAGTTCTGCACTTCGGACCATGTACTTCCCCCTTCAGCGGCATGTTCCACTAAGCCTCATGGGTTTCCATGGAGGACCACCTGTGAGGGTGGCAGATACCACATCTGACCAGCACAGAGAAAGGCTCTACCATGTTCATGGGGAATTGAATCTATCCAGCCTATGCAAGCAGATTTTTTCAAAGGCTTATAACTTAGCCAAATCTGGGCACCTTTTAATAAAAACTTTTCCCCTGCCAAATTTGAAGTCCTTTCTCCAAAACATGGAGGCACGAGAACTTTTTAATAAAACAGTTATTAAAAAACAAAACAAAACTAGGAATAATAACATGTTTTTCTCTCAGTTGTTCTCAGAAAAGTTGTTCTGTTGTTCTCAGAAATGGCTGAACCAGTTCAGCCTGATTTATTTATTTTGGAAAGAGTCAACTGAGACAAACTTTCAGCATGGGAAATTTCAGCCCAACTGGTTAGCCTTTCTCAAAGTTTGGCAAAGTTTAATGCAAGTGAAAATGGGCTTATACTGAGAAGTCAAAGGCAAGCTTACTTATCAGCAATGCTCCTTGCTTAGTATAGAAAAAGACTATATATATTAACTGGTTTTTTTTTTAATGTTTCAGATTCTTTGAGTATATATTGCTCTATAAAGATGCAGTGATGTTTCAGATTGAGCAAGTTACAAAGCTTTGCTCGAAGATTGCTCTGACAGAGCCATGGGATCCATATGATATTCCTGCCAATTCAACTTATGAAGATCAGTACTACATTGGGGGACCTGGAGACAAAATTATGGTACAGGAATGGTCTGACAGAAAACCAGCCAGGAAATGTATGTGCATGCTTTTGTTTCATCTTAATAATAATCATTGTCTCTGCTACCCAGGGAAAAATAAAATTATTCATGTTTCACCCCAGCTTTCCATATTTCTATAAAGTTTGCTGGAAGAAATAATAAATATACCCTGTGCACAGCATATCATTTTATTATCAATGCATTTTATTAAGAAAATGTTTCATATCTCAGCAGGATCAAGTATGTCCAAGGGACTTGACTGTATTTTAGTTTGTATCATACAGATTTTGGCATGGAAGAGCATCATTTTGCATTTGAATCCAGCAGCCTGTATCCAAACTTTATCTAGAGAAGAACTGGTAATATAATTAGGGGCACACTCAAACTAGAGTGTGTATAATAGAAACAAAGCAGGTGTCAGTGTGTGTCTACACACTACTATCAAATGTTATCATAGAATACATCCAATACATGGTTCTGCAGCAATGGACATCCTTAATATGCACATAAGTTTTGTTATCCGCTACACTAGTAAGAAACATCTGCTTGCAAGGCTTAGTTCTGCACTTGGCAGCTGAACACCTGCATCATAAATGAAAGTAGGCTGAATTTTCCAAGGTACAGTATGTTAGGTTTTGGATACATAGCAATTTATTAGCACATTGGCTTCAATTTCATCTATGGTTTACTGATGACCCAGACAACTATAAAAATAATTTTTAAACCCCCATGAAATTTATGGCATTATTCAGCTAATGCAATACTTATGGTTATAGGCACCTAATATATAGGCTGGTTATGAACCTGAGCATTTAGCCAGGGGAAAATATTTCTTTCTTGAATAAAAGTAGAAAGAATGAAGTAAAAAATGAAGGATAAGATCGTTAGACCTCTGTAACTAGGTCGATATATCCTCTGGTATTCTACAAGAGGCAAGTTATCACTTACTCCAAGGATTTTATTTTTCAGATCTGGTATTTTTGGGACTTTTGTGGAACTTAATATCCAGATACATTCAGTTAATGATGTGTGATTTTTATCCTGTAGTATTTTGTATCTCCAGTGCTTTTCTGTATGATCATTCATAAAAATAATGTCTTAAAGTTGTCTACCCATCCAACTTTCAGCTAATTGGCTTGGATTCTAGAAATTGTATTTCTGTAAAATTATAAAGGTTTCAGTGGAGATACAGGCTACCTTGGTAGCATCATATTTTACCTTAATTTTTTAATCAAAATTCTGATAGAAGACTTGTTGAGGAAAAGAAGCCTCCGTTTCTGGATGCTCAAAACCAAACTCATTGAGGTCAGAATGTTTTTGGTGTATTAGGATGCCCTGGAGAGGTATGTTCAAATATTGCTCAGCTTGCCACCCTTTCTTTAGATAGTGTATGTGTGTTTCATGTCACAGCTTATCTATTTCTGATAATGTGATTGTGGTACAGTGTATGACACAATACTGGAAGGACAGACAATAAGTATGTTTGATTGCTGCTGAGTAAGAGAAAATAAGCCTCCTTGGGACTGGAAAAATTTGTTACAGGCATCCCTCAGAGGAACTGATTTATGATCGCAGTAGGTAATTTTGTATTTTAACCTCATGAGTTTCTGCTATCAAGAGATCTGAAATACACAAAACAACTGGATGAAGTGGTGTACAATGGAAGGGGTAAAGAAAGATCACAGAAGAGGTGCATGGGGTTAATAAAAGAGATTTAGAAGTGAGGGGTATTCAAAGGAAAACACCTCGATGGTATTGACTACAGAAATAGCATAGTGGTGAAAGCAGAGGTGATGGCACAGGATGAGGGAGGAAGAGAGTGAGGGAACACCTTTGAGATAAGCACGACGTGGAATTAAACTGAAGTTGAAAAAAGGGACGGACTTGCTACATCACATACGTGGAGGAGATCAGCATTGAGTGTACTCCTGAAATAATTAATGAACCAGTAGAAATGTCTGAGAGGAATAGGAATTAAAAAAATTAAAACATGATGATGATATGAATAGATGATGGTAAACAGAAGGGATGAGTTAAAAGAAGAGATGGAGCACTGGAGTTGTATTTGGAAATGTTCCTCTTCTAATGAGACAAACCCTCTGTGCTTGAGACAGTAAAATGGAGAAAGATGAAGCAAGGTCGTGTTAATTTGGATTAAAGATGTGGTGAGTATCATCAGTGTAACAATGACAGTTAAGATTATAGAGGACCAAAAGCTGTGGAAGCAAAATGCTATGGCTGTCAGTTCTGGTGCAGAGGAGTCCCCAGCACAGCAGAGGACAAGAGCTTCCTTGGGTAGGTGAGTGCAGAACTTCCTGTGCACAGGAAGGAATCGGATGTCCCGCGTAGTTGGGGGGACTAAGTGTTTTAGAGTGTCAAAGGCTGTGTTGAGGGCCAGCATTGTGAAATGGACCACAGGTTTCCAGTAATCACATCTTTCAATTTGTCAAGAACAGAGTGTAAGGTAAAATGTCCCCATGCTACCCAAGCTGATGGCACCAAAATTTGCCTTCTGGGAAAACAGAGCATTTCATTGCTTTACTGGTAACGTGAATAAGTGCTGACACGAAAGTGGCATGAGAGATGAGAGAAATCTGACTTATGCAGAACACAACTAAATTTGGGACTAAGCAGAAGAGATGGTCCTTCAGTAGAGCTATACTTGAAAGGTGACATACCAATGCCATGACGGTATCATGATCTGAAATGTGCTTGACACCAATGTGTTCAGGTTTAAGATCACTGTGGTGTCCAAATTATACCAGTTTTGTGGCCTTTCTTGGTGTTGCCATGCGTATGGACAGAACTATAGGCAGTTCCAGCCTATAGGCTTTGCCTGAGGAATGGCCATTTTTTTGACTGACATCATCGTGACACATTCATTCATTCTTGTCATCTAAAGTAGTCACATTTCTGCTTGGTTACAGTGGAATCCTGGGTCGGTGTTTACACAGTCAAAGACTGTTACCCAGTACAGGAAACCTATACGAAGAACAACAGCGTGACAACCTCCACTCGCTTTTTTGATCTACAGCTGGGCATTGCCGACCCCTCGGTGTTTACCCCACCCAGCACCTGCCAGACAGCCCAGCCGAGGAAGATGAAAGATGAATGCTGATTATGGACACTGGCTGCCCTGGGCAAACAAATATTAGCCAAGAGGATGGTTATTAATAGTCAGCTGCTGACGTCTAACCTGATTTTTCAAGCTTATTGTTGCTCTTTTGGGAATTGTAAGTTTTCACTTGAAAGAGAACATAAACATTTAACTGAGTAAAATACGTAACACAAAAGATCTCTTTCATCACATTAATCTAGTCAGTGATGCACTTGCAATATTATATAGTTACCACTAAGATAATATTTATAGATACTATTTATTTAACCTGTGGCTGATTTTCCTTTTGCAAAGGTTTCATTATTTATTTTTTCAAGAAGACAAAGCATAAGCAGACTGCAATAATGGTTACATCTAGAAGGAAAAGCTAGATTTTGTTGTTGTTATTACTTCTGGGGACTTGAGGGAAGGGGAAATATGTCCTGGGTAAGACCTCATCCCTAACTGAAAAATACCCTGTTTTAAACTATGTACCTCAAAAGTATGGCGATGCGTTCTCTTGGTTTTGTTTTGCTTTGTGGGTTTTTTTTTTTTTTCTTTCTGCCCTTCAGGAAGCTGGTAGTCTAATGTTTGAGCTGATTTTTTTCTTTCTGAACAGAAACTGGAGTAGCTCTATTCATGTAATGCTAGCTGACATGCAAAAAATACTTTTCTGTCTCTTGGGAGAATGGCGTGAAAGGAAGGGAAGGAGGGAGAGGGACACCCCCAAAAAAGTAAGCCAAAGTTTTCTTGCATTTACTACACTTTTGATGAAGTGTTCCAGTAGGGTGCAATGAGACATTTTTCAGTCATATTTTACTTTAGCACCCACTTTTCAAGGCAATACTAGTTTTAACCTATGCAAAGAGATTAAGAGGTACTGCACTTTAAACGGCTTTAATATTTTGTAACTATTTTCAAAAGTCTTTACTCAAAGAGTATGGAAACACCTTTATAATTCCAGGTAGAAGTGAAAAAAAGCCGTTCTTAGTGTGTAATTAGTAAAGGCTAAATCAGTGTTCACACAGTGCCTGGTGATCCGGATGGAGTGAAAGAGAGAGCTGTGTGACCGATGTGGGGAGGTGGAAGGAGGAATGGGAGGGAGAGGGAGAGGTTTTAGATGTCTTCTGTCTGGTGTGACTACAAGGCCCTGCAATCTAAGCAGAAATTACAATCTTGCTTTCTTTTGCACCCACTCCATTGGTGCCTGCCATATTTGCTGTTCAGCCAGCACTTCAAGCCTTATCATCTCCTCATCCTTTTCTGGTGGCCAGAGTGAAAGTTTCCTTGAGGCAAATAAATAACTAACCAAGACAAGCATGGGAAGTGCGCATATTTTGCTTTAGAAAATTCAAACCAAATCTTCATGCACCTTCGGGCCCTCAGAAGTGTGGAATGGTGATGTGTTTTGCACTTTTACCACATGAAATTAATTGGTTTATTCTGTAAGTCTAGGCATGCATTTTATTTATTATTTGCAAATATGTTTAAAGCCAGATTCTTGTCCTCTTACATGTGTTAGGTAGTAGTTTCCTCCAGAAGTTGTGTGGCTGAAAACAGTGCAACACAGGGAATTTTGGTGTGGTTTTGGGCGGAGTTATCAAGTTCTGTTGCTTCCTCAGTGGCTGCTGGACTCTTTCCCCATAAACATAGGGTTTTTTTCAGGACAACTTTCAGTGAAGAGAAATGATCCAATTTGACACTGATAGGAAGTCCTGCATAAATAGGATACATCATTTTCTGGCCAGTAGTACCATATCTGACAGAAAACTGAAAGCGTGCACCATTTCTGGAGGAGAGATGCTGGGCAGACTTTTAGTGCTTTGTATGCTCATAACTTTTTGTACGTAAGCAAGTGGTACAGTGGTTATTTTGCTTTCACAGTGGTGATCAGAATGGCATTTTACTTTGCCTTGTGCCTAATGAAAGCATACACACATAGCTGCTAAAATTTAGGTAGTTCATTAAAAATTTTCTTTCGGACATGACGATTTCACTGAAACATGCTGGTAGAAAGAAGGATTGGGTTTCCTTAAATTTAGAGTGCATTTAGTCTGTACTTGCCTTCTGTATTTTTTTGTGACAACCTAAATGCTGAATGCATATTGTTCTCATTAGGGCAATGATTAACATGCATTTCTTAATGTGTGTCTTGTTAGAATCTGGAAAATATAATAAATCTGGCTAGCAAACATGAAGCTGTGGTACTGTGTCATTTGGGATGACTTTGTTGTGGTAGAGCAGATAGCTGAGTAATCAGGGTGTTTGTATTATGTTTTGCTGACAGTGATATCATTTCTAGCAATAACATTAAATGTTCCTTTAAATATGAACTTGAAAAAGTCTGGTACACAGAAGTGCTTTAAAAATGTTGCCGTGACATACAGGGCAATTTTATATGGCTAAATATGTACCTCTAAAACAATGCTGTTGTCTTCATATTTATGCTCTGCAAATTCAATAAAGAGAGTTGTCAAAGAGATGTCAAACAACAAATTTTTGGATTACGTGTTTTAAATTAGCCACGAACCAACTATGAAGCACAAAATGGTATGCCTGGTTTGTTTTCGTTATCATTTGCTGTGGTTTGTTATCATGTGCCACAAGAGACATTTTGTCTTTATGCAACTATGCCAATGACTCAGTAAGAATGAGCATAAAAGGACTTTAAAGTAGCCATATAGTGTGCTGCCACATAAAGGAAATATGGGGCTTTCATATGTCTGATGGTCTGGGGAATTTGTTTGAAAAATTAATAATAAATTGGTATGTACATGAGTTGCATTGTATTCTACTGGGTAACAGTGACAGTACCTCGGAGCTGGATATCCTGTGAGACAAAGCTGGTTTTGTGAGATTTCCAGTGCTCCTGGGTTTCGGCTGGGCCAGAAATAGTGCAAACATAGATCTGCCTGCCATATTTTTGTATTTCTGCTTGGAGGCTTTGCTGAAAGCAGGATGTGTAGAAACACAACATTGTTTTATTTAAAGTTAACCAAACATTCCTGAACCTCAAAACAGGTTTAGTTTGAGTTTGGGGAGGAGATCTGGGCATTTGGTTCAGTTCCTATTTTAACAGTTTGCTTAACTCTAGTATTAGGGCCAGATTTTACTGCCTCAAGCCATGCTGCACACCATGGAAGTGGTGCCATTTACCAGGGCATGCCAACTTTCATGAATAATGTAGGAAGAAATACAATAATCCATAGTCAAAGTGAATTTTAGTCAGGAAATCTCTAAATGATACAATATTCTTATTTTGGGACACTAACAAATTTAGTGTGTTTTCCACCTTGAAGTTCATTTCATTCTAGTGCTCATACTTACTCCTCGCAACCTTTCCCACCACCCTTTACTTCCTAACGTCAGTGGAGTCCACTTCCAAAACGGCATTTACAACCCTCACTTCCATTTATTTCAGTAGGAGTTCAGCACCTAAATACCTAATGGAGCTGATCTGGACCTGACCTCTGTAATTTTGCCAGCAGTCTTATCTCAAATGCAAGAGTGGTGCCAGCCATAACCACATGTGAACAATGCACACTGAACTACATGTAGGTGACCAACGGTGAGAGCAGCATTGGCTCAGGTGCAATTGCCGGTGCCCAGAAATCCCAACCGATGAGAGGTCTTGGTGCGGCTCCTGCACCACATCCTGCATCTCCTGCATCCTCTGCCACAAACTGGCGCTGAAGGCAAGCTGCAGGATGTTCCCACATGACAGAAAGACACGTCATGAAATCATCAGCTGGTTGCCTGCTCCCTAGCCGTGAGGAATAAAGGTTTCAAAAGAGCACCCACACAAAAAGATAGAGGTCCCTGACTGTAATGATCCCGACGTCTCCCTCAGCTACCTTTCCAGGAGGCTGCATGTACAGCACGGACTCGGGCACATACAGGTTGAATCTTCACATCTGCACTTAGGCATAGAAGCAAATAAGGTGATCTTGGAAGGCTCTTTAAACACTTCTGAGCATTTACTGCTTTGTAAGGGGAGAGGGAGAAAAGCTTATGATCCGATGAGTAGTCCCAGAAAACAGCAACAGATAGGTAGGATAAGAATAATGAGGTGCTGCTATGAAGCTGCTAGCGTAAATTCCCAAACATTACTTTGAGTGCATACTCGTTTAACGTGCTCAATGATAAAGACTGGTGTGGTTTGATGTGGCTGTTTCAGCACATAGCCTGAAACTGTGTACTGAATGAAATAATGCACATAGTTATGGTATGATATTTTGTTTGAAGTAAGGAAAAATAGCCCAGCAGTGCACATTTTGCAGGCATGAGTGAGCGACCAGTGACCTGCCTGTTTAGCTACAGGGATACTATGTGCCTTTCAGGAAGGGTGCTGCCTGCTGCCTCTGAGTGGACACCGAGCACATCAGAAGACAGAAGAATTCCTCTTCTCACCACTCCATCCATGGCAACCCGCTTCAGGCTCCTTCCTTTCCCGCTCTGCAAAGTGGGAACAATAACTCTGCTTTTCACTTGCTCTTGTCTTCCCGACTGAGGCAGCTCTGGGCCAACATCATCGCCTCAGCCAGCAGGGTCCACAGAGGCCTGCAGGCATTGCTGCAGTAGCACAAATGTCACGGAGGGTTCCCAGCCTCTGCCTTACAACGTGTAACAAAACCATGCATGTGTTATATGTGTGGGCTTACCCTTTGCACCTCTGCATGCTCACTGAGTGTATGGGGTTGTTGCTCATGTGCTTAGCACCCGGCCGTCACCATTAATTGGGCTCAGCTCGGGCTTCGTTGATGCCAGGCAAAGGGGCTCACTAGCAAAAGGAAAGGAGAGGAAAGGAAAGCCTGCTGGGCTCTCCCCGCTTCCCACATGGGTTTTTCCCATACTTGCCCAGCGCTGATAAACAGCTTTGACGTTCCTGAAACAGCAGCAGCTGAGTTGCCAGCTTTGCGTTACAGCCCATGTCACGCAGAAGGAGAGGGCCGGGTTTCACCCTCCGCACTAAAATTATCCTTCAGGCCAGGCCAGGGACTCAGTTTCATTTTCGGTGGAGAAAGAATACCTGCTCCCATCGCCCCCGCTGCTGCCGTCCCAGCCTGGTTGGCAGGGGTTTGTGCCCGTGCCACCTGCTGCCGGTCCAGCAGTCTGTGACAACCCCCTGGGGAAGCCGGACAGTGCTCCCCAGCCTGTCCCCACTGTCCCCTCTCCATCCCCCACTCGCCAGGACAAGCAAGGTTCTAGCAGGGACCTCGCTGTCCCCAAGCACAGGGCTGGCAGGTCTTCTCCACTTTCCTGTGGTGCTTGCAAAGGTGTGAGAAAAACCCTCCCTCTCTTCCCACTGCTGTGCCGTTTCAAAATTCATTTTTGATGTGGTTGCTTCAGCTGGTTCCTTTCTTTATATGAGAGTTGCTTCTGATAATTTCATGGGGAGATTTGTTACAGGGATGCTGAGCTTGGGTCTTTTTACCACCCTCCTGGTGCCAGGTAGTGGCCCTTCTTTATTGCTGCAGTATCTCATACTCAGCAACTTTTATAGCAATAGACATTCTTGGTGCTGGCAGCAGCTGGCACTGGTAAGAGCACAGGTGGTGGAAATACTGAAAGTAATGAGGAGTGACAGCAGAGATCCTGTCACTGGTGGCCCAAATGACTGCCAAGTACCATGACAGTGTTAAACTTCTGGGGAGGGGGCTCTGGAGAGGCTGTAGAATCTTCAGCCCAAGAAATACCCCACACCTCTCCAAAGGAAAATCAGGAGCTGTGCTGGGCAGCCTGTATTGCGTTTACTTTATTAAAGTAATATCTTGTACTAAAACCTGTATGCGTGACCATAGCTCACTCTTGAGCAGTTGCTTCATGGAGGGACAGAAAAACAGATGTTTTCTCCCAGCACGCTTCTACAGAAATGATGTAAAACTTAGTTATTGGCACAAAATGTTGACTTCTGAATTAAAGAAATGGTATGTAGAAAGTTCCAAAGACTTGTAGTGAAACAAAAGCTGTATCTATAAAGCAATCAGTAGCTTTAAGCTAAAGTTTTCCAGCCTTAGAACTTCTACTTTAAAGTAAATAAATAATGCAACTTGTCAGAAGGACTAAACTCTGAATAAG
>NW_008794630.1:2418773-2440967 GCF_000699145.1 Aptenodytes forsteri | reverse complement strand
ACCTAGTTAGGTGCTGTAAATCCAGTTGCTCCCAAAAAATTCGGTAAACTCCTAAGGTTTGAATCTCAGTTCTGGTGCTGATTTAGGTTGTGCGACTGTAGTGCTCACTAAGCTGTTGAACTGCAGCCTGGTGCAGTGTGGAAGCAGCAAGGCAACTGTCTCGACCCCATCCAGGGGGCTGTTTTCTCTGGCTTTGCATCAGATCTACGCTGCAGAAAAGAAGTGGTTTTCAGCTCAGGGTCAGAAACAGCCGTTGTCCTTAGTGGATCTCATACTGCCAGTAGAGCTTGAGGTGTAGAAGCACCTGTATTTAGAGAAGAACGATTTTGTTAGCTTAGTGTAGCCAAGGGAGGTGGATCTGACCGCTGGCGGGAGGACGCTCTTCACACGGCCACGAGGCTGCTCTGCAGTGCAGACCAGGCCTGCGACCGCCGGCTGTGCGCCCGCCGGCTGCGGTGCCAGTTACTGTCAGGGTTATTTCGACGAGAGCGTGGAAGCTGGAACGGGACCGGCAGGTGCTGCCTGTAATTCTACCAACAGTCATCAGGTAGTAATATATATGGCTCGAGTGACAACCGGCGTTGCAGGTGTCAGAGACTCGGCAGGAGTGTCTCTGAAAGTGTTGAACGCAACCATGGTTTTGTTAGCTTAAACCAGGGCACGGAAGTGCGAGAGTTCAGCCCAGGTACAGCATGTTCTACCTTGCCTTTGGCCCGTTTGTTGTTTGTATTTCAGCATTTTACAAATGCATTTCACGGCCCTCGTGTGGGTGAGGACTTCCTCTGCTATAAGCAGCCTTCCCAGGCGGAGGTCCTTGTGTGAAAGAACGAACGCTCTTGCTGGGTTTTACTGTGATACCTATCACTCTGTCTCATCCCTGTACTCCTAGATTAATGCTCCAAAATAACTGACTGCTAACAACCGCCTCCTCACCTCTCCCCCTTCTCTCCCATTTACGTTCAGGTACACTGTACTCTTTAAAAAAAAAATAAATAGAGAAAACATCATATTGATGTTTCTATGGATAGAATCGTGGCAAGTCCTCTCCTTGGCCGGTGAGTCCCGTCCAAGGAATTCGGACTTCTGTAAGCCTCACTGCACTGCAATTTTGTTTTGTCTCTTGCTGAATTGGTACCGTGTGTTTTTGGAGTAGAGTAAGACTGCATTCCTTTAAACGGGAAGCAGTACTGTGTGTGTTTAGTAGGCTGTAGCTAGTGCATGTAGTGTACTGTCATTGACAAGAACCGGGAAGCTTCCCAACAGCACGGTAGCAGTGAATGTTTACTTCCTGGAAGAAACCAGAAACGTGATTCAGCAAAATCTGTACTAGCTGTAGTTTTTTAGTTCTGTGTGCTGGTGGGGACTGAAAGCACAACTTGGTATTTCTTACCAAACCTGATGCATAAAGTCTGTAACATAATATGAATGTAAAGTGTCCGGGGGGGAAGAAGAATTTACCTTGTCTTCCCCAAAGTTAGATATAAAGAATGTGCTAAGATGTATTCAGGGACCCGCTGCCTCCCGCGTAGTCGTTAGGCCAGCAGAACAGATTTACTGTCTGCATCGCTGGCTCGTTCACGAAAGCGTTGAATTAGCAGGCTAAGGAGGTACTGTTGACCCTGTTAAGCCAGAATTAATTAACTCAGAGTCACATTTTCATTTCAGTGATTCCTGTGGTACAAATTTTTGAAGTTGATCCATAGGGCTTGAAAATACCTTGATTTTTTGGGTATTTTTCCAAATCCATCAGCTTCTGTTTTGTTACGGAACACTTGCAAAAATAAACTCGTTCTGAAACCATCAGTTAAAGCACTTCCATGGTAGAGTGGCTTTTTTCATTAAACGTAACGGCCTGTCAGCTTGGCAGCGACAAGCATTGCAAGGCTGTGGCACTACCGCGTCCTCTTCCTGCTTGATGCTTTATTTCCTTTTCTGGTGATTAACATTGCGATCATGCCCACCGTTAGACAGTTTTATTCTTGTTGTCCTTTTTCCGTCTCCCTTTGCGAGAGAGTCTTTCCTCTTCCTCCTGAATATATAGTAAAAATAGTATGAGCTTTCAGCTGTTCGTGCCGATTTTTTGGATACTGTGAAGGTGAGTAGGTGTCATTTAACATGCGGGTATTTTACCTGAAGGCATTCCTGCTGTTTCGGTGCTTATTAGACTTGAACTTTTCTTGAGCTAAACCTTGGGCTAAATCCCCCGGGAAGCCTGGAAACAAGCACAAGAAGTTGTCCTCCCCACCTCCTTTCTAACCCGGGGAAGGTGTGTGCAGCACCTTCTCAGATCAGCACTTCCCTTTGGAAGAGAAAGGAAAATCCAGTGGATTCTTGCAAGCGTTGGTGTATTTGGTTTTTTCCCTGCCTTTTTCTGGAGGATCCAGGAGCCTCTAGGATGTGTAGGAGAGAGAAATTCCTCGTATTGGCGTCTCGTATCCTGACGATGTAATGAACCGCCGGGGCTGGTGCAGAGGTGGCCTCCCCTGAGGAGGAGGTACGATTTTTTTATGACTAAGAGCTTGTGTGAGGAGGCAGGCGGAACCTATTGTGCTGTTCTGAATTAACTCCACGTGCGGGCATTCTCCTTCTGCAGTAATTACACTGACGTGTAGCTTCCTGCTGTACTCGCCGGCAGTCTGAGCAGGAGCTATTCCAGGGTAACTCCAAAGCGCGTTGTTGGAGCAGGGAACTTCTAACAGCTTCCCTTTTGCTAGTAACATATAAAATAGAAAAGGTCGTGTTATTTTGTAAATTCTTCTATCTGTCCAGCTGCTTTTCATCTGAAAGTGACTCATTTACGTGTGTTGTGAAAATGGGTCCCTCAAAGATAAAACTTAATTGTGTCTCAGGATCAGATAATCGCAGACCTATCTGCGTGTTAGAATTCAGCATTAGAAGGCGTTTTTCACCTTGCTTCAAGGTAAAGCGAGTGGGTTTCACTCACTGGTGTTTTGACTAGGCGGGAAAGCTTGGGTGGGGCGGAACGCCGGCTGCGAGAGCCGTTCTGGGATCAGGAGGCTGCGCTCGGGCTCCCATACGCTACCTCTTCGCCTGGGTCGGGACTCCCTCCGCTGTAAACCACCGTAGCGCGACGCCCTTCCCGTGTCGAGGAGGACTGCCTTAGCGGGCTGTGCCGGCAGCTGCTACGTCACTGGAAATAGGAACATAAACTCCATTGGACTGATCTGTTCTGACACTCAGCTGCTTTTTAGATAACCATTATGGCCTGGTGTTGGTATTTATAAGTATCTCACGTACAGTCAGCGCTGTTCTGTTCAGCTAAGGACGTGCCACTATGTCGTTTGATACCGATTTCTCGCCCCTTAATTTAATAGGAAGTAAATGTTTTCCAATGAATGTCACGAACGGTCTGCTGACAGCGTTTGGGATGTTCAGTCGGGTTCAGTTTAATGCTGCTGCCGACGTTGAGGCTTTTGATATCAAATGGGTTTTTACAAAAGCTTTGGATACTCGTTTTTACTGTCCGACCAACTCTCTGACTTTATTATGAATGCTTTGTGTACGTTTCACTAGCACTTTCCAAGTGTTTGTAAGGTTTCTACAGCTGAATATCCTGTACGTTCTGCTTTGTCATTTTCTACTATGGTTTACACCAGAAAGCCTGCACGGTTTATGCTGTACTGCGGGCAAGGACTGCATTAAAACCATTTTTGGCTAATTTATTATACTTGTGAATGGTTATTTCCTACGACTTAGCCTACGCTCAGGCTAAATGTTCTCTCTCTGGAAGCCTCACACAACTTTAATTAATTGCAATTCCTGCTTGGAGTGGGGAAGGTTCTTCATCTGTGTCGAAAGAAAGGATTCGCGAAGTGCTGCCCCTCGTCTCACCAGGTGCAGGCTGGGGCAGCCCAGGCCTTTGCGTTCCGCTCACCTGACGAGAGGTATGAAGCACTCCCGCTTGCGGTGACATTCTGCAACCCTGCGCTTTTTAGAATGTGGATATATTTAAAAAATGATCATGGACTATATTGCCTTTAGATAGAAATTTCCCCAAAGTTACAGTGAGGCCAGGTACGAGCTAGTTTAAGCGTTGGATATTGGGTACTTGGTGCCAGGGGATTTAAAGCCAAAGAAAGTATTTGGCTGCAGATTTATGTTTGATCCGATCGATACAGGTGCCGCATTGAGTGTTCGGAAAGGGTGCTAAGCCACGAGGGCCGTATTTGTCTTTTGACTTGAAGCCCTGTTGCTCTGCGAACAGAGCCACAAATCGAGTTCAAGTTTTCGCCACAGCTTTCCCTTCTTTAAAAGGGTTAGCGGTACCGATTCAGCCACAGACGTTTTAAGAGACGGCACTGCAGCGCTCCATGTGTAGGACTGCCCTAGACAGTGCTGCCCCCACCCTCAATTCCCACCCAGTTCGCCAGGGCACGCGCGCTGCAGCCGGAAGCTGCTTTATTCGGTACCATCGGGCAAGACAACTGTGGATGTTTCACTACAGAGCGAAATTCAGAGAGTCGCATCTTTAGTTCTTGGCCACCATCCAAAGGCTGAAAATTCTGCCAAAAATTCAGTGTGGCTGCTAAGAATTACGTCGAGTTCCAAGTGCACCCGTCGTTTTGGAAGCATTAGGAGGGGCTGTACCAGCTGACCTGGAGCGATGTAAACGTTACCGCTAGAAATGAAGTACGCACCGTTGTGATTTAGTTGTTTTATTTTGCTCTTGCAAGCAGCCACAAGGCAGGCTACAGAAGAATAAATAAGTTAAAGCAGAGAGTGTAGCAATGTATAGAACCCCAACATTGAGATGCTTGACTTTGTAATGACAGAGTGCTTCGTTACTGCACCTGATTCAGCGTTCAGGCAGTAACTGACCCGAACTGATCCAAGTCAAGTATTTCCCCCTCTGGCCAAAAAGATTTTTAAACGTGCCCTCAACCAACTCCACAATAATAAAACGTAGGAAAACCCCTCTTGTCTCATCATATAGTCATATCCGTTTGTTCCGTGTGTCAGTCTGTTCCAAAATACTTCTGTCCGAAGTGTGTTGGTGCAACAGGATGAACTTCTGTAGTTAAAATTGTGATCTCTGGGAATTCCTGGATGATGGACTTGGCACCTTTTGAGAGAGGGCAAAGGCAATAAGGACTACAGCACCGCAGCTGTATTTCAGCACCACACGTTAAACCACGATTAGCAGAATTCCGTAGATAAATCGGGCTCTCTTCTTCCATCTCCGCTTCACGTTTCTGCCTTAGCTGACTGTCTATGAGGAAAAACTTCCCGAATTTAGTGGATTGCTTTTTTGGGTTTTCTTATTTGTTTTTTCTTTTCTTTACCGTACACGTATACTCCCAATCTAATCGCCAACGTGGTTACAGACTGCCAGGAATGGCTCTCTGCCGGTCAGTTGACTTTTTTGATAGTGATTTCTGCCACGGCCCATTTTTAAAACAGCGCACACGATCCATTTTCCTACTTCACAGAAACAGATGTTCCTTTTTTGGATCCCCTTTTACAAGGTAAGATCTTTAACGTGCGGACAGGACAGTTCTGTAGCTTCATTTACCTCACGCTCCTTACAGAACTGGTATTCTTTTGGTGGCGGACCAACTCAACACCATCCGTGGGCTGCTGCAGTCCAGAGCAACAGCAGGAGTGGCTTTGTGAGCCACTGAAGCATTTTGGGTACCTGGCAGCGCTGCAGATTCCTGCTTTTAGGAATACGTCACCATCTGCAGTTTTGCCATTAGGTGTAACGGGCCTTTTCCTTTCTGCTAGCCCACTCCCCTGCCCACACCACACGTGTCGCGGTTCACTCTCGGTTTTACGATTCAGCCAAAAACCCAAACCTCTCTTCTGAGCGAAGCGATGCTGCTGTCGTTACTTGCAAAGGAACAGCTCTTCGCCGCTGTCTGAAGCGTGACTAACATAACTCTTCCCCGTTAAATGTACCTGTGCTCAGCCCTCCGTCCCCCTCGCACCCCCTCAACTTACCGTGAGGCGTGGAGAATAGGCTTAGCAGGATAATGACACTTGGTTGTACGCCATGTTCTACAAGAACTTTGACAGCCTCAATGACAGTATTACCAGTACCTAAAAGGGGAAAAAGGGAGATTTTTATTTCTTCCCCCCCGCCCCCGGTGGAAGAACTTGTCCTAGGCCACCCGAGAATATCCATGTTAACATTGGTGTGTGACCGAATGGTGATACTGTCCTTTCCCACTGGAAACTATCACCTCTGCACGTATTAATTGTAGAAAACTTTGGCCTCCCGATGAAGGAACTTCATCTCTACTCCGAAACAGCCAACTCTGCCACGTTTTCAGCACTGAAGTCGGTGGATTTTATTAAAGCCCCGAGGCAAGAAAGCTCATCTAAAATAGTAAAATGGCAATTAAGAGCTCCGTGTGTAGAACCAGAATTAAATCTTAGACTGGAAAAGTCTGACAAACTCCTTACCACGCTTACCAGGTTTAATTTTTTTTTGGTAGCATTAACTGTATTTAATTTTAAAGTAATTTACTTCTAGGATCTGTAATCCAACAATGTCTTTTAATAGCATGAGGAAAATACTGTTTGAGTCTTTTCTCGTGGCAAAATTTAAAAAATGACATTTGTATCAAGTCTTAATGCTTCAACCTTTCTCACAAACGGAGGCATGCCCAAGTGATTTGCTCTGCATTCATGCTGGTGCAGGCTGACTAATACGTATTCTGGCACAGCCTGATAAATTCCCTACTATGTCGCCTAAACCAAGCAAAAAACCTAATCAAAGCCCCTGAAATTTGGAAATCTGCCTTTAAATTCAGCGCACTCACTGTACATAATGATGAAAGACACTTACTTAGTATTGGGTACATAAGAAGAACTTTTCTCCTGTAAATGTCTGGTGGAAACTTAGCATAGTACACTTTCGCTCTTTGAGTCTCCTCGTCGCTCTGTATCAGGATTTTTCCTATGCGGATTGATCTACAGCAGTCTCGTAAACCTTGTTCCATTGCCTCCCCTCAAAACGAGCAGCAAAAAAACCAACGCCACATTGTTACACGCTGAGAAACGGCACAATTGCAAGATGCTACCATTAAATAGACAGTCCCAATACTGTATTGGTGAAGAGTTCTAAAAAGGAGATTATTTTTTTTTCTCGGTTCCAAGTGTTAAAAACACTTGAAGCGATTTTTCCTTTTTTCTCTGTTTAGACAGAAAAACAAGTCTACTTGGTGTTACTTAGCTCCCGGGTATTAGTGTTCCCACACACCAGTGCTAAGCTCTCAAAGGCGAGAGCTGGAAACGTCAAAACAAACGAATGGGGTTTGGAGAACGTCTTTGAGCTCTGCCCAGAGGCACCGCGGTGCAAAACGTAGTGCAGGAAGCTGTGGAGCCACTGGATTTTACATCACAGGCACAAAGGTTTCCGCAGCATTGGGCAAAATAACAGTGACTCTGCCACCACGGAGCATGGTTGGTTTGGGGACCTCTCCCTGAGCAGAAGTCAAACAAGGAAGGGCAGTTGGCCTGGCCTCTCGCAGGTAACGGCTGCTAGAGAAGAGGCCAGGTGAAATCTCTTGCAGCTCTTTGGCTCCTAAAGAGTTAATGAAACATAATACTTGACATTCTGTGATCAAGGCTACCTAAGAAAGAATAACAACCGGCAGGTTTGGGTAAGACCTGGCTGTAGAGAAGTGTTGTTGCACATTTTTGCAAGGAAGTTGGTTACAGGTTTCCCAAACGTTTAATTCGTGCTCATTCAACGACCAGAAACTGCCTACCGCTTCTCATTATGCTGACTCCGCAGTTTCCCTTTTCAAATCTGACTCCTTCGTACTTGTGTCCTGTGAGAGGAAAGAAACCAGATGTCAGTGGCAGCAACTGCTCCCTTCTGCCCCATCTTAACGCCCCTGTGGGGGACACTGTTTTAAGTGACCTTGGTGTGAATGGAACAGAAATCCCCCGAATACCCAGGGGACAACAGCGAGCTCCCCATCTCTCAACAGGTGGCATGAACCAATCTGCACACCATGTCCTGCAGCCCTCAACCAAGCAATGGGAACAGGGCCAAAACCGTAACTGGTGAAGAACTTGTGCTTTTTTTACCTTTAGAAGTCGTGTCAGAAAAGTGGCACAGAAGTGATCCTTTCCAAGTACGTGTTTTATAACTCCGGTATTCTGTGATTACTTTACATGAAGGACGCTATGCAAAATAAAGGTAAACAGTATGTCCCCTAAGAAGCCAGGTAAATGCAGTCCAGTGCTGCAGGTGGAAGAGTTAGAACTGAAACACGATGCTACAGTGCTACTGTCACTGTGTTCTCGATCACTGAAAGAAAAAAGTGGGCAATGGTATGCGTATGAGAGAGATGATCATCAGTACTGTGAGCTCAGGTCTCTTGTTAATTCAGAGATAAAGACAGCGAAGCCAGATTGTCCCACTCATAGTTCTTCAGATCTAACCCCAGAAGCTGGTAAGGAGCTTGCCCAGCAGCACTGCTGGGAAGAACACGTGGTGATGTTCCTTACAGGCGTCGCATATTCCCCTGCCTGACTGAAAAGAGTCCAAAGGCTCCCCTGAAGGAGAAAGAGTAGGGTGTTTCACTGATGTCCTTGAGGGGTGTTCTGCTTCTGAGCCCGGAAGAGCAGAAATCACCTGTGCTTATGGCATCTTACAAATGCTTGGAAGGAAAGAGCTCAGTACAGATAAGCAGGAATTCATGCAGAAGCATCTGAGTTCTCAGGGGACACTTCCTGCTGGAAGAGCTCAGCTGAGGCCATTTTAGCTCCCTCACTGGGCACAGGGGTTGGAGCGAAAGGGCAAACGCACTGACTGCAGAGCTAAGACAGTTTCAGACAGTAAGACTCTATCTACAGTGTGACTGGGCGTAAGGGCAGGAAATGAAGCCTTTTCACCAAGGCGACGGGTGCTCAGAGGGCAAGGTCCGAGACTCTCTTTGTCCACTGCCAGGGCAGTGGCCCGCTCCAAAAGAACTGTAGAGCTTCCAAGTGATGTTCCTTGCAGGGGACCTGCCAGTCAAATTGTGTAATGCAGAGAGAAGATGGTCATCAACCTCTCCGTCACCGACTGACCTGGAACAGATGTGACGCCAATGCTCAAGAAGTAAAGGAGCTGCTGTTTTATTTAAAAAGGAGCAAAGGTAAGTGATTGTGCCTCCTCAGTGCCTTCCTAAACTCTGTCTAGTTTCAGAATTGAGTGTTTTCAGTCCATCTTTTCTCTAACTAAAAGACATACAAATGATTTACTGCAGAGGGGAAGAGGGTGTGAATGTACAGAGCTGCTCTCACCCTGCAGAAATGCAAATGCAGTTCTCGGGGGGAAGAGGACTCGCGTGGCGTATGTCCCACAGGTGTGCTGCGGATCCACAGCGCGTACTTGAGCGGCTCCCAAGAAGCTGCTGATGCACTAAGCAGCTACCTCTGAGTAACGCGTGCAACCTTACCTATCTTTACAGCTAATAGGAGCAAACCAAAATTACTGCCATGGGTTTCCTCTAGTGCCCACACAGCCACTTTTTATTTCCTGCTTATCATTGCTCCCAGCTGGCCCCCTGCTGCAAACAGGGACGGATTTAGGCTGGCATGGCCAAACTGCTTGTGCCAAGTACTTTTTCTTTAACGGGCACGTGAAATGTCATTGCAGTACGGGCAAGTAAACTGATCTTGCGCATACGCTGGTAGATTTTCATCATGGTTTTGCAAGACCAATTTAAAACCTTAGTAAAATGACAACTATACGACTGTATGTTTTGCTCAGTTGCGTTGTTACGCACCTTCTAGCTTTTCAAATACCGGAAGGGATCTTCACTGTGTACTCTACCCTGAATGTTGGAACTGTTTCAGCCTCAGGCTCCCCAGGGAAGCGGTCATGGCACCAAGCCTGTCAGAGTTCGAGAAGCGTCTGGACGACGCTCTTCGTCACGTGGTTCAGTTTTAGGTAGTCCTGCGAGGAGCAAGGAGTTGGACTCGATGGTCCTTATGGGTCCCTTCCAATTTGAGGTATTCTATGATCCTTGTTAACAGTCCCATATTTTTTTGTATTAGTTAAGCTTCCACTTCCAGTCCTACCTAGGGGAGGAGTAATTTCCCACGTACCTGTTGGAGTGGTCACGGTACATTCTGTGTATGGCAATTGATTCAGTCCCTCTTCAACCACGAGTCTGATCTGTAGAACCAAAGAGATCAGTCAGCCTAAAGGGATTTGTTGTCTATGGAGGTAAGATACTAAATGGTAGTAGTTTTTACAAGTACTAGGTGAACACCTAACAGCCTGAAGGGTCTGAAAGGGTCTCTTTAATAGTAGTTAGGGACTGAATTTAGAGACCTTTGGGGGGTGATGCCTATGTTTTGTCCACAAATCAAACGAAGGCATTACAAAACAAAACTGGGGGAAGGGGAGGGTTCATCGGCAATCATAAAACTGACTTTATTTATATCTGGCAGGTATAGGTATCACAGACAAACTTCTCAACAAATGAGTGAAGCACCAATGCAACTTCATTTTGTTGACAGAAAATACTAGTGAGAAAAAGGGAAAATTCACTCTCAGCTCCCCATCAGCTAGGCTCCGAGGTCTATTTTCACATCCATATTTCTATGACTAAACTGCAGCTGGGCTGCCAGAACAGCCACAGAAGCTGCAGCAATGTAAATGCGCCACCGAGTGCCCAAAGGCAAGTCAGTAGATCTTTATCACCCTCTTCTTCTGGCACCTGCCAGCTGTGGTTGCTATGGGATGCTCTGCCAAGCACCTGCGCTTTCACCCGGTACAGATGGCCCGGTTCAGCAGGGACATCTCCACTGGAGGTGCAGCTAGTAAGCCACACACCTCTCCAGCCTCGAGTGGCCAGAAAACCTCCAGCTCTCCCCCTGGTGCTGGCCCTGCAGCTGTACCCCAGGCAACGTTACCGAAACGTATTCATCTGAACTCAGCATGATCGCCCATGAAAGATGCTTTGGGTATTAAAGATGTAAAAATTCCCTCTGCTAGTGAGCCAAAGATTTACAGGCCAGAACTGCTCGAGGAAAGCTACTGCCAAGCCAAAGATGAAACCCGTTAAGCAAAAGTCACCGTATGACGGCAGAAATTAGGTGATTGCTCCCGGGACTGTATACTGCTCACTTCAGACACTTCTTATTCCAGAAACAGGGCAGAGCAGATTGGGAGATTTTTTTCCTTTTCTTCCATTCTGCCCTAGTTCCTAGCACACAGGCAGCCTCTACTAGGAATTAGAAATGGTCCCTTAAATTTACAATCCCTCTGAAGATATTTTTAGTCATTTTAGTATGACAATTTTTTCCTAGAGTTGAGCCATATTCAGAGGTGGTGGTCAGACTAAACCAGCGAAGGGGTCAAAGGGTGCAACTGACATATAATGCGAGCAAAAGCCTGAAAAAGCAATTCTCAGGGTAAAATTTCCCCTGTAGCAGAACTGCGTATGGGAAACAGGTCCTTCTGAATTGTCAGTCCCCTTTGTGCTTGACTCGTTGCATGTTTGGTAGCTCCAGGAAGCATATGTAGAGAAGCCAGCTCTACTACCTTCCTCCTCCTCCTCCTCCTCCTCCTCTTCGTCCTCCTGGCTCTCTGCAAGTAGGGCTTTTGACTCAATCACTTTAATCCTGAGACTGAAGGCACCAGTGGTGTTCTACTGAAAGACACATCTTCTCACATAAACAAGCCATGAAATCCTTGATTTAATTTCAGGTTTCTGGGACACCTGTACACAATTTTACTTTATTTTTTTTAAAGTTATTTCACCAGAAAAAGCCAACCTATGAGCCAGGTTTGGAAGAAACACTTTTTTTCATACTGCTGTCATGCTGACAGGGTTAGCATCGCTCCACACTATCTGCCAAAAGTTGAGAGTAAACCAGTCAAGGTCTATAGTCAAATAATCTCCTTTGTTTTACCACATGCATCAATGTTTTATACAGAGGCGGAGAAGGATTCTTCTGTAAACTTGTCAGTGTTGATAAAACATTTATTTTTGCACTATGCTTTCTGCCACCCCCACGCTCAGGGATTATAATTTCCACCTCTTTCCTCTCTGGCCCTGAGAACCAGCAGCCCTGCTCCTCTCCTAGAGAGGTGGCTGCCATTGCTTGGAAGCTAAAACAGGTATTACTGTGGCCCCACATGAAGCAGGGAAGTAAAGCTTTGGTCCCAAGGTAGAAGAGTTTGACCAGAAATGAAAACCATGATTAAAGTTATCAGTAACAAAAATAAAGTCTATTTTTAATTGGGGGAAAAAAAAAGCTAAACGGGATGTTAAATTCCAGCAGGCCTAGTTAAACTGTCAAGGCTTACAGAGTTATGCTGAAATTTTAGATTCAGCATTTAATGCTGATATACAAAATTATATGTCAACGTGCTCATTATTATTACAGTTCTACGTTTAAGATTTACCCCAGAGCCTTTGCAGTAAGTAAAGGGAAATACTGTTAGCTTCGAACCTTTATTAGTACAAGATCTGTTAGAACTGTTAGCAAAAACAACAGTTAATAGAGGTCCAAGGAGTTTTAGCTAACTACCACATAAACATTTCAAGGATATGAAAATGTTAGTGAAATCTACCTTTTCTCAGCCAATTAAGCACATGAATAAAGTCTCCTTACCACACTCAAATACCACTGAAGAAATCAGGTTTGACCAGTTCCTCAGTGTCCGTGAACAGAGAAATTTGGATATAGGCAACTATAGAAAGCAGGCTGACAGCACTCTCATTTAGAAGAGGTGTAATCACTAAATAAGGAAACCAGCCAGGGTGCAGTCAGAGCTGGTGCTGCTCTGACCAGACAGAACTGGAAAAATGGGAGCCCTTTTAGAGCCACCCCAAAAGGTATCTGTGATCCTCAGCAGCTGCATGTTACAACTCTTCTGCCTGCCTGCAATTTGGAAAAAGGTGAAGCATTTAAATGCCAAGAATTCTGGAGTGACCATTATTATCTTTCCCTATTTGTAGGAAGACAGTAGTCTAACTGTATTTTATGTGACAGCCATGCATCACCTAATTTCCAAGGTCATAGTAATTCCTAGGGGGATCCTCTAACCCATTATGTCGCAGCTTTTCTTGGAAGCTGAAGGGAAGGCAGAATAGTGGGGCTGTCAGCCATACTTTGTATCTATACAGCTCTTTGCACCTCAGAATTTCAAACCACTTTTAAAGTATGCATTATCACCCCCCCACACCCCCCCCGAAAGAGAGTTGGGCAGAAAGGTGAAGTGACCTGTTCAGTGTTACGCAGGGAGTTGCTGATAGGGCTGAGAAACTAATTAATTCCTCAACCTCAGACCTCCAGTCAAACCGCAAAAGCTACCTTCTGCTGGAAAGCACCACTGCACTTGCGAACTGAGGCTGTAGGTCAGTGCTGTGTAAACGACAAACGCCTGCCTGAATCCAGGCTGCAAGTCAATTTTGCTTGGTCCTTGCCAAAACTCTAGACATGCAATATCCTCTATGCCTCTGGGAGATGGATGGCTCCTCTTCCCGTTACTCACCTGGTCTCTTAGCCCACAACAACAGAGCGCTCAGCTGTGTGCAGCACCAGCTTAACTTCACAGGGCTGGACCTAGCTTATTGTGTACCTCCTACAGAGCAGGCCTTGGAAAAAAATTCTCAGGTGGTCTCAGTAAAAATGCTGTGGGCTTTGTGAGCATCTCACTAGTTCTACAGCAATCCTGCAGGGTGACATCAGTCAAATGCTTCCACGGTGCGTGGGTGCTGGGCAGCACACGTTCAAGGGTTCAGTGTAAGCCTCTTGCACTGAGTTGTCTGCCCGTGTTTCTTAAATTGGTCTCACTACCGCTACCTGTCCAGATATCTACTACTGCAAGTCATAATGATTGATTGTCTCCTGTGTTAGAGGCTTACTTCTCGCAGCTGCCTCTCCTCCTTCACAAAGACAAGATGGGTTGTCTTCATCCCCATGACTTTAACCCCACATCTTTCAGCTTCAGGATCACAGCACTGGCAGTGGCTTTCAGAAACTCCCTGCTAACCTTTACCTCCTGTTAACTCCGTTCTCTCACAAGTATCTTTGAACATTTCTTTTGTGTCATCCCCTCACATGTGAAACAAACTGCCAGAAGAAAAAACTGTACCACCAGAAATTCATCAGCTTTGGAATCCCTCCTCAAGACCTCTTTCTGTGGTGACCTTATGAGATACTGCCACTAACAACTGCCAAGCTAGTAGCAAGCTTAACTTCATTCTCATTTGCTCTGTGCAACAAGGTGTATTTTGTTAACCCACAGTCCTATGCATATGTTTCTTCTCTTCATGTATTGCATCTTGTCATTAAGCTCCGTTTGCTAACTGGGTGGAAAACATAGCAAGTCTTAACTATGTTTGCACCCCACCAAGTTTAGTAGAGACCACGTCCCACATGAAATTGTAACTGTTCTTCGCCACACCTAGGAACAGCATACAGAAAATGAGATAGTCCTACATACTGTTTTGCATAAAATTCCTGCTACAAAATGGAAAACAGACTAGCAGGTTCTGTAGCAAACATCTGCATGACCAGCAAACAGAGGTGTTTCTGTGAAGAGCAGCTCCCTATCTACACAAGTGCTGGCCAGCCCGTAGAAGATGCTGGCACAAGAGCCAGAACTGAACTCACTGCCTGGAAGCTGCAGTTTCTAGCAATGAGGGGGAAAAAATCAGTGCTTCCCTCAGAATGGCGCAGGACCTCCAAGTAAAATGAGAAGGTACATGGGAGAGGTCCTTCGCACTAATTAATGACAATAAGGTCCAGTCAAGACTGTTAAGGGTTTTCCTGTCAGTATTAGAATAGCCATTGTTTATCTCTTTTTTTAAAATACAGATTAGGAACATAGTGCTTCTCTTTAATTCAAAGAAGTTGGCAGGAATGAATGCTCCTAGCATGATGGGAACCTAATACAAGGTAAAACGAGAATGTTAACCAGAAACCCTCCCTGTGAAAGGAGTACTGGTGGGGAAGGGGCCTGACCCCTGCACTGGAGACCTATACCCTGTAAATGTGTGGGATTGCTGGTGTTGACCTTTGTTGGCTTCCTGAATCTTATTTGCACATTTAAGCACGTGAAGAACCTGAAACCACAAAACCCAGGAAGAACACCACCTAGCTGAGCTAGTCTTTCACAGGTGGTGGATGTTTCCTGGGCTGTTCCCACTCATCCAATGAACTGTGAAGGACATGTGTCTATTTAAATGGTACCTGCTGAGAACTGCTGGCACAGAACGAAGGCGGGGCTGCGACTTTCTGCCTGTCCATTATGAAGTACTATTGGCAAAGAAGGCGCTCCAGTCAGTCACTTGATCTATGAGTTACGAGTGATGGGATTTGTTGGCTTGGGCCTTTACTGTTCTTCGTGAATGGGAATGCAAGAAACATCCTCAAGAAGGGAAAAGCAGGGGGGAAAGTGGAAAAGCTGCAAAGATAAAAAGCACTGCAGTCACAATCTTAGGTTGTGGTCATATCTAAGCCCTGAGCAAGCCCGGATCAGGCATGGATTAAGATTGGGCTCATCACAGGAAACCTGCCTGCTGTAGCAAATGGTGCTGGTAATTGAATGGTCTCTGTACTCATCTTTGCTAGAGGGGGGAAGAAAGGCTTTCCTTGTTAATGAATGTGGATTTGCAAACAGTAAACACCCTCATGAATACAAGAAAGTATATGCACGGGTGTGAGTGTTGTGGTTTTCTTTAAGCATGTAATTTAAATGAGATAAATGTTGCATTCCCAACAGTCTTTGTTCTGACTTACTAAAATATGTGAAAACTTCAAATTGCTTTGTCCCTGCTAATAAATACCATATGGCTAAAACCAAATTCCCCGTGTGGATGCACCCAGAGCTACTAATCTAATACACAACAAGTGCCAGGAGGCACTTCTGCATGCAAGCAATTGTTAACATCTAGACTGTAAGGAATTGTACAGCTCTGTTTGCAAGATCAAAAGTACTGTTTCAAAGTAAAATTGAATTATCTCTAGCCTCTGTGCATCTGTTTTTAAACAGTATTCTCTTATTACTACTGCTCTCTGTCCTGAAGTAGTTGTGTTTGATAATAACATGGTTTCTAGAACCCTTTGAGATGAAAGCAGTCCGTAACAGAGAACAGAAGTCCCTCTACAGAAAGTTGCTGTCAAACAGCAATTTCCTTTGTGTAGAAAAGTTGCCCCACACCACCATTATTCTAGCCTGAAAGACCCTTTTTATGGAAGAGTTACAAAGTACAATACCAAGAATAAGAAATTCTTCACCTACCAGACGATCAGCAGAAAATACGAAGTCTCCTCTACTGGATTTCCTGAAAAAGGTAATAATTTATATTTTAAATTGGGGAATAATTTTAAGAACATTGCTTAAATATAATATTAATTCAAGGACAATATATTCTAAAGGCAGTTCAGAGAAAAGTCTTCTACCATATACAAAATTTATCCCGCAGAGATTCTGCTTCATGGGTTTCCTCCTTGGTGGCAAAGACTGAGATGCAGTGAGCAAACGCAGAGGTTTGCCTCTTACTACTGGCAACGTTGCTGCACTGTACCAGTAGCAATTAAAGCATGAAAACATAAGGAGGATATTCTGTAGGTTTTCCACTGTACTACCGTTCCAGCTCAGTTCCAAAACACCTCACAAGCTCAGATGCACACCAGCCTGGTACACTCCCTACAGCTCTGAGCAAGAGAGCTTTGCTCCGCCCGTTCTTAAGTCAATCAGAAACCATGGGACAGTGACAATGCAGATCCCTAGCCTTGAGACCGAGTTAACACACCTGATTGATAAGCAGGATATATATCTCGTCTGGAATTCATTCACAGTGTGACTACATTAGTGAACTTAAGACTAAAATGAGCAGGGATTCATGAGTATTCCCATGAAAACACCTCTCTGCCGTCCTATTAGCTTGGGTGCAACTTTTTGCTCGTGTGACTGCATGGCTTTTGGCCCATGCACAAGACAGAATAAGCTGACTTCCTCCTGCTACATACTGTGGAAGTATGCCATGTTAAAACATGAAAAAGTGAAAGTCAAGAGGTTTGTCTGCTTATTTCCTGGGCAACTGGTAACTTAGCCACACTAAAAAAAGGCATTTTAAAAAGAGCGTCAGCCTAATCTAATTTCTTCCCTTGTGCTAATAACACATTATTAAAACCAGTTTGTTTTTGTTTTTTCCTTCTTTCTGGTAATAACAGGATATTCATAACTTTCTGCTACTTTGACATTAACCAGAAAGACAATGCTCAAAAAATCCCTAATCCCAAAAAGGCAAAAAACAACCCCAAAACCCCTACAATCATACAAACGGATTTTATTAAGATTTTTTAAGGGATTCATATTTTCATCTGCGGTGTGTGTAAATATTTACTAAAAAAGGGAAGTAGCAAAGTGTGTAGGTGGGGCATCTAGGTTCTTCCAGACTAGGCTATGGCATTTCAGAAAATTTAGCTGTATTTCATGAATGGGTGGTAAGACAAACCCAAAATTGTCAAGACTGCGGTTTTGACTGCAAAGCGACACATGTTTAGAGTGAATACTATGAGTTATTAATACAGATTACTAGGCTTTAAATTAACTACTCTGTCCTTGCAGAGACACAGATGTTTTTATGCACAGCTCACTAACACCCTTAATCAGTTATACCTGTTTTTTGAGGGGAGGAGGACAACAGAAAACAATGGTGCGTAAAAATGAGAGACAAATAATAGTAATACTGAAAATGACAGACCTCTTGTACACTGGCAGCTGGAAAGCTGCGACCAGATTTCAAGCCCCACATCATATGAGAATTGCTAGGGGCCAGAAAAAAAGGCTTATGTGAAAACACTGTAACTGTTCACCTTAAATACCAGATAGAAGTACAGAAAGTAATGATCGATGGCAGACTAGAAACTTTTTCAGCTTCTTAATCAAGTAACGAGACAACGTCTAAAAAAGTGAGGCATTAAAACCTGAGTGTTGTAGCACACGGCTAACAACACAAACATTCTGTTAAACAGTACAAATTAGTTTCATTTTGTTTCTGGAGGTACGGAAGCATGGCTGACGCGCAATTAAAGTCACGTGCGTGTCTTAAGAGGCGAGAAGAAATGTTTTTTGGGAATGTACCGTAATACAAACTAACTGCAGGGTTTCTTCCTGCTTTAGCACTCAGTACTAGTTACAACCACTGACACGGCTGTAGGCTATGCGGGTCGTGGTCTGATGCACTTTAGTAATTCCTGTTTCTCTAGTTACCTTACAGAAGAACTTCTTGAGAGACACCCGGGGTACTGTAAAGGCAAGCCTGAAAAAAAGCCGCTTCCCTAAACAGAATTTGTAAAAGGCCTTTATAAGAAAACTTAAGGCACTAGACGAACTGTTGCCATTAAGGGGAGCTGATGTAGCTGGGAAACAGGACCATGTTCTACCTGCAGCACTTCAGTACTTAATTTTTTCCACTGCCTGGGCTGGGGGGCGGCATGTGAAAGGGATCCCACCCTTCCTGCCTGCAGTAGTCATCTTTACTCATCACAGGTGAGTTACACACTCCTGAATCACCCTACTCTGTATAACAGTGAGGACGGCGTGTCCTACCGCTTTACTGTCTTCATTTCGATATTGTTCACTCAGTTCCCTAGGGAATAAGAAGCCTTAGCAGAACACAACAGAATGATCTCGCGTAACACAGACACAATAACCTTTAAATACCCACATTTAAATCACGTCCATTGTTAAATCAGGAGTTAAAATGACACTACCAATCTGAGCTAATGAATTTGCTTCTACAGAAATCAGAGCTCTACGTTACAAATTGCTGCACTACTCATTTCAGCTTCCAGATCCCTGGTTCTAATCGGTGCAGGCCAGAAATCATTTTGAGATCATACCCTCCTTAGAAAGAGGCTGTAACTCTTTGTTCCTGAACGTTCAATACTTAAACGCATCAGTTCACATCCCATTAGAGGACTCAGCATTCATATCCAACACACAGTGTAAAAGGCATCTGCCCACCCATTAAGCATTCGCTAGACAGAAAAGTGAACAAGCCTGAGGAAAAATGAGCAAACCCACGCACACTCAAGTTGAGGCGATCTATCCATCTCCCCGATTCTGGCACACAGACCTAGTTCTTGTTAACTTGAATGAAGCAAAAGAAATATATGGTCATTTTAGTCTATCAGACGGCCATTACCGATTCAGCCAGCTGTCTCTGAACCCACCACAGGACGTGATGACCAGCCACATGAAGGTGGGTTTTTCTTTTATAAACTGGACAGTTATTCCAATTGAAAGGCCGTGCTTTCTTTCTTTGAATCCTCTCAGGGACAAGGAAAAAGCTTTCCACTTTTCAGAGCAGCTCACACTATGGACAAAATAAGAGTCCCCGAGGCCTTCTACATCTGGCCTGACCATCCCTAGCTCCACGTAAGCATGCCCGATTCCAACCTGCACTGCACTGTAAGTATCCATCCCTTCCGTACTTCACAGTAATAGTCCTAGATTGGCTGGTTTTTCCCTACTTTTGTTCTGTTTCTCTCCCCCCAGTAGCTTGCCTTTTAATTTCTGCCCTTTTCATGACCTTTTCAGGTGACTGCTGTACCTGGAACATCCATCTTCTGCAGCATTAAGAAATCCAAATATTCTCCTTGAGTTAAGGCAGCTCTGGTGTTACCCATTCTTTTTTTAATCCGGAAAGAAAGTTGAAGTGATAGGTATCTAATTGCCCTGTAGATGACACAGCTTTTCCCTCTTCCCTGAGCAGTGTATGTGAACATATCCTTTTGTCAGTTTAAATCAGATTTTTTGACCAGTAGCTCCTCTTAGCCATACAAGTCCTTATTCACAAATATGATACTTCTTCTGAGGCGTTTCTTTCAGCACTTGGTTTGAATGCTACAGTGGTCATATAGTCGTCTCAAGGCAGATTACACCTGCCCAGGGAAAGGGTACTGCAACAGTTTCTAACCCGTGTGTAAGAAATCCTCTCACCCTTGCAGCTGAGCACGTTTTAGCATCTTTCTGAATGACAGGCACTAAAATAGGCCATCTTATTTACTGAGATGCAGCTGACTTTCTGGGACAGAATGTAAAAATAATGTTTCCTTACTGTCCTTACATACAAAGCCTACATCTGCCTTTCTGAGCAGGCTGTTGTCCAGTCTTCCTCACTGGTTGGGAAGGGAGCTTGGAAGTGGCAGTTACATCCCCACTGCCAGGGCAGTGTCCCGCTCACAGTAAAGCACAGTTTGCTATCACTGCAGCTGTTATGAGTAATTCATTATTTACCAGTCTTATCCTGTACTTCCCCTTACCAAAGTCTTGTGCAATGAAGCTGATGCAACTCTAAAAAAATCTCTTCGAAGTTACAATACCAGCTGCTGGTTTCTGGATAAGCTCACTATAACCAGAAACTTTATCTGCAAGAGTTCAAAACCTACTTACAACAAAATAATAATAAAAAAACCTAGCTGGGTACAGTAACCACATTGCTAGTATTCACCTAGATATCAAAACTATGTGCTATTTCCTTTTCACTAACCTCAAAACCTTTGTAAGTCATCACCAAGCCTAGTTTGGATTTCCTCTCTCTCTCTGCTTAGTCCACTTACTTACAACTTCCCTTTCTGCTCTGCAGGGAAGCTGCCAGGCAGACATTCTCACCTGCAGAGATCTTTTGTGTGGTCTTGCCACAGTTGCCCTCCTTACATCGAGACTACACTACCTCTGTGTGCTCCCACCTGCAATGAGATTATGTTTTTCCACAATGCTTTGAAGATTAAAAAAAAAACCAACCTTGTTTAAGGTAACAAGGCTCATGTAAGCTAATAAAAAGTAATGTAAGTATTGTCTTTGAGAGATGATGATTAGTTTTGCATTAAAATGTATTAGTGTTATTAGCTACGAAGTTAAGCACTCAAGAACCAGGAAATACCAAAACGTAGACTACACAGATGGACAGATATGAAACAAGGGGAAGAACCGCGTCTGTGGTATGTGTTAGTTATTGCAGATGTTAGAAAACCAATGTGTTGCAGGAAGAGAAGGTTTTATTCAGAACCCGATCACTCCACCGATAAACTTGATTTCACACCTGTGTGTCTGCTGGTGGTTCTTGCATCAGAGTAGGCAAATTGTGCTTTTAATAGATGGCTGCTAGTAACGTTTGTCATACGTTGCATGCTAAATTTAATATCTTGTAATACCACCTTCCAAGTGCTGAACAATCAAAGCTACAAATGTGATCAGCGGGAGGTATGCTTTCACCATCTGAGATGCTATGTAAGGTCTTAAGTATCTCACATTGGTGTTCAGCAGTGGGGCACAATTTTGCATGGATTTCTGCACTTCAGCTTAAGATTTGTGAAACTGGAATAACACCTTCATGTCTCACAAGGTGTGGTGGCAGCAAGGACTCTTGGTGACACAAAGTGACAACAATGGAGAATAATGCCTTCAAAAAAGACAGCTTCCTTTCAGGTAATGTGCCCTAAGTAAAACTGTTCTCTCCTTGTCTGCCTCCCTCCTTAATACTGTCTCTCTCCCATTCCTCCCAGCCCACCATGGTCTAGTCTCTATGCTATCCCCAACTTTTTGTTCTTTTTGCCTAATTTGTTCCAGTCCTGGCTCCTCAAACATCTGATTCCAGTTTACTTTCATCTCAGCTAGTCCCACTTTTCTCCAATCTTTTTCTTATTTCTAGCTCTCTCAGGCTGCCCTTGTGATCTGTTTTCTTCTGGCCATCCTTGTCCCAAAATCCTTAACAGCCCCCCAATACAGACCGGAAAGACTTGGCCCTTACATTTTCCTTAACATGGTAGTCCCAATCTTCAGCAAACTCGTGTGATTTCCCTGCCATTCATTCCCAAACCTAGCACCTGTCCTTTGCCAACCTTTAAATCCAGTCTGTGCTCCTATACCCGCCCTGTCTTAATCCATGCCATCCTGCATACAGTACACGATATCCAGACACTGCCGGGGCACGGCGGTGTGAAAATAAGCTACAGCTTCCTTTCTCAAGGGTTTTCTACTCCTTTGTACGGTGATGATGATGATGTGGCAAGCAAGCTCTGAGCCGTCCACGGTGTGGAGGTAGGCAAAAACCTCACATCAGGGAGCGCAAAAATCTGTAAGAGGTTTTAAGAGCCACCGAATTAATGCCTTTGTCACCGACGGCGTCGAGGCGGAGCTGGCTATCGAAGCCCCCCGGGAGCGCTCCCTGCCGCTGAGGCGAGGCAGGCGAGGCG
>NW_008794630.1:2411056-2417740 GCF_000699145.1 Aptenodytes forsteri | reverse complement strand
GAGCCTTGCTCTCTGGCTCCTCCCGCCGCCTCCGGCTTCCCGGCAGGTATTCCCCGGAGACCCCCTGCCAGCTGCAGGGCCCGCTCGGCGGGGGGGCTGAATGCCGCCTCTCCGGAGCCCGCCGCGGGGCACAGAAGCCCCGCCGCAGGGTTTTTGTCTGTATTTGTTTGGTATTTGTTTGGTTTTGGGGGGCCTTTCAAGATACTGGAAACTGTAATAGACATCAGTGCAGGTTCGGAGGAGGAGAGGAGGTAGGATTCAAGGAAGTTCGAATATGTAAAGGTGAATTTCTCCTGAGTACAAATGCCCGGTTATCACGTGTATGTATCATGTGTATGTATGCAGGTACAGTGCATTCCGGATCGATCCAACCTGCAGCACAGGCTCTCAGCCGTGTGATGCATGTCCAGTGTTTCCACCGTATCCAGCTCTTTGGGCATGTGCTACACGGAACACCCTGCGTGTGGATAAAAGAACCCTGACCTGTGGTATCGCAGTGCTTGACGTGGCTCTAACGCCTCTCCAATGGAGATGTACGAAATCGCTCCGCAAACCTGCATTGTCAAACCTCACCGCACCGTTCTGAGACAACTGCATTATTACAGTCTTGTCTTCGTTAAAGACGGAGAGAAGAGCAGGTTCCATGCGCCTGTACGCTGCGTCAAGTGATAGAACCCGTTACGTACTTCCAGTAAGACCCTAACCTTGAAGATGGAAAACGTGCGTTTGACCATCCAGTTCATGCTCTCTTTAGTCCAGGCTAGCACTAATTTTTTCTCTACTATAAAGTTCCGAAGCAAGCGCCAACTGCGTGAGAAAGAAACACGCTCCTCTCATGAAGTACGAAGGGGAACGTTCAGCGTTCTGATGGAATATTGAAAATGACGTTCCGTCAGTCATCTAACACCGAAAAAGCACATCAGCAGACTGGTGGAGAGGAGGCGATTAATTTGGAAAAAGGCATTAAACGTGCTAAATGCTAGCAGCTTAGTTTACAGATAACTAAGGGGTGACTATACCCCATGCTGTAAACATTTAAGAAGGGTGAGAAATTACTAATGACGACAGAAGGAAGGAGTACTGGAAGTAATGGGATCCAATTCAATACAGGGAAGCTAAAGATAAATCTCTGGCAAATAATTGTCATAATGGAAATGGGGTAGGATCGTTGGTATCCCCTCGTTTAGGGTACTTAGAATTAAAATGGCCAAGACATGAGAAAAGTATCTGCACTGAAGAATCTGGCATTACATACACATGTATCTGCTTACAATAGCAAATGGCTAGGTGGTATTTGATGGAAAATTTTATAATTTTAATATTCCATTACCATGGACTGAGCAAAAAATCAGCTTCAGAATTTCCATTGTCTCTGCTAACGCATATCATTTTATTTCCTCTACGCTTTTAAGGCTAATAAGGTGCTTAATATATTTGACATTAATATTTCCCCTCCAAAGTTTGCCTTTACCTGCTGTTCCTTCTTTAAGAACTCTCCAATGCTGCTGGTTTTGTTGCGCCCCCCCCCCCTTCCGTCTTTTTGCCAGTTCCGATCTTGTCTCTCTCCTTTCGACACCAGTTTATTTACATGATACCAGATTATTGATAGCTGTACAAGGCCCTGCACGAACCCCGAGAGAGACACTGAAAGAAAACGAGGCCACATACCTGTAGTGGTCAGAAACGTGACAACCCCTTCCCTCAGAGCGACCTAACCAGGAGAACAAAGCTCATGCTATAGACACGGAAAGCTAACAACAGACGAGTTTTATAAACTTGCACTGTTTAAAGTAGCTTGCCACAAAAGAAATACCTGTTTCTCTGCAGATTTAGCTGTAGAAGCAGAGGATCTCCTTGGAGACAGACAGAAATCAATGCACGCTCCAGAGTTGGCAGTGAGAAAAGATGACAGAAGCAGCTCAGCAGAAGGAGTAAGCCCCGGCGCATGGAGGTGAAATAACACCTTATTTAGAGTTTATTAAAGTTTTTATGTTCTTTCTCATTAAAGGTTTTTAATATGATTATAACATTGTAATGAACTTCACTTATAGCGACAAATACTTATTTCTTCCAGCTGTAAAAAAGTGGAGCACAATTTCCTAAAGACTATTTATAGAACTAAGATTTACAATTATTAAACATTCCTATAAAATGGAAAGAATCAGCACTGAATGCCAGATAATCAGTATGCCAAGGGGAGACTGAAACCTGTATTTTGTATGGTAACGTTGACAATTCCAGTTATGGCAGGCATCAGCCTAAATGAAAGTGCCCCCAGAGCTGTGGAAATCAAAATGAATTCAGGAGTCAGGCTAGAGGGTAAAGAAAAGTGACAATACTCATATTTTAGGATCAGCAGTATTGGAAGGGTATGAACACAAAGAGGGGAATGCTTCACCAAAGTACATGAAGAAAGAGGGAAAATTAATGGGAAGAAATGAATGCAAAGACATTAAAAATGGGAAAACCAGGCAAGGTTGGGGAGGGGGGGTAGAACCCCTCACTCAGAGATATAAAATCAGTTTTGACAAGTAGAATATGTGCTGGAAGGCACAGTACTGATTTGGAGACAGGGACTGTTGTACTTACTCCTAGAAAAATATGAACTATTAATCCTCAGGCCTTACATTTAGGAACAGAGCAGTTACATTTGAAGTGCAGTGTGAATTATATTTTGTAGTCAATTAAGTAGCATAAATAAGCTGTATTTTAAAATGTTTGATTACGTTACAAAAATGGCATTTTGATTTTCTTCTTACAAAAATGTGTTCTCCACCTTAACACAAAGCAAGACTTGTCCTCTATTTTGTTACGGCAAACAGGTTACATGTTGTATGAACATGCTGTTAGCTGTTTTACAAATTATTTAAAATTTATCATGTCAGTTAGTTCTGTTACAGATAACACACAGCTACAAAACTGTCTAAAATCCTAACTAGAATGCCTCTCAAATCCTAACCCAGAATGCCAGCCACTGAAAAAGGCTGTTTAGCCGCTCACATTATAGCCACAAGCCACCCTAATTACCAGTGACTAATGCGTTGGAGTGTTTCTATTTTTATTGCTTCAAGCACTTTAAAAGAGCTGGATTTTAACACTATGATAAGCATACATCTTTTGAAAAATGACACCCATTACGAGGTTTCAAGGCCACCAAGGACAAAGTCCCCTGTATCCGAGCAAAGTCACCTGTTTTCCCTCCGACCTTGGTTAGGCAGGGCTGGCACAGCACCGGGATCCTAGAAGACGCTTCCTCAGACGGCAGTGGCAGAGGCCCGTGGCGTCAGAAGCTCAGCTGAGAGCAGCCTTCATACAGGCAGTGTTTGCAGTGTTTTCCCCGGAGACCCCCCCAGCCCGCTGTCAGCTGCAGGGCCCACTTGGCGAGGGGCCGAATGCCGCCCTGCCGGACCCGCCACGTGTCACAAAAGCACTACCGTTTATTTTTGGGTTGGGGTTTTTTGTGGGGTTTTGGTGGTTTTTTTCCTGTTCGTTTTTCTTCAATGATCTATCGTGTATTGTGGTTAATTCATCTCGGTCTGTTCTGGCGCTTTGCGTTTTTGTCCGGTGTTGTATTGGTTGTAGAATACATGCTGTAACATTCGCATTGAGTCTTTCTAAGATTGGCCTTGCGTTATTTTTATTCTGAATATTAGCCATCTGGCACTGTGTGCTGCAGTATTTAGTGCCACAAATAATAATGAAAAATATGGTAATATCTCGTGATACTTTAACATAAAAATATAAGACAGAGGGTATAAAGCTTTGGGCATATAATCTTAAAGCTGCCAAAGCATGTTGTTCCCTCTGCCCTTGTTTTCCGTAAATGATTCTTTGATGGGAGACAGCAGAGGTAATAGGAAAGTCATTGGTTAATGCACATTAATGAAACTGCGTTTCTTGTAGTTAACGAACCGCAGTCCTGAAGAAAGACGGGTAGGAAAAACTCCAGGATTGGTACCTTTCTGTTCAGGTAGATGTGGGCACGTCCAAGACACGCGAGAAAAAGGTACTTGGCTTCAGATATACCGGAGAGGGCTCTGTCTTTTCCCCAGCAGTCAAGCCCCGTAGAAATGCTTGAAGTTTAAAGAAAACAGCCTTTTCCTTCTGTCTCCCCACATCAACATATGATGACGAGACTGTTGCATATTCAGCAAAACTGTTGTTCTCGCTGTAGTTAAGTTGCATAATTAGACGGGGCTTAAATGAGATGAGAGCTAAACTTGAGTGATTCTGTAGGCTGGTGCAGAGGTGAATTGCAAGCTAACGTCACAGAACTTACCAAGCTTTCGGTGCCTCAGGAAAAGAGTTTAAGGATGTTTAGGTTCAAAGGAAGCGAGCGTTTTCATGAACGTTTGTTTTAGAGAACACTTTTGCTGGGAAGATGAATTTACCTTTACGTGTTTCTCTAAGGTTGGATTTATTTTTGAAGATCGGCCAAGCAGCAGTTAGGATGGCGAGACCTGTGTGGCCATGTCACATTGCTGCCCCGTCTGCATTAAACCCAGCCATTTTCATCAGCTCTGCTCTCTGTAACCTCTGTTCACTCCTGGAGCATCCCCTATACTTGAAGGAAGAGCGTAAAGCGTAAGGTGCCTCCAGGCACGAGGAGCTTTGTGCTTCCCGAGGGGATGAAATAACTTGTTAGGACGCTACAAGTAACAACTCCATCGGCAATGAACAGGACTAAACTTCCTTCTGTTTTCGTGCAGCCCGCCCCAAACAGAGACAGCAGCATAACATGGAAGATGGCAATGCTAAACAAAATTTGAGTTTCCACCTGTCAACAGAGAGTCCTCACCAGCTCTTTTGGCTCAGCCATCTTCATCCAGGAGTTTTAGATGCCAGCCAGCTTGGCCAAAGCAGCAGCGAGGTTTGGACTATGGGGTATCCAGAAACATCTGCTGCATGTCAGCGGTTCGGTAGTCCAGCGCACATAGCAGAGGCGTCCGGCCTCATCTGGGTCACTAGATTTACTGCCCGTGGGTAGATCAAATCAAATGTATAAGGAAGCCCCAGCAGGTCTGATTTTTTTCCAGGCACGTGCTGGACCAAGGATCAATGCCCGAGCAGTAAATTCGGTGTGCACAGGCTGCGTGGGGCTCACGGCACACACGCCCAAATTCTGTACAGAAATGCAGGAGCCTTCAGCCAAGGGAGTCAGCACCATCTATCCGTATCCATCCGTCTGACTGAGTCCCCTCAATGGGCTAAAGGAGGTGGGAGTGCAGGAGGGGCTCTGGGACCCTGACGCTGATACGGCATCGGGAGTTTCAGCTTGGGGGCTACCAAGAGCCAAACAGCTCGGCAGCTCTGCTGCTGCGGTTGGTCGTGCTGTCTCAGAAGCTGTCGTTCAGCGTATCGGTCCCTCTGTCCTTCGTCTGAGCTTTCTACTTTGACACATCCTGATCCTTTTGCCTTCTCCAGGTTCCGTTCTAACCCGTGCTCTGGCTCATTGCAAATACGCCGGACCATTCTTGAGCCTTTTTTGTTGTTGCAGGCTGTTTTTCTTTTTTTTTCTTTTTTTTTCTTTGTTTTTCCCCCTCCTGCTAATACAGTAGCCTCCCCTAAAGTGGCCAAGGGTGTTAGTCCTGCCAAGGAAATGAGAGAACACAGAGCCTTCTGTCCGCGGAGCATTCGTCTTGGCCAAGGCACAAATGTAAGCTTTTATTTCCTCCTGTTCAGAAGCCACCAATAATGAGGTGTTTGGCCGAGGAAACGTGGTAAGACAAATGCGCAATTTAAACAAAGATTTACAATTTGAAGTTGAACTGCTGGGAGGAAGGTGGGGGGACATGGAGAAACAGATATGGACTAATTTGGGGGATCAGAGCCTACTAGGAGCACAGTTTTAATGTTGTATTGGGCCATGGGAGCCTCAGAGGCTCTTAAGTTCCTACTGGAACTTTCTGACTCGAATAAGGAGTTTTTTAGCCTTGTGAAGGAGTTGCAAGGGAGGGCTGGGGTTTTTTGGGCGGAGGGGGTTGACGGGTGGAGCAAGGAGCATATTGAGGAGCGGAGAAGCCTGGAAAACTAACCTGGGACCCTCCTCACCTTCCTTCCTTCTGTAGCTCTGTCAGGCACATTGGAAATTTGTCTTGCCCAGAGAGGTCACCAACAGCCTTGAGTTTCTACTGAGTGTTTCTGAAACATCGCCCGTCAGGGCAAAGAGAAGGTATGGGCTAAAGAGCAGCACTGTTTCTCCAGCTCCTCTTAGAGGGCACGCTGGAAGGGGGGTGCAAAAAGACAGGAGTGTTGAGGGAGTCTTTCTGCAGCCGGTGGGGTTGATAATGAAGAACCCTTTCGGGTAGGGTTTCGATGTTTTTTTGACAAAGCCCTAAGGCTTGCCAGGCATGACAGACAGGAAGGCAGAAATTCAGTACGTGGCAGTTCATGATTCCAGCTTTGTTTCTTCTTCAGGAATTGCTTCAGCCTCAGTAAGAATGAATCGCTGTTTGCAGGCTCAGCATTATTTCCCACAGCATGCAGTCAGTTTTGAACCGCACATCAGGACCTGGAAGGAAGGAAGGAGGAGATAGGGTGAGTCCCTATCTTTCATTTCTCCTACATTTTTTTTGTCATTGTTATGAAAGATTGGAATTAGGCCCATCATGAATGAAACTTTTACTTAAGAAGTCATTGTTCTGCTTTTGTTTTGTTTTGTTTTGTTTTGTTTTGTTTTGTTTT
>NW_008794630.1:2399038-2405806 GCF_000699145.1 Aptenodytes forsteri | reverse complement strand
GCCCGCCGGCCCCCCTTCCCTCAGGGAGCCGCAGAGGTGTGATTTAAGGAAGTCTGAATATGTAATTGTGAATTTCTCCTGAATACAAATGCCCAATTGTCAGATTTATGCGAGTCATTCTTTTTCCCTAGAAGTTAGGCTTCAGACGCAATTTGTCCTGTCTTCTTCTTTGAGATATATTTGGGAAATTTATGTAATTTTTAATTATGTTTGACAGAGGAAGAAGGAGGGGGGGAGAATTTATCTGTGTACAGCAGCTGTTCTAGAGACAAAATCGAAAAAAGGGCAGTTTCTCCTGTGCTCTGGTTTGACTGTATTTGCCATCCAAGCTGAGAGAACTTGCTGATGAAGTCTCAAGTAGTGACTCAACTAGCCTAGCAAAACAGAGAGACCCCCAAAGGAAAGGTGAGCCTGAGTGAGAAGCATTTTGCAGTATGTCTTGGGGTTATTTTCAACCTTTTTGTGCTTTATTACTTAAGTAAAGAGTATCTCTATGCGAACTGCAAAAGAGATAATGTCTGGAGCAAGGATATGGGCAAGAGCTGCTTGGGAGGACTGGACGCTAGTCTGAGAACATAGGCATTGTAACTGCAGTCTCTAATGCCAGCAGAGGTGTGACACAGAGTGCCGAATCTCAGCTTAGTGCCATAAAGCTCAGAGGGTGGCAGGTTCTGTGCTGGTGTCGCCTCATCGCAGCATGGTGCGCTAAGAAAATTTCTAACACCCTGAATATTTGTCCTTTCCACTGTGCCTGTTTTACCTCTAACTTAGTATGTATGAACTTGTTAAGACTGGGACTAAAGACAGTTTATTGTAACACCTGGCATGCTTGGAGTTTCATCCCTGGTAAGGGGCCTTGAGTTGCTACCAGAATGCAAATGAACTACTACATCTGTACTAATTAAAGACCAATCCCATTTTCACTGAATTCAGTGAGAGGTTTGTTATTGATATCTGCAAGACATGAGTTGAATTGCATAAGGAATAAAATACACAACTGGGTTCACCTGTAAGGTTTTCCCTTCAAGAAAGTACTCTCAGCTGAGTTCTTGATGCTTAACCTATTGCTGCCTCCTCTAGGCCAGAGTTGCATGTGCCTCTGCCACTGCCGTCTGAGGAAGCGTCTTCTAGGATCCCGGTGCTGTGCCAGCCCTGCCTAACCAAGGTCGGAGGGAAAACAGGTGACTTTGCTCGGATACAGGGGACCGTGTTAGAGGTACTGTGAAGGATCAGGCCATATGTTACGAGAAATGAGAGATTATTTAATTGGGAAGCCTGACTTAATCAGCGTAATGTGTCTAGAAGTCAAACCAGAAACAAGCTCTATCCATATTACAGGAATATCAGCAGTTGTACACTAGGTGTAGTGTTATTTATAAAATGACTAGTTTATGGCATCAATAAGCTGATCTATTAATTTCCATCTTGACATTCATACAGCCAGGTCAGTTGATTTTTTTTTTCTTAAATTATTTTTTGTCTTTAGGCTTGTTAACTGTCAAGAGTCACATTTCAAACTCAAGTGAATTGTGCTGTAGCCTAGGTACTGTTCTCTGAATGCTTATTTTTAACCAAGTACTGAAACTTCTACCATTCAAACTGTTAATTAGCTGACACTGCATGGCCAGTAATAAACGTCAATATTTCAGACTTTAACTGTCTGTTTTGTATTTAAAGTTAATACTTCTAGTCCCCTGAGGACAAGAAAATATATTAAAGAGAAGAGAAGCAAGATAACACAGAGATGGGGACAGTTAAGAAAAGATGGGAAGACAAATCCATTTATGCTACAGGCAAATACAGCAACAAAAAAGCTTCTAAACGTTTTCTTCAGTATTGCCCTTCATCTCTGAAAAATCATTTCTTAGTACAGCACAGAAAGACTAAGTGCATAGTATAGACAAAGTCTACTCACTCATTATTAGTGCAATAATTCCTTGTATACAAGTACTAAAACAGGCTAGCTGTAAATAAAGTTACACCTTCTACGGTTTCACTAGTTCTCAATTGTTACAAGCTCACTGTGATCCCTTGGTGTGTAGGCACTGTCTCCACTGCCTTGCTGAATGCTAATGAGCTTCCATGTAATTTAACCACAGAAAGACATCTCTTCCACATCAACACCTATTACCAGCTCCAAAATTGGTTTGTGAAGCTTAGTAGAGATATGCCCATAGTTTTTTTTTTTAGCTGCTTGTAAAAATTGGAGGTCACACCAGGCACTGTAAAATAGAGCAGTAAGATGGTCTTGATCATCGTATCACACCCATACCAGGGAATTGTCTTAGTGTTTACCAAATGCCTTGAAACCATTCCTAATGCAAGATAGAAGGTAAAAATGAAGGACGAAACTACATATGGAAGTCCATATATTAGCAACACAGTTACTATATTTAGAGGCAGGCATGAAGCGTTATATTAAGGACATGCTTATATCTAGCTGTGCTTTAGGTCAGCTCTGAGATTTTTCTCCCCTTCCTCCAGCCATCCAGCTGACAGATGGTGTCGTCGTTTTGTGGCTGAGGTCCAGAAGTGAAACTCTTGTCTGGGATTTAGCTTTCATCAAAGGGCGTCCTGAGTTAGGACATATATATCCAAGCTGTCCCCAACTTTTTATTCAGACCTTTCTCTTCCAAGAATTTCCTGGGACTCGTAACTTTGGATTCATAACTCATTTTAACATTCCCCTTGAAGGGTTTAGTGTACCCCAATCCTACCTTTAGAAATGCTTTTTTCTTTGAATGGAGTGAGTTGGAACCATCTTCCATCCATGCAATAAATAGGATTTCTTAATAGTTCTTCCGGTACTTCAACAGAAAGCATTCACAAGCCTGTTAGCAATATACCTATTACCTGTTAGCAGTGCTCCCTCCACTTGGATACATTCTTCGCACAGTGAAGCCAGTTTCCTAGAAGCATGTAAGTCGCCAGCTCTGCTTCTTTCCAGACTATAAATAAGCATGTGGCTTGTTACTATTTCTTGATCAGAATTAAACACAGTCATAATCAAACATATTCAGGATGAGAATGGATTTATAAGGAACGATATCAACCTTGGCTTTGAGGAGTCTGTGATTAAAACCTGATGCTTCAAAAGGCCTGAATTAATATGCCTATGGGAATCATTGGAGCCAATTTTTATAGCTTTTTGTAAAACCTCTTGTTTTATTGCAGTTCATTCTTTCATTCTGCCCTATATTTCACAGTTCACATCCATCTGCAAATGTCATTTTTTTTGGTCCATTCTGACTACATTTTCCCCCATTCATCTATTTTGAAATGAATAAATTAATTCCAGTTTATTGCCTCTGAAATGCCTTGATTTTTTGAGGTATGTAATACCTCCACACTGGAATTTCTGTGCTTCTGCACTACACCCTTATGTGTGGTTCTTACAGGAAAAAACCATGTAAGTACCCATTTCCAATATCTTTTATCAGCCGGATGATACTTTCAAAGTGTTGAGAGAACATGAGCAAATTAGTCTTCATGCCAACGCCCCGTATGTCAGGGGTGTCTTCATTTTTCATCTTCATTTTGCTGTTGGGGATACTGAGACATCCCCGACATAGCTGTACAGCATGTTAGGGTATAACGTGCTATCGCTCAGTACGCTGACCTTGTTCTCAAGCCCTGGTTTGCTGTCTGCACAGCTCTCGGAAGGACTGGTGGCCGTACTCCAGAGTTACCCAAGTGCACCCCTCCAATTAGTACAATAATAGTTTGCCACAGTATTTTAGCATTTAATATTTTAGTATTGGCAGCGTAGTATTTTATGGTGCTTTGGGAGGTGGTGTGGAAAAAGGCCAGATTAGATATCTTTTAGGATTCTGTTCACGAATCTCCGCTGCGGTGAGTTATTTCCATTCCCAGAGCTTCTATTTCTTCCACCGAGCTGCTTCTGTCATCTTTTCTCACTGCCAACTCTGGAGCGTGCATTGATTTCTGTCTGTCTCCAAGGAGATCCTCTGCTTCTACAGCTAAATCTGCAGAGAAACAGGTATTTCTTTTGTGGCAAGCTACTTTAAACAGTGCAAGTTTATAAAACTCGTCTGTTGTTAGCTTTCCGTGTCTATAGCATGAGCTTTGTTCTCCTGGTTAGGTCGCTCTGAGGGAAGGGGTTGTCACGTTTCTGACCACTACAGGTATGTGGCCTCGTTTTCTTTCAGTGTCTCTCTCGGGGTTCGTGCAGGGCCTTGTACAGCTATCAATAATCTGGTATCATGTAAATAAACTGGTGTCGAAAGGAGAGAGACAAGATCGGAACTGGCAAAAAGACGGAAGGGGGGGGGGGCGCAACAAAACCAGCAGCATTGGAGAGTTCTTAAAGAAGGAACAGCAGGTAAAGGCAAACTTTGGAGGGGAAATATTAATGTCAAATATATTAAGCACCTTATTAGCCTTAAAAGCGTAGAGGAAATAAAATGATATGCGTTAGCAGAGACAATGGAAATTCTGAAGCTGATTTTTTGCTCAGTCCATGGTAATGGAATATTAAAATTATAAAATTTTCCATCAAATACCACCTAGCCATTTGCTATTGTAAGCAGATACATGTGTATGTAATGCCAGATTCTTCAGTGCAGATACTTTTCTCATGTCTTGGCCATTTTAATTCTAAGTACCCTAAACGAGGGGATACCAACGATCCTACCCCATTTCCATTATGACAATTATTTGCCAGAGATTTATCTTTAGCTTCCCTGTATTGAATTGGATCCCATTACTTCCAGTACTCCTTCCTTCTGTCGTCATTAGTAATTTCTCACCCTTCTTAAATGTTTACAGCATGGGGTATAGTCACCCCTTAGTTATCTGTAAACTAAGCTGCTAGCATTTAGCACGTTTAATGCCTTTTTCCAAATTAATCGCCTCCTCTCCACCAGTCTGCTGATGTGCTTTTTCGGTGTTAGATGACTGACGGAACGTCATTTTCAATATTCCATCAGAACGCTGAACGTTCCCCTTCGTACTTCATGAGAGGAGCGTGTTTCTTTCTCACGCAGTTGGCGCTTGCTTCGGAACTTTATAGTAGAGAAAAAATTAGTGCTAGCCTGGACTAAAGAGAGCATGAACTGGATGGTCAAACGCACGTTTTCCATCTTCAAGGTTAGGGTCTTACTGGAAGTACGTAACGGGTTCTATCACTTGACGCAGCGTACAGGCGCATGGAACCTGCTCTTCTCTCCGTCTTTAACGAAGACAAGACTGTAATAATGCAGTTGTCTCAGAACGGTGCGGTGAGGTTTGACAATGCAGGTTTGCGGAGCGATTTCGTACATCTCCATTGGAGAGGCGTTAGAGCCACGTCAAGCACTGCGATACCACAGGTCAGGGTTCTTTTATCCACACGCAGGGTGTTCCGTGTAGCACATGCCCAAAGAGCTGGATACGGTGGAAACACTGGACATGCATCACACGGCTGAGAGCCTGTGCTGCAGGTTGGATCGATCCGGAATGCACTGTATCTGCATATGTATGTATGTCATGCATACATATATGTATGTATGTCATACGTACTCTCTATGTATGATGGCTATCTCAGCGATGCGTGCGGAAACATTGCAGAAACATTTGAAATCACTCGAAAGATGCTGCAGTGTTGGTCAGCCTGTCTGTCCAGGCTGTCCCAGACCAAAGAGTCACAATTATCACATCTTGCCTGGTGAAACTTCCATGTTGAAAAGGGCATACCGAAGGAAGCGGATGTATGGAAGCCATAAGCCTAGAATTTCTGTTTATCTTTCTGAATGGTGCCACTGGGCAGCACTGTTCAGACCAAGCTCTGCCAAACGCAATTATGATGAAGAATTAGATTAGTGACAGGGAAATGTCACCTCTGTCATATAAAGTGAACCCTGGTCAGAAGCAAAGTTACGTATCAAAGTGCAGGCTACAGAAAGCCTGCCTCATTAAAAATCAGCTTTAGGCCAATTGTCCTTTTCCTGTCTGTCTGTCTGTCTCCCCCACGAATGAGCTTATAACTCTCCCTCAAGGCAAGAGCATCGGTAGTGAAGCTCTGGTAGCTTTGAAGAAATCTTTCTGTGATTGAAAATGCCACACAGAGCTACAGCTTCCTCACGGCCCTGCATGCCGATCAGATGAGAGTATACAGGCCACTGTGAATGCAATCCATGGCATACCTCTATCTTCCTAAACTGGTGTTTAATTAGGAACCATGCTATTGCTGCGTTATTCTGGTCTCAAAGGAGCTATGGCTGAGCCGTGATCACGGTGGTGTCAGCCGAAGGAGTTCTCTGAGGTAGCTCACAACTTAACCCCGGGAAGGGCGTGGAATGCAGAACTAGCTCTGTGCGGAGACGTGCCACGTGGCACCCAGATCACACCTTCCCCTCCGGCCGGCGCTCCCCTCACGGCTCTGTAGGCCGAGGCCTGTCTGCGCCCGAGCTGAGGAAACCGCTGGGGCAGCTGCTCTGTGGGGTCCCCGAAATCTGCTGAGAGGGACATGTGCCAGCTCGGGCCCCACTTCTCCCCCCCCAGCCACATTGGTGTCCAGCTGCGCGTGGAGAAAGCGTGAGCGCACTAACCGGCAGCTTAGAAGAAGCACCTTCGTGAGCAAGAGAGACTTTATAAAGTACCGCTGTATTAACGGAGCTGCTGACCAATATGAGCAATGCTTGCAGTTGCGTCGTTTGGGCTTGAGGACCCCCATATTTCAACAGCCCAGTTTCTCAAAAAGGGTGCCATTATCGGTACAGTCAGAACAAAAATCCTCTTGAGGAGGTGACAGCTCGGGAAGGGCTTTGC
>NW_008794630.1:2355966-2398390 GCF_000699145.1 Aptenodytes forsteri | reverse complement strand
GGGGCCGAGGGGGCCGGTGCCTCCGCCTCGCTCCCGGAAGCCGCCCCTGCGGTCAGCCCCGGCGGGGGAGCGCCTTGCAGAGGGGCTGGGGGGGCATGGCGTGGTGCTCGCTTCGCAGCGTGCGTGGCGGGCTGAGAAAGTCTTGGGCAAGTTTGGGCCCAGACAACTTCAGGCTGGACCTCTCCCTCCTTTGTGGTCGTGTTTAGGTGACCGTTCCGTCTATTTACGGTGCGCTAGAGCATTCGATCATCTTTCTGTGGACAAGCATTAAAAAAGCAATGCCTTTGAACGGATGCTAAACATTTGTGTAGAGCATAACTTATGCTGACAGCTAATTTTGCCGTTATGTAGGGAAAGGAAATTGGGATCGAATTCTTTCTGTCAGCAGGGGAAGGCTGTAACATGTTCCAGTGAGTGATTTTTTTTTTGTTACAAGTAAAGAATTGAGTACATATCTCACATTGAACGAGTCCAGCTTTAAATAATTCACATGTATTTTTCAGTAATTAATATTTCATATGAGCGAAGGAAGTGTATCTCAAAGATTGAGTGAATGAACTTTCCATAAACTCTCAGATAGCTATTATTTCTGTTTAATAATAACCTTTCCCCCCCCCCGGCGTACCGCTGTTTGTAACTAGCTTTTCACTGTCACCTGCCTTGATTAGTTGCCCCTGATGGGCAGAATTCTGTCACGGACTGCAGTCAAGTTCATATTACTTAGTAGATGAGATGAGCAGGACTGAAGTAGTAAACTTTTGGGGGTTTTAGTTTTGAAACTTGTGCAAGACAAGAAGTTGAGAGTTGAAGTTGATGCAGATCAAATATATTTGGATACGTTAAAAGTATATCTGGGTACTCAGTATTGTCCAGTGTTCCTGGAAACTTATTTCAGATGTTAGTAAATAAACAACAATGTTATCGTGGTGATGTATAGAAGTATTAATTTTAATCCTGTTTTCCTTTTGAATGTTTTGATTTTCATGTGAGAAATGCGAATTCTTGCTGATAAGTTTTAATTGCCACATGTTGCTAAATGTTGATTTGCACTAGATTTTCTGAACTAGAAAGCTAAGGCTATGTCTGGAGTATATATATGTATTCATCTCTTTGGCCTTTTAGTTTCTAAGCATTTCTGTGTTAGAAAGTGGTCAATTATGCATTTCTTTTTACAGTCTGGTGATTAATTTTTACTTCACTTCTGCATCAAGCTCTATTTGGATGAAAATTAGAATTCATTAAATGCATGAGCAAGAGCTTACATTTTGTTAAATAAAAACTTTGTGCCGCATTATGACAAATTTTATGTAAGTGTGTTGTGCAAATTTATCTGATTATTATTATCTAGCAGGAGGCTCAAACGTAGTGTTCTGGAGTTTTTGGTTATAATGTCCTTCAAAATTTTGGGACTAGTTGACATGATTTTTTTTTAACATTTAATTAAATCTGCTGACAGAGGAAAATGCACTGTCCTGCAATTTCAGTTTCCTTTTTTTTTTCTTCTCATTTTTCAGCTAGTTCAAGAAATACTGTGCCTGCACCAACAGAAGTGACTGTCAAAAGTTGGCTAGGCACTTCAGCAGGTTCTATTTCAGAGTGATTAGCCACTGATTTTTAATTTATAAAAATAATTCAGCATTAAAAAAATTTTCTGGGAGCAAGTATGTACATCCTATTTTAGTTTCAGTTATTTAGTTATTTTGCTATGTTTATACACTAATGAGGACTGTAAATATTTTTAATGGGCTTATTCTGAAAGCTTTTCTATATATTAAAAAATCAAAGAAACACACCTGGTTTTGCATTTAAAACAACTTAAACTTGTTTGCCATGGTCCTCGGCTGCATGCTTCACAGTCATCTGGGAATAAGGTTTAATGAAAGTAGTGTTTTATAGCATGTGTTCTCGTGAAAGCCTCCAGGCTACCGTGTTATGACACGGTATATATACTTTAGTGTGTGGGAAAGCTCTTACATTACCTTTATTGCTATATTCTAGGTATCAAATATGGGTTAGATTTTGCACTAGCTTGTTGAATATAACCAAGGGCAGTAAATGTGAAATAAATGCCCGTGATCCAGCCTCTTAATCTTACATGGGATGGGAGACTGGCAGGACCCAGCCACTTGTGAAATCCTGATAGCTGGCTTTAATGGCATGTCTTCCCCAAAGTGTTCCTAAATAGTAAGGGCCTTCCCGGGAGGGCGCACCTAACGTGACATGGTTATACCAGCAACACAGTGCTTCTCACTGCTGTAGTAAAATCACTTTTGTGAGTAAAATCAACTGTAGAACCACAGTTCTGCTTTTATTGATATAACTACACAAACGGCAGAGGTTTGTGACAGCATAGCTGTGTCAGTCAAGAGTTGTGCCTTTTACAGCTCAGACTGGTAAACAGTATAGCCATAGCTTAACTCGTGAGGAAAAAATGTGATTAAAGGAAGGAAAAAGCTCTGGTGAAATATGGCCATAAAAGCAAAGTTACTAACCGTTGTTTTTGAAAAAGATGATTTCAAACACTTGCTCGTCATCCTTCTACTGTACTCTGCATCTGTGCAGTATTTGATCCCCCGTCTTCATGGTTTCATGTCGGTTGTAAGCTTTTTTTTAAGCTTAAATTAATTGTAAGCTTAATTGTATTATAATGCAATATATGTATTTTCTATGGCACTTGGTACAATGCGATTCAAATATACTAGAGTTGTTTGGGTGCTGTTGCATTACAGATCCATGTCTTTCTTCCCTCACACTGACATTTTTCAGTAGTTTTGATAAGAGTCGTGCTTTTCTGAGTAGTAAGACATGTAACGTTTGTATCCTGGAGAGGAAAATAGCTATATTTATGGAGGGGGAAAAACAGGTGTCATAAATATTGTGGAACTGTGATCAGACTCCATTTCTTGATATTGAGATCAGTTTGTATTTCTGTAAATGTAGCTCCTTCAGTTCACCCTCCTGCGGTTGGAGTAGGCAGGGGTTCATCGTGTCAAAACTCGTGTTTTGAATTTAGGATCTCTGCCGACTAGTAATAGAGAAAATGGGCATGTTGGATGTGGCCTGCTTGGTAAACTTCAAAAAGTAACCAAAGACTGCATTTTTTTTCTAGGAAGCTTAGGGGTTTTTTGTGGAACAGTGTGCCCGCATCCAAAATAAAAGCAATGGCAAATTCTGTTTGATCTAAAACTTAAATGGGAGGAAAGTAGCATTTGACTGAAAAGGTCCAACAGCCTTTAACTAAGGATAATTATTTTATTAGGAATCTGTGTAAGTCAAGAAATACACCGAGGGGTTTCCTTCAGAGAGGACTTTGGCAGTTGTAGAAAGCAGGGCTTTGTAAATTATTGTAAGTGTAACAGTAAAAAATAGAAGAGACTTTTTTTTCTTTCCCCTTGCATTATCTTGCCCTTCCAGCTGCCACATGACATGTGATAAAGACCGTGTTCTTCTGTGTAATTTAATAATATCCCTTGCTCTGGAAGTGGTTGTAAGAGAAGTTTCAGGTTTTTTCGTTAAATTTATTTCTATTTTGCCCCTTTTTTTTTTTTACCTGAAGCCTGGTCTGTTCTGTAAAATTGTACTGGTGTTTATTGTCTAGATGTCATTTCACACATCTGTGTGTATTGCTAAATTCTCTTCTGTAGACTTTGATGGTGTAGTTGAACAGCTTGACGCATGGGAACTATTAATCAACAGTCGCCGTTAGTCAGCAGTCTTTACTGACAGATATATGCTTTGTAACGGAGTATTTGAAATTCCTTAAATTTCAAAATCCCTTTATAGAGGAAGTATTGCTGCTGAGCAGATCAGCAATCCCATATGTCTGTCTATAAAAATGGACGTCTGATAATACTGAAAATTGTTGCAAGGAAGGATATATAGTGAAGTAGAACAGATGGAAATACGGGAACTTGATCGGAAAGTCATTTGGGGAATGTGAGGTGAGGCACAGGGTAAGCAACACCCTGTAGCAGGGGTGCTGTGGTGTACATTGGGGTGCCTGCTGTGATGCTGCGTGGGTTTTCTGATCTGCCATTGAGATGTGTTTTACCAAAGCAAGCCAAATGTGAGGGTGTATTAGGAAGATGTTACGGGGGAAACTCCTTAAGGTATCTTTTTGTTAACCTTCTTGGCTTCATTTGCTCTGGGTATGTGTACAGAGCAATTGCATGTTGACCATTGTTAAACATAACTCCAGTTAAGTTTATATTGTTCATATTGGTGACAGTTTAGTCTATATTTATACCAGAATATTTTCACCTTTTCTCTCATCTTCCTCTGCTCTTTCCTATTCATATTTTCTTTCCTTGCTTTGCAAACTCAGCAAAATTAACAGCGGGACTTGAATACTGCACAGGTACTTGAATCCTCCCTTCAGTTATCTTTTCTGTTACGGTTAGTTTAAAAAAAACCATCCCCATTACATTAGTGCCGTACGTCTGGAACGGTACGTAACGTACTCCAGAGAGAAGCTTCTAAGTGTGGATTTGACCTTGAGCAAATCTGTTTAATCCCGGTTGTTTGTTTGCATTTATAGTATTTAAACTACTACCAACAGTCATGACACTTTAGCAATATCACTTTTATGTGCAATCAGTACTAGACATCTGTTTCATCCTTTAGAGTATATAGAATCATATCCAAAAATACATTAAAAGAACATAACGGTGCAGAGTCAGGCATTCAAAAGTTAGGAAATGCCAGAATTAAAGTTCCCTGCCTAATTTCTTAAATTCAGAAATAAGCAGGACTTGCTCCTGCTCCTTTAAAGCAATAACCTGCTACTTTGATCTGTTGCAATAAGCTTCAAGTATGCCTCTCCTTTGTATTCTTAAATCTATTGGGAAAGAGTTGTAGTGCAGGAAAGTAGAGTCCCGAGTCTGCCTGCAGGATGTGCGGAGCGTGACAGGGTAAGCTTCAGTCCCTCTCATTTGGGCAGTTTTTCTAATAATACTATGATGACCGGAGGACTTAGCAGTGAAGTAAATTGTTCACCTTGTTTAATGCTTTATTTCTTTGCTGAGACTTGGTTTTTAGCAGGAGCTTGGGAGAGGATTGAAACCTCCAGTCTTCCAGGCTCAAGACTGAAAATAAGAACTTAAGTTTTCCTGTGTACCTCGTGCAAATCTTTTCATCTTTTTGCTGTATTCATCTCTTAACCCCATGACAGTTTATAGCTTCAGTCAAGTAGTAAGCAGGCTATCTAATGCAGTAATTGAGACCAGATCTGCTGGTGTTTCAATAGAAGTTGTTTCTGTGATATCGTTTGTCTCATACGTTCACAGAAGAGAACTTTGCGAACTTTGGGGTTGAAGGATATGAATTATTAGTAAAATATTTTTATGATGTCCTATAAGTACACTCTAGTAGAACAGTAATTAGCTTCTTTCCAATAGCTTTAGCAATATCACTTTTATGTGCAATCAGTACTAGACATCTGTTTCATCCTTTAGAGTATATAGAATCATATCCAAAAATACATTAAAAGAACATAAGTGCAGAGTCAGGCATTCAGAAGTTAGGAAATGCCAGAATTAAAGTTCCCTGCCTAATTTCTTAAATTCAGAAATAAGCAGGACTTGCTCCTGCTCCTTTAAAGCAATAACCTGCTTTAACAGGTTAAATAACCTGCTTTAATAACAGCAATAGCTGTTGGAGCATCAGTTGTCTACTCCCATGTACTAGCAATATATAACAACAACAATGTATTCAGAGTTAAATACCTGATTTTTTTCTTGCAAGGCCAAGCAGGAGAGAATGGTACTGCTCAGGAGAGGTTCCAGCTGTGTTGTCTTAAGAGAAGCCAAAGCATAGTTGTGAGCAGTGGTTCATCAGCCCCTAAACTTCTCTTTGGCATGGTGTCTTAACAGTCTTTTACCAGCATCATGTGTTTAAAGAAGTATAAATGCTGGCGTAAAGATGCTGAGGGTTTCAATATACTGACTGTGCTCTAGGCTGTAGGAGACAGGAACTCAGTCTCATTGGTGTGAATATTGGACTTGTTGGTATTAAGCCTCTCACCCTGGATCGTGTCTCCGCTATAAATTCTAAGTTGTCATAGTTTAATCCATACTTCTGAATGGCCTCTGTCTGGTGAAGCAGGTGGAGTTGTATTGATGTAACTGCCTTTGCTGAATAGAGAACACTGTTGCCTTTTGTATTGGTTGTACAACTTAATTTGGTGCTGGATTCTAGGTACTTCTCAGATGCCACAATAGTGGTTACTGCTAGGAGTGCTTACTCCTCCTCTTGCATGTTGGTGGGAACTTTTATCCAAAATAACCATGCCTTTGCAATGATTACATTAATTTGCAGTAGCTTGGGAGGTGCTGAGGCATCTTGAAGTCCTTCTCTCTTTCCATTATATTTTCTGTTTATGAAACTGTCACTGTTCATATGGAGAGCATATTAGTTTAGATGGAATCCTCTGTGCTGACATGAAACTGTAAAGTTATGAGTGTATCTACAATGAAGTGCCTTATAAATGCAGCTCCCTCATTTAACCCAGGTCTTGGAAGTATCAGCGCAGAATGAAGTGCCTTATAAATGCAGCTCCCTCGTTTAACCCAGGTCTTGGAAGCATCAGGGCAGTTCACCCAGGCCAGTTAGCTCTATGAAGTGCAAAATGTATAATTCTAATGTTTACTCTTTCTCTGTATGTAATGTCATATAATGGAAATGTTTGAAATAAGCGGGTCCCATGTGATGACTTGTGGGGGAATGATCTTCGTTTTCTTAAAAATGACTGACTAAAATATAACTTATGGTATGTGTCTTAGGACAAGAGCAAAGGAATGTTGAAGGTAAGGCATAAAATATATGACAGTGCTGCTGTTTGTCAAGGTTAAAAATACCCTTTTTTATGATCAAGTTCTTTTTTTTCCTTTTTGATATTTGTCCTTTGCCTTGGGCTGATGAGCAGTTCTTTTGCTGTTTTGCTCTGTGGTAGTGATTTTTATATAGCGTGAGGTGTATGGTTAATATTGCAACAGAGCAGTAAAAGATTTAATATTGAATGTGTCAAAGATGATGTGGCACCGTCATTGCTAACCAAAAGAGAGGTCCCTGTTTTGCCGCTGGGGAAGCACTGCCAGCTAGTCCATCTAAGGAAAATAAATGGTCCTTTGAAACTCTTACGGAAAATGAATTGCTTTCAGTGTAACATGTAAAGCATGCTACAGTTGGTGCCTAGCAGTATATCTATTAAAGGTGCATTGACGGATATGTGAATATTGGGTATCTTTGTGTCCTGCCTACCGAAAACTTGTAGTCAGCCATGCTCTAACTTCTGATAGTCCCAGTGCTTCCCAGTCAAGAGCTGAAGCTTTCATTAGCTTTGTGGTCAAGACAAGCACGGCATGAGCTGAGCTAAGAGGAATTGGAAATGGCAGAACCTAGAAGCATAAGAATAGCAATTCATAATGAAAAACAGAACAAAAGGATATTTGAAAGAAGTCAGAAGACAACGTGGGAGAAAATTAAAATGAGAGGAAAGGGAAAACTTTGGGCTTTCATGGTACAAAAGAAGTGAAGTCTGATGGAAGTGGGGATTCAGGGGAGGGAGAGGTTCATTGTCACTTAGCATTTTTAATGGTTGAATGTAATTTATTTTACAGCTGCTGCCCACCAGTTTTCTTTTTCTGTGGTCAGTTGTTAAAAAAAAAAAATCTGTCTTGTTTTCATATTATGCTTGTTTACATAAACTAGATGAATATTCTCTGAAGGTGAACTGCATGTTCTGCATGACTCCATTTTCACTTTTTTTTTTTCACCTTTTTATTCTGTAGATTCCACCAATCTGCAAGCAAAGATCATGGCACAGTCTGGGGGGAGATTATTCAAGGCCGTTACTGGAGGCTTCAGAGGTAGGTATAAATTGTTTTTCCTCCTGCAGGTCAGAGGACACTCAAGCCCTTGGAGCATCTTTCAGTTCAGTCTGCTGTTTGTTTTTTAATTTCACTATTTACAGTTTTGAAGTGCAGCAAATTAAATGGCAAGTTACGTTTCTGCCTCTAGAAAAGGAGATAACTTTGCTTAGAAGTTTCAGACTGTTGCACTCTCCTCAAGAAGTCTTTTTGAATCTCTAGAAACTGATGATAATACAGTAACTTACAAAGAAGTTCTTAGAAACGTAGGTTTTGTTTGTTGATACTTAGATTCATGTTGTCAGGCATAGAAAATACTAATGCATAGAAAGCTGTGAGTATTCCTTGAGTATGTAGGGCTTTATTACTTCAAAATTCTGCTTAGATTGTGGAGTATCAAGAACCTGTGGAAATTTATTCTCATCATTCTGAGTGCCAGGACGTCAGGCTCTTATTCCTGTGTGGTCTGCTTGCCTTAACACTAATGTAAACATAAGGAAGATGCAATTTTTACTGTTCATAGGATAATTATGACACATTTCGAAGTAACACACTTTGCTTGAATGAAGCTAGGAAATGTATTTGTCTTTTTTAATTATAAAAAAATAAACACTCATAGAACTGACTTAAGCAGCTAAAGCCTTTTGACTTTATGAGGGTCATTGGGACTTCAAAGCATGAAATCTACTTAGATTGGTTTTTATAATGTTTTTCTTTAAAATATGAAAAGTGAAATTTTGATTTGGGAAACCCCGAGGTCTGCTATCAAACCATATATACATAAAATGAGATTCCTGAAGAGCTTTTACATAACTTGAACCCGGAAATTGTCAACATGTAGCAAATCTTTTAAACAAAATGCAGATTCTTTTTGAAAAAGCTTTAACACATCCATTGTTTGTGGCAGGCACTTTGAAATTGAACTTGGAGATCTGCCTAGTGGTAGTAAGTTGTTATTTTTTAGTACATCTACATGCATTAATAAATTCAGAAATTTTCTCCATATTTATTTAGCAGGGAATCTTGGCCACGTGCTAAGAGAAGTGAGCATTTGTTTTTAAAAAGCAGGTTCTTTTCCTCCCTGCACCTGTACGTGGATTGCAGCAGGGGCTCTGGACCCGGTTAACTTGTACCTGTCATATGGCACCAGTAGGCCGTTCTCATCCTGATAGGAAAGAGAAGCGTGAAGTGGATTTATCTATTTATTTTGCCCCCAAGTAAAGTTACTTTTTACGTACATGGAAAGAGTATTCTTGCTTAAGCGTGTTCCACTTTATTAATGTGCCTGAGTACGGTTATCCTCCAAAACTTCAATTTCTTTTCTATGTTTTTTTAGTCCACTTTTCAGTTTTTAGGTGTCCTTTTAACTGAAATATTTAAGGCTCTGTTATCTTTACCTCCTGGCTGCTTGGAACATGCTCTTTACTATACTGCTAGATTTATGGTCCCTTTCTTACTGTTGTTTCTGTAAGCAAGGCAAGGTTTTTAGAGAGAGGTAATATCTTTTATTAAAGCAAGCTGATACAGTTGGAGGATGAGGGAGGGAAAACAGACCAGTAGTTCTTCTTTCTGTTGGCTTTTACATGCATATTTCCTGAGGTTCTTGCAAATTGACTTTTCATCTTCACACAGATCCTCCCGAGGTGGCGACTGATAGAAAAGAGAACGTGTTGGCATGGTCATGCAGGTGGAGGGCTTCACACAGATCCAAAGGAAGGGGTAAAAAATTGCTTAATTAGTATTGCTTTTTAAATAAAAGTGATCAGCTTCCCCCAACCCCAAAACCCAAAAAACAAAAACTGAAGACCCCAAGCAACAATTTCTGAGAAACTGTATTGGTAGATATGTGAATACTGTAGCAGAGTAGGTGCTGTTCAATTGTCGATGTAGGCTTACTAGCTCTTAAGGCATCAAATGTTTGGAATAACTGTGTTGAAGTGCTTCAATTGTTTTATTAAAAATACAGCCTTAGAGTCACACACTCTGTTGAGATTGGCCTGCGTTATGTTAGATTTTTTTCATGGAAAGTATGTTCCATTGTAATTTATTGTGGTTTGTTATTCTTGTTTGTGACTGATATTTCCCTGTGACTTGACATTCAGGATAGTCGAAATCAGCTTGTGGATACAAGTTAGTGCATCAGTTGGTAAAATTGCACTTGAAGCGGGTGGGGGAGAAAAGTAATTAAACTGCATGTATTTTTACTTGGATTTAATGTCGATGTATCTGAGGTATTTTGACTGTATTTATATTCAGGAAGCACATGTGAAAATAATTATGATGGGTATGTAAGGAGAAGCAGTATCTTTTATTAGACCAAATGATTACAGTCAGAAATCGAGGCAAGCTTTTGGTTAAAGCAACGCAATATAAACTTTGCATGATTAAAATTGCAAAATCAAAGCTCTTGAGTTTATGTAACTTCCATTTTCTCCCTTCCTGTGCAAACTTACTTCTGATGCTTTCTGTATTTGCAGAACGATTCTGTGTGATGATTATAACTTGTTCAAACTTGGGTGGGATCTTCCTAAAACTAGTGAAGACCATGTTGACGACAAACTGAATTTCAGTGCAGAATCTGGGTCTTTCAGGGCTGGTTTGCTCATGCTTAACTGTTCTGACGATGTATTTCCTACATTTGTAAAGAAACTGAAGAGTTAAACCTAGGATTTCCTCTTAAATTTTGATCTGGGATCTTCATTGAATCCAAACCTGTTTGTGCTACAGGCAGAAGTCAGGAGAGATGCTACCAAAATTTATGCTTTGGTAGTAAGAGGGAATTTCATAACCTAAAGTATAGCCAGCTTGTTTTAGCAAACATCTGTGATCTTTTCTGCATAAGGCACAGCGGGAAACAATAATCAGACATCTTCAGTCAGTAGTACTACTGGCTCTGCATGTAACATTAACTTTAGACTAATTTTAAGACCCTCCTTGCAACAGGTATGGGCTCTTTCAGAGATTTCCTAGGCAAAACAGACTTTAAAGCTAGCAGACTATCCTTCTCTGCGTTTACCGTAATTATATGTTATGGAATATAATTATTATGGATTGTATTTCTCCTGTAAATGGGAGGAGGGTATTATCCCCTGTGTTGTCACTTTGGTGATCACGCATCTGTTAGGCTTAATTATTTGTTCTTGGGGGTTTTTTCCTACTAGAATTTCTGTTTGCCTGGATATGTTGATCGGCTGAATGTTTCCTGTTTGCTGTCATAAGGTCATTTTTCACAACTCCACAGAAAAGATTTTTTTTTTTTTTGTTGATACATAGAATGAACTCACCCTCATATGGTTCAGTTGCAAATCCATTTCACGGACTCAGCTTCAGAACTGACCTATCTTCAAAAATACCACAAGGGGCTGTTTATTCTCTCTTTAAAAAGCTATTTCCTGAAATGCAGACCTTTTTCAACTGAACCCCTTTGCATGTGATGGGCAACTTCCAGGACAAATCTATTTAATAATCATTATAGGTATTACACATTTACTCATTATATATTTTCTTTGGAGTTACTACTTCTCAAAGGTCTACAGTTTGGCATAATAAAAAAAATTAAATTTCAGGGTTTTCTCTGGTGAGAAAGGAAATAGAAGGTTCTGTTTACCAAAACACTGGTAATGTTACGGAACGGTGGATGTTCCTTAACATTAAAACTCACTAGGAAATATGTTAACCAGAAATTTTGATGCTAGCTGATAATTTTTTAGTCTGCTAGGCAATGTAAATATTCCAGTGGCATTCTCCGTTCACCCATTACTTGCAGCTATTCCTGTATAAGCCAATCCCCTGACTTTTTTTATTCCAATAAATGGAACTATAATGTAGCTAATATAGGACGTTGTCAGTTAAGGCTGTTGTCTAACTAAACAGTTATCAGCTGTTAAGGATTGTCCAGGAGAAAGCAGCATGAAGTAGCTGTAGATGAGGTGAAATGCATGAAGAGTGGAAAAAACAGAGAGTAACATTGGGTGCAAAAGCCAAGAGGTTCCAGCAAAGATGAAGGGAAGGAAATCTGATGTGACAAGTGCAGTTCTTGCACTTGTGTATACGCTCACTTGTATTCAGTGTGTAAAAGTGCCGACACCCAATTTACCACATGAGAATTTTTTCCCCCTAGGATTACGCTTTTAGGAAAACTGCAGGTGATACACATCAGCTATATTACACCTTTCTCTCTTGCAAATTTTTTTTTTACGAACCAGCTTGTTCATTCTGGAAACTGACTTTGGGACTGATGTTTTAAATTGCCCCTTTTATAGCAGCTTCAGGGGATACAGAACTGAATACTAAGGATAAACACAGAATATGAACGGCCCGTTACCTTCATCTCACAATAACTAGGAGAGAAGCTTACACATGTGGTTTTTTTACAAAATAATTTTTACTTGCAGCAGTGCCTGATGTGCTGAATACTGAAACTGAAAACAGTATTGTTCTTTACCACCTTTGGGGTTTTTTTTTGTGTGTTAGTCTTTTGTACACAGAATAGACAGGAATAAAAACTATGGTGCCTGACTTGTTGCTAAGCGGACATATATTACTTTCTTAGGGAAAGACTGATAGTCACGATGGAGCCCTGATAATTAGCCTTCCTCTACCACCATTTCACTCAGTTGCTATTTAGTTTGCTAGTCATTGCTTGCCTTCTGTGGAGGGATGGATAGCATGAAGACAGAAGACTAAGTACTTTTTTCCCCAAAGTTTGGAAGGAAAATTTAGGCCCTAGTTTGACATTTATTTAAGCTGATAAGGCAACTGAAAAAAGCATCTGACCTCCTTCCTCACCTGGTGTTTTGCTACATAAGTCGCTGTATGGTCAGATAGTGAGCTAGGGTGAAGTGATCTAGCTGAAAAATAACGTGTCCAAATGGTGGGAACACCCCCTCCCTTCCCAAACAACTACTGCTGCTTCACTTGCAGCAAGCTGCATATCATGGACTGAAACAATCTAAATGCCTCCTGCTATAAAAAAAAAAAAGGTAAGTTCTGTTCTCAGCCATGGTTTTTCTCATGCCACTGAATTTGTAGGTTTATCTGATTCTTTACTGAGATGAAACCCTGCAACAAACACTGAAGAGTCTTCTGCTAGTTTCATAAACTGAATCAGTTCATCAAGGTGTTGCATGAGCTGGTGTGAGAAATGGGCTGAGACTGTACAGTTGAATGCTGCAAAGAGAGGAGAAAGCAGGGGGGGAAGCAAGCTGTCAGTGGTTTGCAGAATAACCTCGTGCAGATGTAAGACAGCTCGTGCTAGTACAATAAAGAGGATGCTACAGCTTTGTGAGTAAGTACACAGGGAGCCAGAACTGGGTCTTTTTTTTTTCTTCATCAGCAATGATGGCTTAAATGCAAGTCAAACTACCATTTTCTTCCATCACGCTTCTGATAGCTCATCATCCTGGCATAGGCTTTATCCATAAAGTCACAGGGTCGGCCCAGTGAATGTTTTGCAATACTCGGTAATCTCAGAGATTGTGAAGAGGAATGATGACTTTCTTTTTTCCCCTCTTTAGGTATTTTAAAAGGTCCAGAACCTGGATGGGATGGGTGGGGGGGACAGGAAGATCGTCAATGCTCATTCCTTTGCGAGTAGTCTTCAGTATTTGGTAGTGTGTTTTAAAAACATGATGCATGCAAAAAGAAGAAAAGGCTTTTCTTTGCTCCCTGCTATATTAGATTTATAATACTTTTCCTTCCATTCCTATAGAAATAGGCCTTGGAAGAAAATATAAAACATTACTGCCACTTAAAAGGAGGTAAAATAAATGCATCTCTCAACCACAGAGAATCAAAAAAGGGCCTGAGTTGATTAAACAGATTGCTCGTTTTAATTTTTAATGTTACCACTTGCATGTTTAAACCATTTTCAACTTGTGTTTCTGTACAACAGTAACATTTATTTCATGGTAAACTTTGATGTAGTATGTGTGCATTTTGCATCTCCTTTGATATTTCTTCTTGTTCCTTTGCAAGGCCTTTGGCAAATGACTGGCTGCCTTCTGACTTTTTTTTCTGAAGGGATTTACTTCTGTCACCGTTCAGAGCCATGAAGAAACAGAAATAGATTCCTTGTTTGCAGCCAATGTATTTTGTTCTTTTTAATAGCTTTTCTGTGCAAAGTCTGACTAGCCAATAGCAACATATAATTAGAACTGCTCTGGTTGCACTAGTAGCTTTTGTGTTAATGTGATACCATTTTTTTTTAACTTCCTTTTAACCTGTAAGTGGTGATCAAAGATATTTTCCAAATGTTTGAACTGCTATTTATGCATATCCTTGGCTCACATGGACAGATTCATGTATATGCTGCAGCAGATACCTCCATCTCCTGAATGGGTAGGACACAACAGAAACAGTTTTGCATCCTTTCTTCACTTACAAATCTTCCATATATCCATTTTTTAGAAGTCGTTTGAAATGTGCTTATACTGTGTAACGCTCCAGTACATTTGCAGCTGTTGACAAAAGGCAATCGCTCTTACCCTTTGGTTTTCTTTGAAGCTATGACTAGAAACACTGAGATGAATTTTCTGGTGCTTTTAAAAGCTTACATGGATAGGATTGGTTTCCCTGGTTGCCTCAGCAATCGTACCTTTTAACAGAACTCTTCTTTCTTGCTCATTCACACTGGACCCTAATAGAGAATTTCTATTCTAATTTGTTCTATCCTCAAAGTTGAGGAGGGAGCATTTGAAGTACACAATCTAGTGAGGGAAACATTAAAATATATTGAAAAACTTCCCCTTTCTACTGACTTCTGTAATGAGAAGTCATCTTTAAAAGGTGTGGACTAACTTTTTGTTTCCCTCTCTCCTCCACGACTACAAAATACTGCCTGAAATGGAGAGATTAGCTGCTACTTGCTGCCTTCCCTTCAGCTTTAGATAACCTTCATGTCTTTCAAGTTAACCCCAGGGTCGCCAACACAGAAAAACAAGTTGTTGATACTTGTGCTGTGTGTTACCGCATGTGCTGTTATCCTCGATTGGGTAGCAGGGTTTAGGCTTCAGATAATATGTTTAGCTTGAGAGTTTAGTGGGATATATCTCAAGTGTAAGTGATACAGACATCTATCCATCTGTAAAATAACCTATGTTTCTGTTAAAAAAAAAAAACAACCAACCCAAAATCCCCAGCCAAAACAAAAAAAAAAATCCCAAACCAAAACACGCCCCCCCCCAACCCCAAACCAACCCCCCTAGTATTTCTCAAGAAGACTTGTTAACTGAATTGTGGTCTTGTTTAGAGCAAAATTTGAGGTTTGGAGGAGGAGAACCTATTTGAAGAATTCATCAAAAATTGAAGCCTGATCACCCAACGTCAGGGGCCATTCTGTTAAATGAAGTGGTGACACTGGAAGCCGAGTTAGGGCCACTAGAATAGTTTTCTTGCTGGCAGTCATAACTTCATTGGGCACCCATTGAAGGACTACCCTTTGGGTTCCTGAAAACATGCCCTAAAAGACATGGGCAGAATGAGAGTATTTCTCACTTCTCTGCAAAGGTTATAAGATGACCAAAAAACTGTGAAAGTGATTGTTGGAAATGCTTAAATTTGTAGTAATGCAACCAAATCATCTGAGCTGAAATTCAGTTCAGTTTATATATCAGCATAAGTGTTCCGTTTCAGAGATTCATTTGAGTTGCTATAATGCTAGTGAATTTTTTTTTAAATGCTGTATTCTATTGTGACTCACTGAATGTTCTCCAAACTGCTTAGGTTTATTGTAGACCTTTCAGACTTCCTTCTTGCCTTAGTTTTTTTTACTTCATTAAATTTTTTATTTTTTGCATTTTCCCTCCTGTTGTTCCCATGCTACGTTAAAACAGCTTCCAAAGAAGAAACAGCAAGCCCTTGCATTTTGTACAGAAATCTTGAGAAGATGAAGAAGGGTCAGTTTATTTGTTCTGCGAAGTATTTCAACTAGGGTGAATTGTGGCTTTCTCTGTATTCCGTTTACAGCTAGCTATACTTGCACTCTTGAGGACATGTGAAATAAGAACAATTCATCTGTTTTAACAGCATGTCATGGATATAAACCTAAAAACTTACAACTTGAAATTTTAATATGCAGTCCTAGCCTCAAACATTGTGACGTGTCTGTTGCCTGTCAAATAAAATACAGAAGTGATCCAAATGTATAAAATTCATTCTACTTATACTGTTATTTTGCTTCCTGGGGTTTCTTCATAATGCAATGCCTTTGTTTGTTCTTTCCAATAGCTGAAAGAGATAGATGCCAAAAAGATTATCAGAGCAATGTTGTCTTACGTGTGGCCCAAAGACAGACCAGACCTGCGAGCCAGAGTAGCCATATCTCTGGGGTTTTTAGCAAGTGCAAAGGTAAGAACAGATAATCCATTATAATGTGGTAGTTACTGTTCATCTGGAGTTCATACAAGCAATAATTTTCTTTTTTATTATTTAAGGGCTTTTGCAATCTTAAGATGTCTGTTTCCTGTATGAGGAGCATATAGCATTAGAAATAATAGCTTGGATTTTTTAACGGGGTGTGTATGCATGTGATATGCATGTGTGTGGTTGGGGAGATGATGATGACCAGAATTTTTACTTCCATTGCTCACATTAGTTTAGTCCAGGATTTTCCATTGCCAGTTAATCATTTACATCATAAGTTATGGGAAATGTGAGTTAAAGGTTGCTTACAGGTGGTCTCCTCTTGTGTGGTGCTGTATCTGTCAAACAGGATTTCTTCAAGGCTCTGTGCCCATTTTCGGCTCTGAAGTTGAGCACTGTGGTGGTATCTACTCACAACTCTTGCTGTGCTGTGGAAAAGGGGATTTGAGCTCCAGCCTTTTCTTGATATTTCTCTGTGAGATGATAGTGGAATTTCTATTGTTTCAGGGACTCCTCTGGTGTCCTAATGTGAAAGAAGCCGTGTAACTTTTTTTTTTACATTGAACCATGCTTTCATTCAAATGATTTTTCTTGTAGTCTTTTGATTATGAAATGGAGGGTTGCTCTTTACTTCATTGTGTGAAAGGATCTCTTATACTCTTGCCTGCAACAAAATTAGTGTTTATTTGTTCTTAGAAAGAAATAGGCATGTAAAAGCTTTCTGTGGGTTAATGGAGGATATAATTCAAATTTTGTGCAAACCTTTGTAGAAATAGTTCAGAAGAGCAAATGTTAACTTTGTGCAAAAAATCTTTTGCTTTTGAAAAAAAAAAAGGAAATATTTGATTGCAAAATATTGCAAGTAAATTTTGTAAGTTTCATTGAGACATCTGACTCAACTGGGTTGCTTCTAATTATGGCAATTTTTACCAAACATAAAGCTAATATTAGTATCTTGCTGGGATAAGCTAAAGTAGGTACTACTTAGCAATGAGTTTTAGCACTTAAGCCAGTTGCACTAGCAACTTACTGGCATTCAGCAACATTGCCATGTTATGAAAAGAGAGAAGAAACAAATTTCAGCTATGTAGATGATAAAAGAAGAGTACTTGGAAGATAAATGTGCTCATTTATTTGAGCTGAAGAGGAAAGGCCAATCATTTGGTCTACAGCTCTTTCTCACAAGCTATCTGCCAGGTGCTAGCTGGTGCTGTCTACAACAGATATTTTGGTTTGTGCTGCTGTTCAGGACGTTGGTGATAATGCAGGTGACAACACGCAGAATATGGCATGTCTGTACAAGTAAACTTCCACCCTTTTTGTATGCCTGTGCAAAATATACAGCAATGCTTTCAGTTACACTTAAAAGCTATCTAGGAAACTGTCTGCTCAAAATGCAGATGCTAGGAGCGTTTTGCCTTGTATACTGTGCAGTTGCCCTCACAATAATATTTAACTGATTGTGTGCTTGGTTCGTTGAGGTTTTGTGATGTATATTTAAGAATACCCCATTTACCAAGTGGATTTGAAAATTCTTCTAACTCAGTTTCTTTTTAAAGCCTCTGATTAGTAACATGGATAATAATCTGAAGGGAATTTTGAAATAAGTTTGAATTATTTTTTTTCTATTTCTCTTCTGCTCTTCCCCTCACTTCCTAATTTGTAGGGTTATATGAATATGATGGAGAATGTGAATCCAGAATCTAATCCTGCATGTGGCAGCATTGTACCTTGCTTTTAGGAAATCTATTAATGTTTCAAGCAGCTTTCTAGGGTGTAATGAAAACAAAATTGATGGCCAGGATGCCTGACTCTTGCAAATAGCTCTGTATTTGGTATAATACAGAGCTATTATATTTCTGCTGGGAGAGAGAGATGTTTCCCCCTGTCAGAAAATCAGACACTTAATTGCTCTTTGGGGAAGTAACGGGATGTTTGGATCTCTCTTAAGTGTTCTCTTAAATTTCCTACTTCAGGTTCTGTACAAGGCAGCCTGGGAGCACTGATGTCCAGAGCAGATTCCCAGAAGGAGAGCAGAAAACCTGTTGAGCTTTGCCCAGGTTTTAGGAGATGCCTCTTAAAGCAGAAGTGTTTTGTGAGAATGTTTGTTGTGTCAAACACGGATTTCATTGGGAAAACACACAGCAAGCTCTCTACAGAATATATATTATAACTGGTTGGGGTAAAAAGTTTCACGGATGTCTTCTAGCTATGCTTTGCTAATGTTCTTTGTTTTGTTCTGTTTCTGTCATAACAAAGCTGTGTTAGAACTCAAACATTTTTGAATAACTGCAATTTAAAAAGTTACCCCTCATCACCTGAGCTATGTCCACCTTCTGTTGTGGGGTAAATTTTCTTAAATTGCTTCATACTTTACACGTGCTAAGTATGCATGTAGTTATTGTGGCATAACTGACATGCAATAGTTTGTTACAGAGCTACAGTAAGTCTGTCATATCTTTGAGCCCTGAACATCTGCTTTTTTTCCAGAGCAAACTAGAGGTCACTTTGTCCTAGAGAAAATTAAATACAAATTAGTTTACCGGTAGCTTGCCTGGACCGTGTACGATCCTGTGCAGTTTCCTCATTATCCCATTTGGGAGCCCTTTGTTCTGATTGCTTGTGAGGTTAATTACAAAGTACTTGGTAGACCACACGAGCAGTTTGTTAAAGTTTCTCTGTGTCAGCACAAGAATGCCAGCACATCTTTCTCCTCACTGCAGTCCTGGCCCAATTTCTTTGTTCACTATGAACTTGCCTGCATCTGAAGGATTTATGTCCTTATTATGGATTTTGTCTAAAGGCTGCTCGTTCTTAGGGGTTTTGCATAGAGAACTATATGATCATGGTGCCTGCTACTAGTCACCTTCCCCAATAAGAAATACTTTTGCAAGCCTTTTGGCCAATTTCTTCTGAGTTTGACAAAAGAGTTTGGTGAGGTTTTATACCTCTCTATTTATGAAGTTAAGTTTCCAGTTAGAAGAAAAGATCCAAATGGTGACTGTCTGAGACAGAGACTGTAGGGTGGCTTCAATTTTATTCTAAGAAAACTCCAGAGAAATCGCGGAGGAGAGGTAGGTTATGAAATCCTCAGTCACAGGAAAAAAATCAGGAGTTCACACCCAGTTTGATTAGGCTTACTTAACCCACAAAACACGAAAAAGCTGGAGATCATACCTCCTTGTCCTGCTGCTTGAGAAATAATTTGTCTCTTTAAATCTGCTGGTTCAGTAAAATTCAATTTCAAAACAAAAGCCAGTTTGTGTGCAGCTGCTGAAGAGCCTGCAGTTACAATCTGTCTTGACTCCTTTTGTGGGGCCCAGTTGCCTGTCATTGAACAAATTATTGTGATTTTTGGTTCCTTTTTGTCTACACATAACCGCTAGTAGTAGTATTGTTAGCCCTCAAAGTGAGCTGTTTGTATGGCTTTTTATGACTGGGAGTTGACAGGATGGAGTCTGCTCTAGGGCTAGTAAGGTCTTTTTTTCCTTGGAAGATTTGTTGTATTATGACACGCTTTAAATTTTTATCTTAAATATTTATAGCCTATCTAGACATGTGCGATCTGAAAGATGCACCGGGAAGATAGGCGAGAGGAGTACGCAAGGTATTATCTATGTTTTCAGACACATAGATTAGCCTGCTCAGGTTCTACATATCTGGTTTTTCTTTTTCCACATTCCCTCTCCCATTTTCCCATTTTTTGTCGTCTACTGGGGTATGTATAGTAAATGCTTCTTTACTTTTCTGTTTCTTCCCTTTTTCTTCTGTGGCACAAAAAGAAAAAGTGCTCGGGCTTCTGAGAAGCTGGATTAAACACGTGAATATGATAAAATCCCTTGTCACCTCTGTCAGCCTGTAATGGTTTTTTGGCCTCTTGGTCACAGACCATGCATGTGTTATTCATAAGCCAGAGAAATCTTTCAGACTTATCTGCATTTCCACTGACTACTAATTCTGTAAGTTTCAGGAGAAGAAATTGTTTGGCTAAGGAGGCAGGACATAAGTGTTGTATTGTAAATTTTGTCTGCATGCAAAGATAATGATATCTGTCTCATCAGTTAAGTATGTACATATGATCATGGTGTTTGAGCCCTTTTTGTGGGCTCAGATGGAGTTAGATAACTACAATAAACCTTCAGAAACTGTTAGCTTTTTGAGAAGTTTCAGGTGAAAAGTATTTTTAATTTTTTTTTTCATCTTACTGGAAAAAGTACGTGTCGGGTCATCATTGAATTCGAAGAAGGCATGAAGCCAGTTGCTTCTTCCCTCTTTTGGACCACATTTTGTAGCTTCTTTAGCAGTCTTACCTCCGTAAGGGATGGAGTTTTCTGTTTATATTTCCACAAAGGGAGTTGTTGGATGTGTACGTTTATATTGGTCCAGAGGTAAATTCAGTCATCTTCATGTCAATGTTTCTCATTGAATTATTGGCAAAAGAAGAGTTCACTGTAGACCAGTTTTATCTTGTTGGGGTTCAGCCTGTCACTAATTCATCATCTTTGTTAAACAAGAAATACTGGGAAGAGCAAAATGAAAGATATGACTGTTTGCCTTAGAAGTAGTGTAGTCCCACAAGGGAATAGAGATGATGATGCACTGTCAGCTTAAAACAGTGCAGTCATTTAAAAAAATGTTTAAACTCATTTAAGCATGATGCATTACAGCATAACGTGCTGTTAAATGTGGGCAATTGAGTTGGGATGACTTTATGGGTGCTGTATTTGCTTTCCAATAAATTCAAGCAGGGATATTAATTCAGAATTATAAATAGAAAATGTACAAATTTATATTGAAAGGGTCCTTTAATGGGAATCGTTATCAAGCTTTCAGGCATTAGGAAGAGGAGGGAAACCTATATAGATATATTGCGTAAGACAATTGTTTTGCATGGTAGCTTTTCATAGTGTACCTAGGTGTGCTTAAAGCTTTTTGTTCTGTGCCGGCAAATATAGGCTACTAAAGAGATAGCTGTGAGTTTATGTAGAAGGCTGAAATTTTGTTTCCATTAATGTGAACGTGATCTCATTGACTTAACAAATTGAGTAGGAAAGGCCTGTTTCTAATAATGGCCTTGCATCTCTCTTGCTATAAACTTTGTAAGATTAACTTCTTTTTTGAAAAAAAAAAAAAAAATTACTGGAAAGCAGACCGTCTTGATTGCTAATGAAATGCAATACCATGCTGCCTTGTTCAAGCTGTACCCTCCAGGAGTCAGAACAACTATAACCTGTGACCAGGCTTTAAATTTCATTTAAAACTCTATTGGGTGGAATTATATTGATGTAAAAGAAGACATTTCTGCAAAATTGTAGGCTGTTACCGGTTAAATTAATTGCGAGTGGAGAACTGCAGTTTAAAGATTACATCTCTCTTCTTTAAATGGACTTTAAAATATATCTGTAGTTCTATTTCTAAACTACCTGTAGTGTAGCATAGTCTACTGAAGAATAAAATCCCTGCAGAGGGATTTGTGAGAATCTGCGGCAAATCAAGACAATCTGCATTACGTTACTCTTATTTTCTACTGAGTAGTCTCTCCCAGGAAAACCTGCACTTTGTCATGTTGGTCGTCACTGTAAGACACATGGTAGTATATTCATCTTTATTAAAGAACAAAATGCCACCCAAAAATTGAGTTTCAGTAACTCTGGAGGGAAAGCAGGGGTTTATTATACTGGGGAAGGGAGGGGGGGATTTGAATTTCAGTATTGTAAAGGTTCAAAATCTCTGTTAATGCATCCTCAATTATTTGTAGGGCTTTATGCTTAAGGTTTAAGCATGTAATGGCAGTAACCTGTTCGTCTGCTGTGTATAATTGAAGTTATCAGACATTATTGTGTACTGCTGCTTTGATGGTATTTGTTGGCTTTCTGCAGATAATGCTAACCTCGGGTCTTTTTTTAATGGAGATTTCCACAATTCCGATCTATTAAAAGGGGAGCTGTTGCTGAATGACTCTCAGGCTTGCACTGGATAAATTTCAGAAGAATGTATTTGAAGTAGGACCTGATCTTTCAGCCGCTTTCTTTTTTCAGTCACAAACTAACCAGTAATAATCTCACCTAGATGCTCTTAGATCTCATCTGCCTCCTCTCAGGAGTTGTCTAGATCATGCTGTATTGAGAATTTGGTAGTTTGTTTTTTTTTCTCCCCCCTGCTTGGTGTATTTCATAGGGGAGACACAGGAGGGAAGAGGAGAAAATTGTTTCCTTCCTCATTTGCATTTAAAACTTCTGCCTAAAACAGTGTTTAAAAAAAAAAAACAAACCAGAACAGATTCAAAAAATTAACTTAAAATTTTTTCTTTAATCCTATAGATAAAAGAAGTATTTTCAGAACTCTACTTTCCCCTCGTGGTGAAGTACCTGTCTTCTACTACTTACAGTAATTTGTAACACTGGGAATATTTGATACTGGAATAGTTATTATAATTACTAAAAGCCTGTCTTCCAGCTTGAATTTGGACTGAAGTTACGAAAGACACTACTACTCTTTCCGCTTAAAACTTAGTTTTAACCAGTTAATTTACAGTTTTTTCACTAGCCTTTCAGCTCTGACAGACTTCCCTAAATACAATTGAGATCTAAGTGGGTATACAAAACATTTGGTGGAGAGAGCTGAAATATCTTTGTCAATCTGTTTTGTTTTTTTTTCTTCTCATATGAAATAACTTGTCGTCTACCCACAATTTTTTTTCCAAATATTGAAAAAAAAAAACCAAACAAACAAACCCAACTTTAAGCAAAGTCAGCTCACTGTGAAGTATTTTAACATCTGCCGTGATTATAAAATTGTAGGTCTTAACATACTTGTTCAACTGCTAAAAAACTTATATACCTTATTTTCAAATCTTCACAGTTAGAAGCAGTTTGAATTAATGAATTCTATTAATTATATGAAGTTTGACAGTAAATTTTTTTCTTGCTTGTACAGATGAGTGTTATAACAATAGAACATTAACAAGACTTAAGAATCTTATGTTTTCTTTACGATTTTCAGTATTTTCTCATGATACAATTGTGCAAATAAAAAATCCTAAAGTTGGTCTGTTTACATATCTACCTGTCTTGCTTTTCGCATGTAGAGGAGAGAATGCTGTTCGAGGAGATGCATTTGGGTTTTGGTGCTCTTACAAAAATACCTAGTGACATACTATGTGCTAGGTTGTGGATATGACTTCACTACTTTGTTGGAAAGCTCAAGTAATTTGTAGTGTCTTGTAGGCTGTACAGAAAGTCTTTTGTGCTGCAGTGCCAAACGCTAGGGTTAATGTAGATATTAAGTTAATGTTTGTAGTGATGTTGCAAATGGAAAGCATTATTTAAATGTTAAGGTAGAATTAACAAAAGAGACAAAGGATAGGTTAGCTTCTTTTCTTTGACTTCACTAGAGCTTTGGTTTAATACATCTCGGTTGACCCAGTGTTAGCAATATGTGGGTGAGTTGTTTCTTTTGTAGTAGTAGTTCTTCATACTGAATACCACCAGTATCACAAAGAGCAAACAGCCTGTAATGACAACATAATTTAGTGGCATTGTGAGTATGCGTCATGCAGCGTCTGCTACTTGATTCATTTCCTAGTCTTGCCATTGCTATACGGAGTGCTCAGCCTCAGTTTAAGTGCCTTTGCAGCGTACAGTTTGTTTAGGATAGAAATTTATATTTAAAAGGAGCCAGTGAGAGAGACAAACTAACCCTGCAGTCCCAGGAGTAAAGACTTAACAGTATGGAGAATATTGTGCTTGAAATCAAGAGAGCCATCTCACCTGCACTAAGTGGTTTAAGAACTAAATATAACAGTAGAGCAATTTCAGGAAAAAGTAGTCATGCTACATAGATATATGTTGTAATGCATGTGGGCTAATTGGTGTTCTTATATGCTTTTAGGCCATGAATATATTGGTTCCCTTCATGTTTAAATATGCAGTAGACAGCCTCAACCAGGTATCTGGAAACATACTCAACCTCGGTGATACACCAAATACAGTGGCAACTGTGGCAACTGCTGTTCTCATTGGCTGTAAGTGGTATTCCCAAATCTGTTGACAAGTGTTAACTTTCTTCAGTTAAGGCAGTGGGATAGCAGAGCTTCTGACCTTTGCACTGCTAAGCATCTGGGATGGTTATTTCATAGTTACTTCTGTGTTGGTGTCCGTTTCCAATGTTCTGTGACCTTGCTTCTGGTATTCCAATTAAAAAATGAAATAATGCTTATAGAAATGATTCTTGATTATGAATTCTACCCTTTCTTATAACCAGCTGCAAAAGAAACTGATTTAAAATGTGCGCGCGATGGTTTATAAATGAAAAAGAACATAGAGTTTTGGACCAATTAAGTTTAAATTACCTTTGAACTAAAAATGTTGAAAATATATAAAGAATGAGTCTAATGTCATTTCGTGCACGAAGAGAAGTTGGAAATATAATTATTGTCATTTTATAAACTTTTTCACCTTTTTTTAGATGGTATCTCAAGAGCTGGGGCAGCGTTATTTAATGAAGCAAGAAACGCAGTATTTGGGAAAGTAGCTCAAAATTCAATCAGAAGGATAGCGAAGAATGTTTTTCTGCACCTTCATAACCTGGATTTGGCATTCCATCTAAGTAGGCAAACCGGAGCTCTGTCAAAAACCATCGACAGAGGAACAAGAGGCATCAGTTTTGTTCTTAGCGCTTTAGTATTTAATCTGGGACCTACGATGTTTGAAGTGGCACTAGTCAGTGGAATTCTGGTAAGTGTTGTTTATTTATGAGTTGGAATTGTCTCATTTAGGAATAATACATTGATTTTCTTTTACCAAAGTCTACTGAGTATTAATAATAATAATATAATAATTGAATTTACAAAGTGGTTGTGAAAGCAGTGAAAGCAACTACTGTAAAGAAAGACAATCTATAATTTTCAAATCTTAGTTACTTTAAATCGGCTTATTTGAAATTATTTTCACATTTAACGCCTGTCTTCAGCCAGTGGTATTTATGTGGATATTTTTTAATGTTTTTCTTCAGAACTGTTGAAAAAATGAAATCAGAAAAGTAAACTGTGCACACAAGTGTCAAATATATCTGGGTAAATACTGAGGAAGCAGAATATAAATGTCCAGGAATGTTGTGTCTTAGTGTGTTGAGGATAGAGGAGGGAGTGATTATTGGCTGGCTTCTGAATACTGGTCTTTTCTTACCCAGAAATTAAAAGTGAAAATTATCTGTTGGAAAATAGGCTTCTCCTTCTTGCTGGTTGTAAGCTTAATAAGCTCAATTTTAAACTTTTCTTTTATAAATCGCACTTACTGTCTTTGAAATCAGGATCTTTGGATATCTATATGCTAAAATCTAAATCTCGATTATGTGGCTTAAGACTAAATTAAAAGCAAGAATCTTGTTTTGTTTATTCCCCTTCTTTTTAGAAGGACTTAATCAAATTTGAATGTAGCAATATGAGTTAAAACCCCTGTTGATATTGGGTTAAATTTTACAGCCCTTGGAAGTTGCAAATCAAGCTGGCTGTCAGCCAACCTGCCATGATGCTTTAATTTTTCTTCTTACGGCTTTTCTCTCCTGATGTACCCTGAAGTAGAGAAAACGCTTCACAAATTGTTTTGCAAGGCCATTTATTTCTTCTTCTGCAGTCTTCAGCTTTCTTTCAAAATCCACCCAAAAAGCATGTAAACAAATACTTACGTGTGATAACAGCATAAACATCAGCAACATCTATGTTTTATAATGGCAAAAATAACTTTCCAGTATTATGTCATACAGTAGCTCTTGGTTATCTCCTCCTACCTTTTTATCTGTACTCTTCTTGCTCCTTTCCTTTTGAGTTTATGCCTGTATTTAGTCTTAAGCTGTTCAGAGCAGGGAGTGCGTTGAGAGGGACCTTCAGAGTTCTTGTCTCAAAGTTATGATCGCTTAGCCTGAGACAACAGTGACGTTTTGAAAATTATTATGACTTTTTTTTTCTTTTATTTTAAATATTCTAGTATTACAAATGTGGTGCAGAGTTTGCTTTAGTAACCCTGGGGACACTAGGAGCGTATGCAGCATTCACAATAGGAATTACACAGTGGAGGTAAGGCATGCCCTCAGATTCATCAGGGTACTTAGTGTTGCCTCAGCCTGGACTCTTGACTGTATTAAGCCTTTATTTTACAGGACTAGGTTTCGAATAGAAATGAACAAAGCAGATAATGATGCGGGTAATGCTGCAATTGACTCGCTACTAAATTATGAGACTGTGAAGGTAAGACCAATCTTTACAACTAGGCTCTTTGTCTCACTTCTGTCAGCCTGGGAAAAGTGAGTCATAAGATTCATCTTTTATAGGGCTACATATTTGGAGCAATAGCATATTTTTAAAACATCATTCATTGGAAGAGTACTACATGATATTGACAGAGTAGCATGAAAGTTATTAGTGGGGCTTGAAAAAAATCTATTTGCTAATAAAGAGTGAGAAGCGTCTTTCATGGCTGAATCACTTTGACCATCAGTTTCTGCAAAATGTAAACTTAGAGTCTGGAAGAAGCTTCTCTTCACTTGTTTGCAAAATTGTCTTCTGAATGTCAGCCTGCAACATACTGTCTTCTCAAATGACCTTGTGTACTGTTTTCATTACCTATTGCGCTTTGTAGCACTCCATTGCAATGTTTGCATGAAAGAACAGGTATCTGTTGGTTCTTCTACTGCTACTATTAAAAAATCCTGTGGACAGCTTTGAAATTGTCCAGGCTCACGCTCATTTTATGCTGCTTTTAATTAGAGAGCTAGAACTGGAAAGATAAGCAGTGGAGTTAGCTGTGAAGAAGGACCCAGAAGTAGATGTTGTGTGAGAAGTACTGTTCTAGAAAACTTGCCATCGTCACAGTAAGGAGGATATTCTAGTACATAGAGGACAGTAACTTTTTCTTCTTTTTAGTATCTAGTGGCAGCTGGTGTTTGGTTTTGACGTTAATCAGGTAGAAGTTCTGCAAGACAGACACCCAGCGTTACTAGAATATGAGTATGGTAGGGATCTCCGTAATGTCTCCTTTCCCAGTGCAGAACGTGCTGGGGTTTGCTCATGGTTTTTGTCTTCACACACTAATCTTTTATCTTCTTTTCTCTTTAGTTGTTAGAAGTGTTGAAGAGGGGTTGTGTGTGTATCTGTGCATGTAGTATGTTTATACTGAACTTTATAACTAGTTAAATCTACAGTCAAGTATGTCTGAGAATGTGACATTTATTATTTTTGTGTATATCATAGTATTTCAATAATGAAAAATATGAAGCCCAACGGTATGATGAATTTTTGAAGACATATGAAAATGCTTCCCTGAAGACTACCTCTACTTTAGCTCTCCTGAACTTTGGACAGAGTGCTATATTTAGCATTGGTTTAACGTCCATCATGGTGCTTGCTAGCCAGGGCATTGTTGCAGGTAACTCATCTGTCTGTAAGCTAAAAATGACTCTCCTTTACCTTAATTCATCCATAATAGAGGTGTGGTTGATGTGATGGTTCATTTTGAGAGTTTTTGGTTGAGAGTTTTGGGTATTTCTGCTTCTTGGGAGTATTATTAATTCTGTGAGAGAGAGAGAGAGAGATAGCAGTAACTAATATGATTTTATTAGAAACCTTTTAAACGTTTAGCAGTTAGAAAGATCCTAAGAAAATGGAAGTTTCTGTTGAAGGATTGTAAAAAGCACTTCTATAAATACAAATACTTCTGTGGATCTTCTACAAAGGTCCTTTCTTTTTACCCTTCTTCCTTCCCATGTTGGCAAGATTCAGAACTTTCCCCAATGTGTATATACCCGTGTGCTTTGTCTCCAGTAGTTTTATTACCAGTGTCCTTCACTTTCCTGAGATTAATAAGGGCACATTTTTAGAAGAATTGTTTCCATATGTTAAGAGTTTTTAATCTATATTTGTCTAATGTGCTACATAAAGTAAAGCCTGCTTGTTTAGGAAGACACAGTACAAGCTTCAAATACAGTAGATGAATGCAGTATCGGGATAAGGCTCAGCTAAAGCAAGGTGGTTTTAGAGTAAAAATAACGATGCTTTAAACACTGTTAGCATCCAGATGCGTTTGAAGGGTAGACCTTTATATCATGTTGTCTTTCTTGCATCTGCTTTGCTCTTTTTAAGAGATGCCGGGACAGGGAAGAGTTACACTGTGAATGGATAAGACAGTAGGTGCAGTTTATGGCTGTCCTTAAGAAAATTTAGTATAGCCTTTAAGCAGGATGGTAGAAATATGTCTTTAAATCGTCTTTTCTGGACCTGTTTCAGCTGAACTGACCCGGCACTTACCTTTAGCTATGTGTCATCCTGAGTTTTCCCTTGATCAGCATATTTGATATTAAGCTGCCCAGAAGTTTTCACTATGTTTTAGCAGCTCTGTTGTATATAGTATGGAAGTCCTCTTTCTTGATCATGACAAATTCTATCATTTGGATTTGTCTGTAATTGTACTTAAGATTGTCTTTCCCGATTCTTGCTTTCATATATTAGATCCTCCCCTTCTAACTTAGGCCCCTTTATGTTTCTCTTTGTGGAATTTACACCTTTACAATCTGATGTTTTCCATGAATTTCCTGATATGCTGCTTGTCTTATTTTCCAGGTGCTATTATATCTTTTTTTTAGTGAAATCCACACAAACATTGCCATTCGTTTCAGGCACCTTCCTATATAAAATCTCTTCTGGGAATGCGGTGTTTTGTTTACTATTTAAACATCTGGTTTTAGAAATGGGATAAAAGAAACTAGACTTGGTTGACTTAATTATTTTTTTTAAATCTTTTGGTGCTTCCTAACAAGACAACCCTTCAAGTCTCCTTCTTCTCTCACATCCATTTTGTCTTAAGGCAGCCTTTCTGTTGGAGATCTAGTAATGGTGAATGGATTGCTGTTCCAGCTTTCTCTTCCCCTAAACTTCCTGGGAACAGTATACAGAGAGACAAGACAAGCACTTATAGATATGAATACCTTGTTTACACTTCTCAGTGTAGATACCAAAATTAAAGTAAGTAGTAGCTTATTTTCCTAAAGTATCTGGGTATTTAATAGGGCTGTTTTCTGGCAATGCCATCGTTTCACCCGGTTTGTTACCTTCCAGGTTTAATTTCTATTCAAGAAAGACATACTGTGTAAGGATGCTGTTCTGCCTCCTTTTTAAGTGCGGTTAGTGCAATAGCAGCTGCTTTTTCCTTGCAGAACCTTTTAGTCACAGCAAAAGTTGCTTCACGGAAGCTGTGTTTGTATTGAGATTTTTTTATTTAAGTATTCATGCCTTGTGCTTGATTTTTTTTTACTTGTAATTAATGATGCAGAATTTATTACTGCAAAAGAAGTTGTGAAGCAGAGTGTTTACAGCAGAAATTTTTACTTTCTTTGGGGAAAAGGAGGAACAAACCAATTTCACTTGTGTGGCGGATTATAATTATTTTCAACATATCCAATCTGGAGTGTCTATTTGCCTTTTTCTGAGCTGGGAAATGGACTGTTCAGCTTGTTGAACTGCTTGAGATACTTTCTGGGCAGCGTATAAAGTGGCACTCTTCTTTTAATAGGACAAAGAGCTGGCTCCACCCCTGCAGATCACACCACAGACTGCTGCCATCGCCTTTGATAATGTGCATTTTGAATACCTTGAGGGGCAGAAAGTCCTTTCTGGAGTGTCTTTTGAAGTCCCTGCAGGAAAGAAAGTGGCCATTGTAGGAGGTAGTGGGTCAGGGTGGGTAAATGGACTAAATACACCAATCAACGATGCAGAATGTTGTTTCTTAAATGCGTTTGTTCTTGTGTTTTGCTTTTTATTACTTTCGTTTGTGATATCAGTTCTATTTGGAGATTGTAAATGGCAAACCAGGAATGTAACATTAGCTTCAATTTTTTTCAATTTCAGGAAAAGCACAATTGTGAGATTATTATTTCGTTTCTATGAACCTCAGAAAGGAAATATTTATGTTGCTGGACAGAATATACAAGATGTCAGTATGGAAAGTCTGAGAAAGGCAATAGGAGTTGTACCTCAGGTACACCATGTTTCATTCTCCCCATATAGTCCATCATAATAGTAATTCTCAGTATTCTGACACCAGTTCAATGAAGGCTAATCCTAATGCAGTGGGATTGTCTAGTTCCTTTGAAAGTCGCCATGGGGGGGTTTTGTTGGTGTTGTCGTCGTGTCGTCCCCGTGTCCCCGTCCCCCCCCTGGAAATAGGATGTTTTTACGTGCATCATCATATAGATCCAATTTCTGACGTGTGTTTAAGCCTCTTCATGAGAAACTGCCTCCAGCTTTAAATGATTTAGCTTTATAGTTGATTACCACCCATAATGAGTTAGAAAAGTGTTAAAAGTATGCATGACATAAATTTTGTGTCCTAAATATATATATTAATCCCATTTTTGGGAAAAGAAATTTTCCCAAATACTTTTACCTTCAGGCTTTGTAGAAAAATATAAGCTATTCTGTATTGATTTCTTTCATGTACTGGGGACAGTTTTTAAACTATTGTTCATGGTTTCTTGTTTAAAATACTCTTTCCATAAATGTAGGATGCTGTTCTCTTCCATAATACTATCTATTACAATCTGCTCTACGGCAATATCGGTGCAACACCAGAAGAGGTGTATGCAGTAGCAAAGTTGGCAGGAATCCACGATGCTATTCTTCGAATGCCAAATGGTTACAACACTCAGGTTGGTGAACGAGGACTCAAGCTCTCAGGTAGGTTCTTAATCGCACAAGTTCTTTGTATCCCTTTTGCTACCTCAAAGTTCAATGCATAGTTTATTCCTCAGTCAGACTTGCTTTTAGCTTATTTACATTATAACATAATAGTAAGGCTAAATATTAATACAAAGATCTGTAGTTTAAGGCAACTGTAGTCTACAAGATATTTAAAGGGAGGTATTTTCAGAGGATAGCGTTAAATGAGTTGGTAAGCAAGCATGTAGATGCATCTAAGTAAAAATGATCTTTCTCGTAATCTATTTGGGTAGTGGAATGCGTGTGAATAGAATTGGGAACTCTATGTATGTGTGCTTTGCTTGTAGGATGTGATAGGCTTATATATATGCATAAGCCTTCCAAGTTCTTAAATCTAAACTTGTAACAGCTGAAAGTTAGGTGGTGGTCTGTTTTTGCTGTTGATAGTAAGTAAGGCAATGGGATATGTTGTTGCAGCAAGGACATTTTGGACCCTGTTCATAATGAAAGGGCCTTGATGTCTTAAGTGTTTCCTACCCATGAATTGTGTAAGAAACAACGTGAAAATGGTGTCTGCGTATCTGCAAGCTATGGATTTATATTACACAACCTTGGTACTGAAACAAAAAAAGCATGAGTTTAGGTTCTCAAAGTCCCTCCGTATTTGGGTATGCGCTCTATAAAACAGCATAACTGTTCTAGACTAGAAAGATTGTATCATGGCATTAGCCAGGCTTTGCTAGGCATGCCAGGCTTTGCTAGGCATGCTAGGCTTTCGGGGCCACTCTTACAAAAATCTCACTTTACTCTTTCTTCTCTACAGCTGTCTGTAATATTAAAATTACATACACTTGTTTGTAGCGAAGATGATGCTTGAAAGCAAACATTCTTCCTGTGGCAGAGTTATAATGTAAGATGAGGGATCACATGGAAACTGGGAAATGTCTAAATAAATCATTTCCCATGTCCTTTTTTTTTTTTTTGTTGGGGACATAGGATTTTAAAAATTCCTTTAAATAAAATTTAAATTTTAAATTTAAAAATAGAATTTAAGAAAAACTTTTTAGGTAGTAGCTAGATTCCACTGGAATGCTTTCAATCTCAAATCTCTTAGGTTGAAGTTGCATTGAGACAAAGCTAATAATGATGTCCATCACATAATAATAGTTAAATGTACATTGAATGAAACAAAAATGAAATTACTGTTTTGGCTGAAGGATATATTATTATTAGGTTATTTTATTGTATTTTAAATAAATCTGTTTCTTCTTATAGCTCTTATAGTTTTTTAATAGATATTTGATGCAAGATAAAATGGGATACTCATTTCATGAGGTTTCCGCATTTAATTCACTGATGGGTTTGGTTCCCCTCCTTGGTGGATATTACAAGAAGTAGAAGGTGCATTTGCAAAGTTCGTTAAAACCATCTCCTGCTGTCTTGTTTTGAAAAAGCAAAACACGCTATAGTTTTGCTTAAAATTGCTAGCCAATACAAGCAGTGGTGGGGCACAGTTTTTCATATTGGTTTGGTATCTTTTTCTAATAGAATCTTAAAGGTGTTTAGATAAGTGTGAGGTCATTGAAAATATTTGGAAGGATTTTGACAAGGTAGGTAGCATAATGCTGAATTGCATGCAGAGAGTAGTAGTGGAGAAACTGCAGTACATACGCAACTGCTGCTCTGCCTGAGGAGATGCCGTATCACTGTGGTAACGTGTAGGACATGTCTTTCTGAACAACTTCTCCTGAATACAAGGCCTTACTGTTTGGCAAACTCTAAACGTGCGTGGCAGAGCTTAATTTTCTTCCACTCTGACTCCCCGTACAAGATACCATTTATTGATAGACCAAAGAACAGGTCAGCTGTTTCCATTTGCACGTAGGATGGAGCGGTAGAGGGCAGACTGCTCTGCTCCGTTGGGAATGAGGTATGGCCCTACAGGAGAGAGAAAACTTACCTCAGTGAATTTGGAAACTTCGAGGTACTGAGGTTGCTTGAGAATGGTACTGAGATGTATGGATCTTTGGGGTATGTGGGGCTGGTGGGCGTCCAGAGGCGGGAACGCAGGAATGCAGTGTGTTCAGGCAGAGATGCTGCCTGTTGCAAAGACAGCAAGCTTCTTACTATGCAGCTGCTGAAGTCAGGAGTCCTGGTCTCTTTGAAACAGAGGATCAGAGGTTACATTCTGTATCCAGAATGTATGTGCAGAAGAAAGCATGCACATTTGTAAAAGGGGAATACAGAGAAGGTTAGAAGGGAAATAAAATATGTGAAGCACAAATCTGGGTGAGTGAGTAGAAGATACAAAATAGGTACTGGCAGAACTGTAGAGAACCATGATAATGATGAAAGATTTCTCTTGTGCTGCCTGTCTCCCCAGACTAGTAACTTCTAGAAAGAGGATTTGACTAACAATAGGTTTGAAGTGTCTTGGTGTTTATAGAAGCATAGAATGGTTTGGGTTGGAAGGGACCTTCTAAAGATCATCTAGACCAACTCCCCCGCCATGAGCAGGGGCATCTTTCACTAGAGCAGGTTGCTCAAAGCCTTAGCCTTATGTTGAGGTTTAGATTGGATATTAGGAAGAATTTCTTCCCCGAAAGGGTTGTCAAGCATTGGAACAGGCTGCCCAGGGAAGTGGTGGAGTCACCATCCCTGGAGGTATTTAAAAGCCGTGTAGATGTGGTGCTTAGGGACATGGTTTAGTGGTGGACTTGGCAGTGCTAGGTTAATGGTTGGACGTGATGATCTTAAAGGTCTTTTCCAACCTAAATGATTCTATGTCCCATTCTAAATCTGAAGAAGTGCATGCGGGCATGTTGGAGTTTCCTTCTGACCTTTCTGAAAATGGGTTATGCTTTCACTCCATGCTTCATTTTGTGCTACCACTATGATGGTCATAAGCACCCGTCTAAAAGTGCTTTAACAAAAGTGGTGGTTAGAAAGTGAAGGGAAGTGTGTTCTTTTCCTGTTTTGTTTGTATTTAAAGAAAAAAGAGTATGTAAAATACTTCTCAGGAGAAAGACACTGGATTTCTGAGATGATAGAAAAAGAGCTCAGAGTGGGCATCTGCCATTGAAGTAGCAGCTTCAGTTCCTTATTTTCAACAAATTAGATGAGTATTGGCAAACAATAGTCATAAACAAGCTTCAGGAACGTTTTACAGTCAGGGTACAGGAATCTTAGGCTAATGATCTCAGAAATGTCTGCTCGTCTTGGGCGTCCTCAAATTGTGCATTAAATTGGTCTTAAATGCAATTGTGTGCTCAGCTCTTAGGGAATTTGATTCTGTATGCTTTTGCTTGCAGGTGCCAGTTTGTGGTTTTAGGTTGGAATGTGGAGCTAACGTGTCCACTGTATCCTGTGTGCTTTTGTTAGGTCAATACTTTGATTGATGATGAGAGCTGTAATGGTTTAGTTGTTCAATGGATTGGAGATGTCAAATGCGTATCTTTTGAGTTCCTTCAGTAGCTCTGTAAAAATATGGCATCTGTTACTTTGAATCTCTGTAGTTTTCTGAATAGTAGAATGGCTCCCTAAATTGTTATAAAGGTATATAGTAGATTCATTTCTGAATCTGTTTAATTTTTTTTGAAGTTGAGTTAGGCTTCTTATACTTCTAGTCTAAGAAAAACACAAAGTCCTGACTTGTTTTGCCTTTTTCAAATAATATTTTGTGGGAGAAACGGGGGGAGTGAAAGCTCTGTGAATTTAAGTGGTCCTCTTTGAAATCCAGGCATTTTGTACGCGTGATGGAAAAAACGAGGTTTTCAGCACCACCAACGTGGTGGGTGTCTCGGTGAAAGGCACAACGGCAATTAACGTGGGTCCCGGATGTGTGAACAGTGGTAGTAACGTGTGGGGCCAGTAAAGGCTGTGATCTTAATTTGGGGCCCTGGTTCTGTGCATAGTTAAATCTGTTGAGTGCGGCAAATGATTAGTTTAAAAAATAATAAGTAAATTGGATTCTCCCTGTATGAAGAAATTGGCATATTATGGATTCCTTTCTTCCAGTAAATGAACAGTTTACTACTTTGAGGACTGACATTGGAAAACTGTACGTTAGAAGTGCTGCCTTGATAGTTTAAAACTGGTGGATTTTTTTTTTTAATTGGCAAGAACCTTAATACAAACAAAACTCCCTAATGGCAGTACAGTAGCATGGATAACAAGCCTCAGTATCTGAGTTTCTCTCCGAGTGTGGCTTTCCTTGCTTGTGCGGTACGAAAACAGGCATAAGGAAGTCTTAATTGCAATAAGAACTTTATCAATTTAAATGGCGAAGCAAGCATTTAGTGCAGTTCTTACTGGTCTCAGTGATTGATTCATCAAGAGTAAATAATGAAAAACAAGCTGTTTTGGCTTTTTCAAGTAGAATCCATTTCAGTGTTCTCTAATAGATGTGTAATAGACAGAGCTATAACAGCCCCAAACCCTGACTTTGTGAAGGAAATGGTGAACGTGCTGCTGTCCTGAATATGAATGGGGAAGAACATGAAACAAGTCGATGTTACACACGTAAGGAAAGACCTTGGATTTTGTTATTGTTGTATGTCTTTCAAACATGGATATTGTCAAGCTGTGAGTTTTGAACATGCTTTTAAAGGAGAGAGAGAGTATATTAAAATAGACTGAGTAAATTGTACAATTCTAATGGCTACTGAGTTCTGCCAAAGACAGCTTAAAATTTGAACTGCAGCATTATTATCTGCCTTTTCAATGGTTTATTAAAGCATGTTCTCTCCTGATAGGAATGGAACATTAACAAGAATATAATGGTATTAAATGGAATGTTTTGAAGTCTTGAATAAAACAAAGGAAGACAAGGGCGCAAATGTGAAATGTTTGCATTGCATACCAAATGTTTAGCAGATTTTAAGTTCTCAAATGCACCTGTTTTCCTGTCTGTAAAAGTTGTCCTAAGTTATTCTTGGGTAGATGCTGGCTGTAACAATTATGAAGGAAGGAAACTAGTCTGAAACTTGGTTACATCAGAAACCAACAGGCAGTAGATTGCGTAATGAAGGTGGTTTTCAGTACCATATTAATTGTGCTCTTTAATGAAATTTGCTGGTTAAAGCTGTTAGGTATGGACACTTTAAATCTGGGCCATTATGGAGTGGAAAGTTAGATGAATTTCAAGGAGAGACCTGGAAGAAAAAAATGTGTGTGCTAGATGCATGAAATCAAATACAGCAGGCATGGACGGAGCGTTGAAAACAGGATGTATGTATGCAAAGTTACTGTACGGGGCATAGCTTAGACCAGGTAGATGGGCTTATACTCCCTGGTGTATAGAGTGAGTTACTGTACATCGTTGTTAGTTACCTGCTCTAGTTGCCTGCTCTTGCCTTGTAGCATATACAGAATAGTTCTCTGTCCTTTTCTAAAAGGATAAGCCATCTTGAATCACTTTGGATTTACCAGGGAGCAGGAAATTGCGTGATATCTTATGTAACACGTACAGACCTTTATCAGTAGCAACTATGATGTATATTAAGAAAAAAAAAAAAAAACAACCAACCCCTAAAACAATCGTGTCTGCTGCTGAATTTAGAGTGTCATGATTGTAACTTCATCTTTTTTTTTTTTTTTCTCTCCCCCACCCCCATTCAGGAGGAGAAAAGCAGAGAGTTGCAATTGCTAGAGCAATGTTAAAGGAGCCACTTATTTTTCTCTATGATGAAGCCACATCATCTTTAGATTCAATTACAGAAGAGGTAAATTGGGATTAAAAAAGAATAAAACTTAAGTGGTGTAATGATGTCTGGTTCTGATGCTTTTTCCTTGTTCTTTTCCTCTCAGAAAGAATTCTGTTCTCTTTGCCAGATTGCTATCGTGTTTTCCTGGTATTATTATTAAGAGATCCTATGGCTAAGCCCTTTTCCTAAAGGCCAGAGCTGAGATACTACTGAGTCTACCTTGAGACATAGTGCGGAATATCAACTCTGTCTCTGGGTGTATCTTCTGTTTTACACTCTTGAGGTCCCATTCGCCATTAAACATTCATCTCTTGAAGCTGTTGCAAATACCTCATGTGGCCATGAAGTGTGAAGCTTTCCAATCACTTTAAAAGGTGTTTAGATGACATCTAGCATTTATTAAAAATGTCTTACGGTTGTGACGTAATGCAGAAAAACCTCGTTTGTTGTGCAGCATCTTTCTGAATGCAAATCAGGTGGGTGTAACCTGCAGTGCTGGTATTAATTTGTATTCATTTCACAGGAAGGGCTGTGAAACATCAGAGCGTTGTGACATAGATGTCATGACACTACCACAGTAACTGCATCAGGCTTCATAACTACATCTTTGCTTAAACACAAAACTCTCAGCACCAGCAGTAATTTCACAAACTAATGTCATCAAAAACTAGAGCTAGAGCTATGCTTGTGTTCACTTATGCAGATTATTGAGCGAATTTATTGACCTGTAATGACTAAATTACTTTCATTTTCCAGCTACAAAGAAATCAGAGTACAAACTGTACATCTGTATAGTACAACTTCCTCAATGGACCAGAAATGTTCCTAACACACACAATTCTGCAGAACACTACTCAGATTCTTCCTCTCTTTTGTTTTGCTGTATTTATTGCAAGAATCATAAGCAAAGCTGAAAATTTCACAGCAGAACTGCACTTTAAAGACAGCAAATGAAAATGAGTCCTTTCCACAAAAGTATGTCTGGTAATCAAAATGTTTTCTGACAAAGGCAAGCGTTTTTCAGGAAAATAAAGTGGACGCTTACTGTCGTGAGGGCACAAATTCCCAATTAGTGCTGCTTGCATCTGAATGCAGTTTGGGAAGGTGGAAGACTGCTCACAAAGGAAGCAGTGGGTAGATAGATAGATAATTCCCAGGATTGCTTTAACTTTGTTCCACATTGGCATGATACTGAGAGAGATTTTTTTTTCTTTAACTTTCATCGATTGGAAAGTAGTAGTATTATTATTTATTATTTTCACGTACCTTTACTGCTGTTTATGTTGCTTTTGTAGCATGGCTGCACGGGGAACTTTTCCTGAAATCAAGTAACATTCCTCTTCCTTTGTCCCTTGGGATATCTGCATTATTCTATGAATAAAGTTTTTTTTGCAGTTTGAGGACTTTGAGAGCCACAGATACTTGATGCTTGGGATTCTTCTGTTTCTTCTGTAGATACTTGTAGCCGTTTCTTATTGTGAAGCTATAGCAGTACTGGAGATGTTTCTCAAAACTTATTTACAGTAATTTGCATATTTCCAGACAGCATTTTATTTCTCTTCATACCACCTAGGAGTGTGTAAGAGTTTTGTCTCTATTTTAATCTTGCAGAATATTCTCAGTGCCATGAGGGACATGGTGAAACACCAAACCTCGGTTTTCATTGCTCACAGGTTGTCAACAGTCGTTGATGCAGATGAAATCATTGTGCTGGATCAGGTGAGGTGATCACCCTGGGATGTGTAATTTTCACATAGTGTCAGCGCTTGTTTTAGCGAGTCTGTGTGTCCATTTTGAAATATTATACTCCCACCAAGCTACTGAAAGTTCTTTCTTTGGAAATGAGCCATGTTAGAAAATTCTAGCCCAAGCTTTGCTTTTGATATATTTCTCTTCTTTGCAGCTAACAGTTTATCAGTTGCAGAAACTTGCATGTGTGACTCTCTTGTATGTTGTATTTTTAGTTCATTTGCATAGTTCATTTAATTATGTGTTCTTTATATGGATTATGGCAAATTTCAGTTGATGCTCTGGGACTGGCTTAATGTTGCATGTTTTTAATCTATTTTATTACATGCTTCTGTCAGATTAGGTTTCCTAACGTGTTCCCCCAATTTATGCTTCATTCTCATTACTCACTGAGTGTCTGTTTTTTACACACATCCATTGTTTTTTTTCTTTCAATGGAAAGAGAGAGGACAGCATGTTCTGTTTCCATGCAGATAAAACTGTTGTAGGATTGTTCAATCTAATTATGTTATAAATCTGAACACCGTTCTCTATTGTACCTGTAGAAAAGTGTGATTATTCCCTTTCTGTATGCTTCTCTTAGATAGAAAAAAAGAAAGTTTCAACATTTGAATTACTAATATCACTATTCAGCTGTTACCTCATATTCAGCCTGTCCTAAGTCAATTTTTTTCTCTATTACCCTTATCTGGCTATAGATTTAAAATAAACAAGCGTCCTTATTATAACTTCATAGTTACTCTTTTAACTGATAATGCTGAAACTATAGTGCTCTAATCTGCTGATAATAGATGTTAAATTTATCTCTGCATTCATTTTTTTCAGTTGCTATTTATATGCTTGTGATCATAGGTGTATTTAATGACTAAAATATGCATCTCTAAAAGAAAATAAATTATTCCTACAGTATGTTAAATGATTTCATGGGGAATTAGAACAAAACCTTATGAAATGCTGACATTTGTGACTATCTTTGCTATACAAATCTCAGCTTCATATGAATCTCAAAATGAAGTAGCGGAATAAATCACTCATACTACTCTGGGGAGTTTTTATTTGGTTTTGATCTGCTTGTTTTTTCAGCTTTTGCTGAAAAATAATTTCCTAAGGTGTATCCTTTATCTAACTGCATGTTAAAACATCTTGCAAATGTTTTTTGACATGTTATAAGGCAATCTGCGACTTTTTGTTTTCGATGCAAGTTTTCACAGCTTACTAAGAGTGTGTTTTGTGTTACAGTGTAACTGTTAAATTAAAAATAAAAGCACAACCTAAAACTGTAAAACAGCTAGGGTGCTCACTTTCATGAATGATGTTAGTGTAATAAAGATCGTGAATGAGTAAGGCAGCGTGTTGCATCACTTTTAGTGCCCAACTGCTTCACGAGGCATCATTGACGTTTGCTCAGCAGAAAGTTGCCTCTTGTCGTCCCAGCTTGATTGATGAGCACTGTGTTAGCAAGCAGATAAATAAGGCTCAGTAGTGGAGATGAGACAAGATGATTGTGACTGGTTTTGCTTAGCAATGGAAATACGGCATCACAATTTCAGCACCTTTGCCTAGGTAAAATCAGAATAATTCTTGAGTGAGTAAACAAACATTGTATTAATGATACTGATCTTAATGCTGTGAAGCTGAACAGAGAAGTTACATTTTTGATGATTGTTCAAGAGTTATTAAAAAAAAAGGCCATAATTCAGAAGCCTAGTCTCTACTACAAGGAACTCTCTAAATTCACCACTTAAAATTTTGAAATAAATTCTGCAGTTATGTTGGTCAAGTGTATACTTTTTCAGATTCCATCGGCACGACTAGTAATAGAAGTGACAAGACCCAATTTTTTTCTCAGCATGTTCATCAGCAGCTGTCACAAGGAGGTAGATTTAATTGTAGATCAGAATTTAGAACTAATATAAAATCCATGTAGTTGTCCGTATAATGCTGTCTTTTCCCAAAAGAAAGAATAGCTGGAGAATGAATACATTATTTTAATTTGAAGTCAGTGAATGTAAATGTGTGTCTCAAAGTAAAAAGATGAGTCGGGTTTTTTGAAGAGTAGTGTTGTTTCACTGTCTGTAGGATTTGAGTTCTCCTCTCCAACTCTTCCTTCCCGTTTCCGCAACGATAGTCAATAAATCATCTTTGCTCTTGAGAATAGCCCAGATGAACTGAACTGCTCACTCAATTTTCATGATGGCAATTGCCATGACACAAGTTACTGAGCACCCATCTAAAAGCACAATTTACGCTAATTGTTTTTAGGATTTGTTTTTAAATGTGTTTTGCTTATCTAGTACAAATCCCTCTCTGTACGCTCTTTTCTTTTAGCTTCGTAGTGCAAGTGTGTTTGTTACCAAGCAAAGACAAATACATGTTTGTTTTGCTACATTCATGTGACTTTTGCACTAGTAGTTCAACACCTTGCTCCTCATACAGAGGTCTACATTTACTTTAAATAGCTCTTCCAGTTTAGATAGCAAAACTTTCCACGTTGGTGGGCTTCAAATTTTGTCCAGATAGACAAAAGGCATCTGCATTCCCATTTACGTAAGGTTGAGAAGAACACAGCTCCTTGTTTTCAGCTTGCAGTGTAACACACAATTCGGTGCACCACATACTCAGTCTTTCATTGCTGTCCCGAGCTCCTTCGCATCAATAATTGCTGTAATCTCTACTGTAAAGCTGTGGCCCAAATGTTGGCAGCATTTATATTCCTAAAGATCTGGTAATATTGATTACTGACTTACTCCCCTTCTTTTACAGGGTAAAGTTGTGGAACGTGGTAGACATGCAGACCTCCTTGCAAGTCCTAACAATCTCTATTATGAAATGTGGCATACACAGAGCAGCAAAGTACTAAATAGTCGTAACAATCCAAATTGGGAAGAGAGAAATAATCGGATGTCCAAAGAGGAGGAAAGGAAGAAACTAGAAGAAGAAATTCTCAATAGCGTGAAAGGCTGTGGAAACTGTTCATGCTAAGTATGATCCTGGATTAATCTTCTATAACAGGTTAAAAATGCACAAGATTACAAGGAAGTGCAGCTCTTGTTACTAAGTCACCATTCAAAAACTTCCTGGGTTTTGCAGTTTTTGGGTTTTACAGTTTCTCAGAGGGACATAATTTCATCCAAAGGAGTTCTATTTTTACATCTTTAGAAATCTCTAATATTCAATGGCATCTGCAAGAGCTGAGCTTTTTCAGAAACTTTAAACTTCTCAACTAAGAGTGTAATTTATGGCAATTTTTAGGCATTGGTAAATTCTCCTGGTAGTCGCTTGAGGTGGATTATTAAATGGTAAACAGATTTGTCCTTGATTTACATTATTTCTCACCATTAATGGTTGATAAATGTCATGTTTTAATTGTAATTGGGCTAATTTGAACTCCTTTGCTAGTGAGGAAGATGCAATTTAAATTCTTCAGTGGTGTTCTGGTTTAAAATGTTCTTCCTTGTAAAGAATAAGAAAAGCCTCAACAAAGTAGCAAACTAAATATTGGAATTATCCATCTCACCCTTCAAAAACACCTTTCGTACTGGACTATCAGGAGATGTATTGGTATTATTCTAAAAGAAAACTAACAGTATTTTTAAGAGCTGGCAAAAATCTGGAATTGACAAAATATGGTGTGACTTTACAGAAAACATACAAAATGTTGTATGTAAATATGAAGAATCTGAAGTTTCCCTTAAATGAAAAAAATCAGAGTTTGGGATTCTGCATCCTCAACACCTGCTGTAGTAGAATGCAGTCGCTTTTTCTATTTCAGTCATGGTCTTAGGGGGCAATTAAGATTCAATAAAGACTTCCATAAATTTCTATTATGTCATTAATGTATGAGAAGATGACCTGGATAATGTTGAAAGCATTGCTATAATCATCTCCTCATTTCAATAGTCAAAACTTCTTCAGTGTCAAGAAACCTCAGTCTTTGCGATTTGCAGGACACTACAGGTGTATTGGGTTTGTGTGGCAAGGTTGTAGTAGCGGGGGGGCTACAGGGGTGGCTTCTGTGAGAAGCTGCTAGAAGCTTCCCC
>NW_008794630.1:2339151-2355578 GCF_000699145.1 Aptenodytes forsteri | reverse complement strand
GTGTGATGAACTGACTGCAACCCCCATTCCCCGTCCTCCTGCGCCGCTCGGGGGGGAGGAGGTAGAGAAATCAGGAGTGAGGTTGAGCCCGGGAAGAGGGGAGGGGTAGGGGGAAGGTGTTTACAGATTTGGTTTTATTTTCTCATTACCCTACTCTGACTTCTAATTGGCAATAAATTAAATTAATTTCCCCAAGTCAAGTCTGTTTTGCCTGTGACGGTAATTGGTGAGTGATCTCCCTGTCCTTATCTCGACCCGTGAGCCGTTCGTTATATTTTTTCCCTCCCCCGTCCAGTTGAGGAGGGGAGTGATAGAGCGGCTTGGTGGGCACCCGGCGTCCAGCCAGGGTCAACCCACCACAACAGGACTGTATTTTTAGGCCTTATCTCTTCAGGGAGATTTACCGTATCTACGTATCACTAGTTATTCTGGTATTAATTCTTCATGTTGAATTTAAAAATCTTTCTCTTGGATGTTGAAAAATAACTTTTTTTTTTCCCGGGGGAATTATACCAGTATAATTACACTGATATAATTATGTTTGTAAATCAGATGCAAGATTTCTCAGTGTGGGCGCTAGCAAAGCACTGAATTTGGTGCTTCTGGTAATTTAATTGCAAATAGTGTTCATTTTTTTGTGTTATACCCTCCCCTGAAACTAAATATAGGAACAGTAACTTAAAGGGAGTGAAACCTTTGCTATCTTTTCTGCTAGTCACTCATTTTCTCTTTATTAAAATGATGGGTGAAAAAAACCAACCTGGCATCAATAGCCAGTTAAAAATTATTTTAAAAGTATATCGAATGCAAGGACTTTTATTTTCATCCTTGGAGTGCAGCAGCAAAGCGAAACCTTGTTAATGTAGTGGCAGTTCAGAATTCTTCTAGCTTACAATCGTCTTTTTGTTTTCACTAATTGTCTCCTTTTTTAGTTTCTGACAGCAGTAAGGTTGACTATAAAGGCAGTTATCTCTCTGAACTGCCAGAAACCAGAAACAGTGAGCAGAGGTTTATTAAAAAGTCTTTTTATGAGGCATCTCCCTTTCCTGTATCGTGGCTAATAAACAACCAAACAATGTGTTGTCCCTCCCCAATCCCTCCCCACCCTGCAAGAGCTAGTTTTTGGAATTAAATAATTTGTGTACTGTTACATGCAGCAGATAATGTGCAAAGGCTGTAAATAGTAATATTTCAATCCTGAAGATTTTTTTTTTTCCTTTGGCACAAGTATTAGAAATGCCACTGATCTGAAAGATGGTGGAAAAGTGTTTTCTCAGTGAACAGTTTTCCGTATTGGAGGGCTTAGACATCCTAGTAATTGTCTACAGAGAGCACAGAAACTAGTATTATCTCTTAAGTGTCGGAAACCAAAAGCCATTTTAATGCCAAATTTGATTGTGTTCGTGAAGGGAAGTTTTCAGATGAGCAAGTGATTGTACAAAGCTGATGCATTTTATTACTGGGGATGGACTTTGCAAGTACTCTAGGAGGCTTGGGCATTATAGGTTTGGAATGAGGACTGTTTTCAGATGGTAGATACCAGAAATGATCAATGTTTGTTCAAATCCGTAAAGGGTTTGATATCGCTATAAGGCCATTACCTATCTCTGCCTTCATTTTTGGTGCCAATCAATGTGCTGCAGCTTTGTCCAGCTTTAAGCAAACGGAATGACGGGAGGTAACTCTTAACAGAGGCATTTCCTAAAAAAGGCGGCCAGTCATACAGTGGAATATTTGTTTTAAAGAATTGTGGTGAGTTTCTGGAGACGACTGAAAACTTCCTGTGTCATGGAGTTGCTAGATAAACATTCCTGACTTGTTTGGGGCTTTATTTGGATGGGTGCTCTCTGTGCTTGTCTATCTGCTTTTCAGACACAGGTTACAAAAATACACTTTTACCATTGTAAATTTAGCAGCTACACACAAGAAATGGAGAAAAGGAGGAAAAAAAAAGGCACCTCTACTAATGAGAGCAAAAAGGTTTTTCTCCGCTCATTACTTTCCCACGTTAAATGGGAAAAACTTCCTATAAAGCAGAAAAAGCCATTGCATAGCTGAAGAGTTGTAAATGAGCAGGATCCTTTACTGCCACAGCCTCACACAACTCTCAAACAGATGCAAGAACAAAATGCTGAGCGTTACGTTTTGCTCGTGAGCAGGCATCTCAGAGAAGCAATAGCAATACTTGGGGATTCTCTTGTCTGCTAGAAAGTAAAACTTGTGCTCTCTTTCTTTTTGGTTTTGGTTTTATTTTTTTATTTTATTTTTAATTTTTATTCCTATAGTATGACTCCAAAGTGTCACCGTTTGAAGCAGATGTTTAAAACACTGAATGGGAGAGTCATGGCTTTGGAGAGACTCTCGCTGTAGTGCACTGACTGTTGAGACAGTATATATGGCATCTCTTTAAAAAGCCTTACAGTTTCTTCCAGAAATCAGGTTTATTTCAGAGCTCTTTCACAGCCTCTGCGGATCTCGGTAATTCTGCTCTTCCGTAATCTGGAACATCGCCTTTCTAAACAGCAGCTTTTCATATCTGGACTTTCAGCTGGTTGTTTTTCAAAAGTCATCTACTACCATTATAAAATCTTTGTCTGCAATTTTAGAGTGGAAAAAGCCATTTAATTTTTTTCCCCTTCCATTCTCTGTTTTTAAAGGAAATGTATTTGTGAAAAATGGATCTAAAAAGGGGCTGCGTCTTGCAGTGTATAGTCATCTATTAACTATGAACTTACAGAATTTAATTTTAATTCCCATGTAAAAACTTAGTAGGCACAGGATATGAAGACACAACATACACAATTTTGGCTATTCTAACCTCCAAGTTAGAAAACTTACTTAGTGGTTGGCGGGGAGGTTGTTTTGCTTTCTACAAATGGAAATTCATAATTTGCTGCTTGCAGGTGATCCCTCAGTTCACTCTCAGCAGTTCTGTTGTATGGATTAGTAGTTACCTACATCTCTTAACATTGAGATTTTAAATTATGTTCAAGTTTCTTTTCAGAATGGAAATGTAAAATTTACATTGTACAGTAAGATGATAGATGTTCAAGAACAACAAAAAAAGCTGATTTAAGATCATATTGTGTAAACATTCTGCTGGAAGACTTCGTACCCTGACTCCTGTTGTTCAGCTGTGTATAGATAATTATTACTAAATAAAGGATTTATCTTTGTGAATAGAAATGGGTGTCCTGTCAAAATGGCTCTTCCAGCTTTGCAGCAATTTCCAGAGGAAACAGTCGGTCACTGGTATGGAATATGAATAGCAGTGATTTTAATAACAGCTATGGGAGTATGGCTCTTCCACTCAGAAAGGGAAGCTTCGAATTGGCCTTTTTAGTAAAAGCAATTGTTTGCAGTGCTTGGTAATGACAGCGAAGGTGATAACAAATTGGGGGGTGTGGGTTAGCGTAAGGCAACCAAATTCCAGACGATCGATCCGGAAGGTAAGTTCCCATAGCGCACCTGAATTCTGTTCCCACTCTGCTTTTGTATCCCCTTAGTTTTCAGTGTGTGGAGCTGCAAAAACATGTGAAGAGCACTCACGTTAGATGCATCATGCTGATGAGAATGAAAATTCTTGTAGAAAGCTTGACTGTTCCTTACTTTAAAATGCTGTATTTTTATAAATGTAAACTCTTGACTTGTGAACAGTAGAAGTAGATGTGTGTTCAGAATTTGCTTGAGCCCTTGCAATGGCATTGTGTCTAACTACTGACTGGATTTCTTTTTTGTGCTGCTGTAACTCTAGTTTCTCATTATCAATGAGAAAGCAGGAAATGTTTTTTTTATTTACACGTAATTTTGATAGTTCTTCTAATGCACTTGCACCATATTGATCTGAGCTACAATAGCCACTGGTCCTGCTGTCACTGTCTCAAAGCAATTGTCACTGAGCTCTGCGTGGTCTTGCAAAGTGCGCTGTACGTCTCGAGTGAATGAATCGAGATCCTGGGGCAGGCTGGTTTTCTTCAAGTATGACTGGATGAACTTCCAGCTGTTGTTTCTAAAGGTTCATTTGTTATATCTTTAAATCTTGTAATGATACCGTGCAGGAGGACTCCATAACTGTTTACTGACAAAAAAGTCATTAATTTTTGAAGGGAAAGAGCTATAATGGGAGTATGGCTTTTTTTTTTTTCTTTGTGTATACATATAACTTCTCCTAGTGCTAATCTGAGTTGCATGTGTGCATCAAGGAAAACAGTAATTACAAATCCAGCATTTTATAATCTTCACGTAAATTAGGAATCATTCTGAGGTTACCATGCTCATTTAACATCCTATCTGTGTTCAGACAATGGTTGCAGAAGTGACAATTTAGTATTCTATCGATTATCTGCTGCTTCCCAGTGAAAAATCTCCAATTATGTTTATTTTGGTTAGTTGAGCATCTAAACAGTCTTCCCTACCTTTAGTCCTGACGTCTGCTGGAAAAATTTATAGTTTCGGCTTGCGCATGGGACGGGAGATTTGATGGCAACTGGATGCTTTCTTAACCGCATGCTGAAGAATTGGTCATGTTTCTTGGAAGGAGCCAGGGTGTTTTCCTAAAATAGTAATCGCTGAAGAATTGGTCATGTTTCTTGGAAGGCACCAGGGTGTTTTTCTAAAATAGTAATTATATTTTTAAAAAAGCGTTGCGAAGTGATGTGGCAGTACTGTGATGTAGAGTTGCCTTATTAATGAAATGGCAATGTCGTTGATGAAATGGTGAGGGAGGTAAACTGTAGATACCTGAGCATCCTGTAGAACGGATATTCTAGAATTCAGCTACTACTTGACTTTAGTGTAAAAACCTGATTTCTTCGTAAGAAAATCCTTAAATGGTTAGTCCCTGAAAAATACCTTTTAAATTCCTGTTGTGTGACTTTTGATCGGTTTCTGCAGATGTTGTGACTAAACTCAGGGAAAAGACGCGAGCTTTGCGCAGCCTGGAAAACCAACGGAAACCTTGAGAGATCGGTCCTACAGAGGAAGGTCTGCAGGCTAAGGTTGTTCCAGTCCCCAGCTCCCTCTTGTCTCCCGCCAGGACGCTGCCAGAGCCTATCGGTGGCACTTAAAGTAAGAAACACTCTTCTATACAGGGCCAACCCGGGCCTGGCTAGAGCACCGGCCAAATGCCTAGAAGCATTGCTGTATGTTGCTATATATACGAGGGGAAGTATTGCTGTGTGTTGTCCTGTGGATGCTTAAGAGCCTAAAAAATACCATGCTGTATGGTATCCGTCACAAAGTGCTCCTCGTCTAGGTGGACATTTGGCCAGCCCTGTTACAATCCTCTTTACATGAAGTATTGCTAGTTATACTGGCAAGCTGCATGCTAGGCTAAAGGCAGCTTCCTAAACAGACTTTAAGGCATGTCCCATGAGAGTAAATTGTGATTAACTTTCTTTTGAGTCACTGGGCACTTGTGAAAGTAGGGCCGATGGAATATGGTTTGTGTGCGTAATTAAATCTATGAATTCACAAGGCTGCTGTGCAAGTTTCCTACAGCTGCAATGTAGTCATGACCGTCGTCACCTTAGTGTTCCAGTGCAGGATCTCTCTCAGATGAGAAGTGTCAATTGTACAAAGTTGCACAGTGGATTTATTAATTTGGAAAAAAAAAAAAAGAGGAAAAATGCATTTTTAGTAGTGTCTTAGGACAGAATTTAAAATAGCATCCCCAAAGTTGAAAGACTAATGTGACAGCTCCCCCACATTTCATTTCCAGTTTTCAATGCTTTGTAGCCCTTTATAAAATTGTCAAGTAGAGCGTTTATGTCACACCAACTTAAAATGTGTCTTGTAAAGCTATCAACCTTATCCTGGAGAGGAGAGAGGGAAAAGGAGAGAAGTTTTTCCCCTCCATTATGGAGAGGAAGAAACAGGCTGAAACACGATGTATCAGCTTGTGTTGTGTCCTTTGAATGTGTTGTAAAGTGCTCTGCAAGTGTCATCTGAAGATTTTACTGGCCTTGCGCATACACCAACAAATATTTAGAAAAGTGGGTGTTGAAAAGATGAAAAGTTTCCGTTTTACGCTAGTTAGAGAAAATGGAATGTGAAGGTCAGGCTGTAATTTGGAATATTTCAAGTACAGTTGATGCATGAATTATGAAATGGGCTACGCAGCTTTTAAAAAATGGAAATACACGTTCATGTATTTTTCACACAGGGGTGTACAAGTCTTTACTTCTCCAGTGATTTGAAAAAATTCCTGGCTTTTGAAGAGCACAGATAAAAGATTGAGCTTATTTATAGTTAAAACCAGGGACTGTTTTCTGGGAAAAATAGGGTGTGCAGAATTTGTGAAAGGTAATGAGTGACATCGCGTGTTGATACTGTTACTTGTTATGTGATGCGAGTAATCAGGGATGTTTGGCAGGATACAAGGGAGGGGGAAGAGCAGAAGGCAAAAGTATTTTAGGCTGGAGTTGTTACTTCTGCCTTGCACAAACTTCACATTGGTGTATTTCAAAGCCTGTATAAGGATTACGCTGGTAATGGGTTGTGCGTGTTGGGACCCGGGATCGTAAGACCTCACCAGAAAAATACGTGCCAGGTCAAGTCTTAGGGCGGTCCTATAGGCTCTGCTGGAAGGACGCTGGAAGGAACAGCTTATTAGATGTTAGCAAGTTAAGCAGAACAACTAAAATGGTAAGTAGTAATGTAATACCACTGACATGGGGAAGCTGATGTATGAAGTAGATGAATGTCTAGTGTATTTGGCCAGCTCTCCCGCAGGTTGGGTAGTAGGCATCACCAATATCTGTAGCATTAACAAGAGAAAGATTTTTGGCAGCCTTTAGACGTTTTAATGGTTGAATGCAGACTTCTGCGCATGTATAAAGTGCATGTACATATCTGAGAATTGTTTAAAGTGGAGACTGGGAGGAATCTGAAATGATTAGTAACCTGAAAAATTGTATTGTGGAACACCTGAAGTTTATCTTCGAGGGTGTGGAGGGAATCAGTTGACGCTTAGTGGTGTGTGATGTGTGTAGACCATAGAGTGACTATCATGGATGTTACTGAAAGGGTCATTTGCCTGAGCAAACAGTGTTTCCTAAGTTTCTAGGGTAAAAATAAATTAATGACCTTAAGTTGTACAATGCAGTGATTTTTTTTTTTCTTGCAATATATTGCAGTATTTAAATATAAATGTCAGAGGAAGAGAAATTCAGAGAGGTGAACTTGGGTTAGTGGGGGAAGGAAGACTTTCTAAATTCAGTCCCTTAGCTGCAAACTTTGGATGCTAATCTTGGCCTCGCGTAAGAGCGGCTGCTCGCAGGAGTTTCCCTTGCAGCTTTGCATGCAAGCTGATCACTTCTCCTTAAATGTTACCTTACTTTGCTCTGTTGCCTCTTCTTCCTCCCCTCTCCCCATATCTGGGCTGTAATTCTCCTGTAATTGTCCCTAAAATATTTCCTGTCTATAAACTCGAGGAAACACTAGCAGCTTCTGTCTTAGGGCTGGGCTTTTTTTCCCTCGCGTGCTGTGGAGGAGTGCCGCCTCTCAAAAGGACCTTATCAGGTGACCTCAGTGGGATGGGACGCCGCACAATGAAGGCCCTTGTGCTACCTTTGGACCTCTCGTGTAGCGGCTGTCTGGCGGGGAGAGGTTTGCTTTGTGAAATGCTGCTTGGGGAGCTCTGCCGCGGCATCTGCTTTCTCCAGGTTGGGTAGGCAAGTAGCCTGAAATATGAGGCAGCCGATAACAACAGCCTGCTCAGCGCTGTCTTTTGTCCACTGTGGCTTATGTATTATTCGGGTTGTACAGGCATCTAATTTTCAGTAGCATCTCATGTTACGTAGCAGTGCTTCCAAAATGGCCAGAGATTGCTTTGCAGAGTGGTAGACGCACACAGTTCTCACAGGGTGGAAGGAATGATTTTGAATGTCATGTCCGCTGAAAATCAGTTGTTTGCCAGAACCCTGTATTTCTGCTCAGTGCTGCTGCAAAGAGCATACCTGTCTGTTGAAATGTGCGTTTGGGTGCTGTATTGCTGTAGTACGTGGAGGCAATTGAATTCAGTCCCCGTTAGCCCTATGCTTTTTCATCAGTCCCCTGGAATTTTTGATGTTAGGTCTCTCCAGCTGACCACAGAAACCTTCCTTCACCAAATGTAGAACTCCACAGTTAAAATTTTACCTCTTGAATCCCAACGTGGGCAAGGTTTAGCTGTCACTACACCAGAGGTTTCCTGTAAATGCTAGCAGCACGCAGAACATGAGGATGGGTTTTTTTAAAAGCAGTTGCTTGCTGTTGCCCGAGCTGTGCTCCCAGCAAAATCAGTGGTTGGAATTTCCATCGGGTATTAGATTCTCAAGCCACAAAATATTTTGTACCAAAAAGTGGCTGTAAGTTGCTTAAAGATTTCTAAGACTTCCTTTGTGCATTTTGTGTCATAGGTTTGTACATTAGTTACCGTAATTCTGTCAGGCTTAGCTGGATGCTTCCACGATGTAACGGCGCTCAGCCACAATCTGAAAGTATTTATCCGCACAACAGCCCGTAATGCATGCCTTGTGTGCAATATGCACTGGAGTGGTGTGGTTAAAACACTTTTTATATCTTCCCGTAGGAGATGTGGATGTAATTCACAAGTGAGTAACACTCTCGACTCCTAATTCATACAGATAACGTCGACATGCCACACCATCAAGCGCTGAGTACATATATATATGTACTAAATATAAACACAGAGACCCCAGTTAATAAAAGGAGGAACAGGAACCAGCTGAAGGTGGACTGCAATATTGAAAAGATTACCTAATATAAATAGCATAGGAGTAATTGACAGCAAGTCAAATGCAAGTAACGCTTGTGAAAACAAGCGGGAAATACAGAAAACTACTTTTCAATATATGATCAGCTCCAGAAGCTGACAAGAAGTGTTTTCTGTTGATTGTTTTGTGGGTTTGGTTTTATTTTAATTTAAGGCCCAAGACTCTCTAGCTGTTATTTAGTGTACTGGAAAGTAATCAAGTTCTAGCAAATAAATGTCCAAGTGATTCTAACAGGTGTCTAGAAAAGCAAATCCTACAAATGGCTATGTTTTTAGACTCGGATATTGAAGTCTCTGTGGAAATCCATTCAGTGGGAATATAAGCTCATGTCTAATGGCAGTCTCTGATTTAGACCAAAGCTGCTTTACTGACATTTGAGCTGTCCTATGGAGATCCTGTTCTAACTAGAAAACTGTACAGACTTTCACAGACCTTAAATTCCACTGAATACATCTCTTAGGTACTTTGCTCAAAGGAATGCTAAGCTCTTTTACTAAATCTGCGAATTACAGCTATTTGACAACTTTGAGTTTACAGCCTGACAGCTCACGTCATCAGTCAGAACATGACGAGCGAGGAAGGGGCTGCGTTGCTTGCTGGTGACTTACAGGGATCTTGTAATAACAATCAACTAGAAAATGTTGGAAAGCTGTGACAATCTGGAAGCTGTGACATCTGTTAAACACACTTGTTTTCATTCCTATTGACTGTAGTGAGATGCGAGTGGTATTTCATGGAAATGGAGTGGTTGTGTTCCAAAGTGGGAGCCAAAAGTCTTCCTCAAGGACCCGTGTTGTCATTCAGGTGAATCTCTATATAAATGACCACGACACGTTCTTAACGCTTGAGCCAGATTAGAAAGAAGTTAGTGAACAGATTATTTCTCTCTGACTGCAGGAGATAATGAAGTGAAAATAGTTAGCCGATGAACTTCGCAGGGAACAGAAGAGTAGATGAGAGGAACCTCGTGAAGTCCTTGCTGTTGAGTGCTTTGACGTGAGCAGTGCTGTCTACGTGGGAAGCGAACACAGACTAATGGCTTTATGGTTCAAAGCAACTCGGTGACAATTTAAAATGAAATGGGCAGCGTCAGAAGAGATGTAAACTCACAGGTGCACATATGTCATCTAGGTGTAGAAGGCCTTGAACGTGCAAGATGTGTTAAGTGTGACCAATATCAAGTAGAAGAGCTGTCTCTGTCTACAAGAAAAGATTCCTTGCTAGGTTCATTTGTTACGCCCTGTGACTGAAGTATGCGGTTCCTCGCAGTGGAACAAAGTTTCCTCTATGATATACTTTGTAGGCAACCTCTACTTGTTTTAATACACACTTGCCTGTAAATCCTCATCACTGAACCCGCTTTAAGACCTGTTAGAATGGCTGCACGGAAACTGAAGAAAACAGTGGTTTACCAGGTAGCGGCAACGTAGCCAACTAAATTCAGCCAGTGCTGCTCTTCAAAATAGGTGCAAAAAAGAACATGGCCATAGAAAAAACTGTACTTGCTGAATCACCGAACTGCTGCCAACACAGTTTTTGAATCACAGATCACACAACAGAGGTGGGCAACAGCTATGAGTACGGTAGCAAATATGTGAAGGGAAGCCCTTGGCACCGTCTAAGCCGCCTCTTGCTCTTCAGCCAGATGTTTATCTAGAACTGAAGGAAAGCTGTGATCAGCCTGGTTGTGGCTGACTAATATGTTTCTTTACCATTGACTAGCTATCCATGAACAGAGGAGATGAACTCATTATTTAAAAAACCCAAACCCACCTAGGTGATAAAGTTTAACTTTCCATTCTTTCCAAGAGCTTCTCCAGCAGTTTGTGGTTCTTTCCAAGGGCTCCATACCTTCTCACCAGCCTTGGGTCAGATTGGGACAGAGCATCTCTGATCCTACCGATGAGTCACCTTGAAGCTGCTCCCCAGTACGGACTGGAAAGTGATCTTTGTGGATCGGTCTGCAGCATATTGCACCGTTTGATGTGGTGGTCTGTTTCTGAAAGTGTCAAAAATACTACGGCTCCGTAAGGATTAACTGAAACATCTTAGAATGGTTCTAGAGTGGAGCCCAACGTGCTGCCAAGGTACAAGAACAATATAATCTACAAACTAGCTAGGACTAGTTAGGGAGAAGCTTGATGTGAGCAGGGTGTGGTTACCTAAACCCTGGTGTCTTCATCAGCTGAAAACTGAATGTTGTATGCCCGGGAAGCGCGTACGTGAATCTTTGCAACGTGACTGAACCTTTCTGTGAGAGTTGCCTCAAGTGCAAAGTCCGTATCCGCAGTCAGGCTCTCCGGTCATACGCATCTTGACACCGTCTTTTTGAAGAGAAGCAGGAACAATGTAAGAAAATGATCGCACAACTGAGAATCTATATTTGCCCTATAAGGAAGATCTCTAAAACCTTCCAAATGTCTAGACTTCAGTCTAGATTAATGTCTGTGGATCTCAAAATCTTGGGGCTGTCATCACAAAAGACACTATAAAAAGGTTGGAAATGGAGACCTTGCCGTAAGTCCTCTGGGTAATTGCCTGGCTCCTTTATGCCAGAGGAGGTAAGGTTACTTCACACAGGCAGTGCAATTACCTACCATACAAATGGAAAATGAAATTGCAACTTTGTGTGCGATTGTCAAGAAGACACCCAAACTACAGGCTACCTAGCAGAACTGCTGCCCTCTTCTTTGGGAGAAAAGCTTGCATTATTTTCTCTGGAAACAACAGATTTGAAGATGTTAATCTTTTTAAATGTGGCAAATGTCCTGTGAAAGATGATGATCTACTAAGTCTTTGAAAGCTGCAGAAACCAGTGTAATCTAACAGGTAGAGAAATCTCATCACCTGAGACCTCCTAGGGCTTTAGTGTGAAGCTGAAATTCAGACTGAGTTTAAACAGAGACAAAGCTGGCAGCAGATACAGGGCTTAAATACAGGTTATGTGATGCACTGGAGAACGAATTGAATGGTCCTATGCTGTTAGGATGGACTAATAACTGAGTAAGTGGTTTTCCCCTTTTTGACTATTCTTGTTCAAATCAGGGGCAAGAAGGAAAAAAAGTAAGCATACCAGCGCTACCTGTATTCCCTAGAGGGGGGGTATATAGGTTACAGTGGAGGCGGAGGAGGAGGTCCTTTCCTCTTGCAGTCTGAGGCAAATTAACAGCATATCTGTCAATGGGTCTTCTGGAAGGTTAAAAAAAAAATTCATTGAGAGATTATGAATTACAGATTAAAAAAAAAAAGCCTTGGTTGTAGTTACTCACCGTAAAAAAAAGGTCCTTTAATTTTAACCTTAGCCTTAATTTTGGGGAAGATGATGAGGGATGCAGGAAGTACTTTTAATCTGTACTTACTGTCGTGTTTTTGAAAGTAAACATTTTGCCTTAAAGAAGCTAAATTGGTTTGCACAGGTGTAAGGCTTTCTTTCATTAATATTTAAATAAATTGGGGACTGTCACTGCACTGCACTTTAGTATTTTTTTAATCAGTCTTAGTTGGATTGGGAAGCATTTATTTTGTTAGGAGGCTATAAAAAAAAAAGACTTATCCTTAAAATAAGTTAATAAAAATCTCTTGTGAAAATGCTGAAACTAAGTGGAATGTTTCCAGAAAAATCAAGCATTATTATGATTTTTTTTAAAGTGTGTGTAAAATAATCCTGTCTTCCAAAAAGATGCTTGAAGTTGTTTGAATAGAGTTGGCATCTGCCAGAGTAGAGTCACACATAAGATAACATGATTGACCATTTTTGGCATAGGATGGTCTAAATTGGCTCATCTGTTGGCTGTCAGTCTCTTCTGAATTAGATCCAACTCTTTGTAGGCACGTTTCCATCTGGTTAAGTTTAGGACTCAAGCTGTTTATATATTAAAAAAGAAAAAAAGTATTTTGTACCAATAACAGTTTCTGGAAAAAGGTTTTTGCTTCTGTTCCTAATGCGTTTCAAAACTACTTGGTTTTCTTGACTGGTCAAAATAACCTTCTAAAGAGTGAAAGAAGGTGTGCCCATGTATTCTGTTGAGACCCTTGAAACATGCAAATAAAATGGGAAGAAATTAAAACTTTTATACATACCTATTTAAATATATGTATGTATGCATGCATATAATTCTATAATATGCTATTCTTCTAAATTGGAAAACCAGATTTTAAGTCTGCTAATATTTTAACTGTGTGCATTGGGAAAGTAGGATGAATACATGCTGTTACATTCGCATTGAGTCTTTCTAAGATTGGCCTTGCGTTATTTTTATTCTGAATATTAGCCATCTGGCACTGTGTGCTGCAGTATTTAGTGCCACAAATAATAATGAAAAATATGGTAATATCTCGTGATACTTTAACATAAAAATATAAGACAGAGGGTATAAAGCTTTGGGCATATAATCTTAAAGCTGCCAAAGCATGTTGTTCCCTCTGCCCTTGTTTTCCGTAAATGATTCTTTGATGGGAGACAGCAGAGGTAATAGGAAAGTCATTGGTTAATGCACATTAATGAAACTGCGTTTCTTGTAGTTAACGAACCGCAGTCCTGAAGAAAGACGGGTAGGAAAAACTCCAGGATTGGTACCTTTCTGTTCAGGTAGATGTGGGCACGTCCAAGACACGCGAGAAAAAGGTACTTGGCTTCAGATATACCGGAGAGGGCTCTGTCTTTTCCCCAGCAGTCAAGCCCCGTAGAAATGCTTGAAGTTTAAAGAAAACAGCCTTTTCCTTCTGTCTCCCCACATCAACATATGATGACGAGACTGTTGCATATTCAGCAAAACTGTTGTTCTCGCTGTAGTTAAGTTGCATAATTAGACGGGGCTTAAATGAGATGAGAGCTAAACTTGAGTGATTCTGTAGGCTGGTGCAGAGGTGAATTGCAAGCTAACGTCACAGAACTTACCAAGCTTTCGGTGCCTCAGGAAAAGAGTTTAAGGATGTTTAGGTTCAAAGGAAGCGAGCGTTTTCATGAACGTTTGTTTTAGAGAACACTTTTGCTGGGAAGATGAATTTACCTTTACGTGTTTCTCTAAGGTTGGATTTATTTTTGAAGATCGGCCAAGCAGCAGTTAGGATGGCGAGACCTGTGTGGCCATGTCACATTGCTGCCCCGTCTGCATTAAACCCAGCCATTTTCATCAGCTCTGCTCTCTGTAACCTCTGTTCACTCCTGGAGCATCCCCTATACTTGAAGGAAGAGCGTAAAGCGTAAGGTGCCTCCAGGCACGAGGAGCTTTGTGCTTCCCGAGGGGATGAAATAACTTGTTAGGACGCTACAAGTAACAACTCCATCGGCAATGAACAGGACTAAACTTCCTTCTGTTTTCGTGCAGCCCGCCCCAAACAGAGACAGCAGCATAACATGGAAGATGGCAATGCTAAACAAAATTTGAGTTTCCACCTGTCAACAGAGAGTCCTCACCAGCTCTTTTGGCTCAGCCATCTTCATCCAGGAGTTTTAGATGCCAGCCAGCTTGGCCAAAGCAGCAGCGAGGTTTGGACTATGGGGTATCCAGAAACATCTGCTGCATGTCAGCGGTTCGGTAGTCCAGCGCACATAGCAGAGGCGTCCGGCCTCATCTGGGTCACTAGATTTACTGCCCGTGGGTAGATCAAATCAAATGTATAAGGAAGCCACAGCAGGTCTGATTTTTTTCCAGGCACGTGCTGGACCAAGGATCAATGCCCGAGCAGTAAATTCGGTGTGCACAGGCTGCGTGGGGCTCACGGCACACACGCCCAAATTCTGTACAGAAATGCAGGAGCCTTCAGCCAAGGGAGTCAGCACCATCTATCCGTATCCATCCGTCTGACTGAGTCCCCTCAATGGGCTAAAGGAGGTGGGAGTGCAGGAGGGGCTCTGGGACCCTGACGCTGATACGGCATCGGGAGTTTCAGCTTGGGGGCTACCAAGAGCCAAACAGCTCGGCAGCTCTGCTGCTGCAGTTGGTCGTGCTGTCTCAGAAGCTGTCGTTCAGCGTATCGGTCCCTCTGTCCTTCGTCTGAGCTTTCTACTTTGACACATCCTGATCCTTTTGCCTTCTCCAGGTTCCGTTCTAACCCGTGCTCTGGCTCATTGCAAATACGCCGGACCATTCTTGAGCCTTTTTTGTTGTTGCAGGCTGTTTTTCTTTTTTTTTCTTTTTTTTTCTTTGTTTTTCCCCCTCCTGCTAATACAGTAGCCTCCCCTAAAGTGGCCAAGGGTGTTAGTCCTGCCAAGGAAATGAGAGAACACAGAGCCTTCTGTCCGCAGAGCATTCGTCTTGGCCAAGGCACAAATGTAAGCTTTTATTTCCTCCTGTTCAGAAGCCACCAATAATGAGGTGTTTGGCCGAGGAAACGTGGTAAGACAAATGCGCAATTTAAACAAAGATTTACAATTTGAAGTTGAACTGCTGGGAGGAAGGTGGGGGGACATGGAGAAACAGATATGGACTAATTTGGGGGATCAGAGCCTACTAGGAGCACAGTTTTAATGTTGTATTGGGCCATGGGAGCCTCAGAGGCTCTTAAGTTCCTACTGGAACTTTCTGACTCGAATAAGGAGTTTTTTAGCCTTGTGAAGGAGTTGCAAGGGAGGGCTGGGGTTTTTTGGGCGGAGGGGGTTGACGGGTGGAGCAAGGAGCATATTGAGGAGCGGAGAAGCCTGGAAAACTAACCTGGGACCCTCCTCACCTTCCTTCTGTAGCTCTGTCAGGCACATTGGAAATTTGTCTTGCCCAGAGAGGTCACCAACAGCCTTGAGTTTCTACTGAGTGTTTCTGAAACATCGCCCGTCAGGGCAAAGAGAAGGTATGGGCTAAAGAGCAGCACTGTTTCTCCAGCTCCTCTTAGACGGCACGCTGGAAGGGGGGTGCAAAAAGACAGGAGTGTTGAGGGAGTCTTTCTGCAGCCGGTGGGGTTGATAATGAAGAACCCTTTCGGGTAGGGTTTCGATGTTTTTTTGACAAAGCCCTAAGGCTTGCCAGGCGTGACAGACAGGAAGGCAGAAATTCAGTACGTGGCAGTTCATGATTCCAGCTTTGTTTCTTCTTCAGGAATTGCTTCAGCCTCAGTAAGAATGAATCGCTGTTTGCAGGCTCAGCATTATTTCCCACAGCATGCAGTCAGTTTTGAACCGCACATCAGGACCTGGAAGGAAGGAAGGAGGAGATAGGGTGAGTCCCTCACCCACCTGAATCAAAGCTCCCCCCCCCAAGCATGGAGTGCCTCCCGTTCTGCCAGTGGTCGACATTCCACCCTTCTTGTTCAGAAGTTGGTCCTGAAAGTTTGACAGAGTGAGGGAAGAGACCCTCTCCAGCTCTTTGTGATCGGGTGGGATAGGAGGGTGATGCTTCCTGTTACCCTGCTGCCTTTTGCTCTGGTTTTTTAAGGTTCGTAACATCTGGGCAGCTTTCTGCTTGAACCATGGTTTTCCAGGCTTACCCAAGAGGCAGACCAGTTATCCTTAGGGTACTCGGCCCCCCGAGCTGGAAGACAGGGACGGCGAGCAGGATGAACCCCCCGTAATCCAAGAGGAAGCAGTCAATGACCTGCTACGCCACCTGGACACTCACAAGTCTATGGGGCCGGATGGGATCCACCCGAGAGTGCTGAGGGAGCTGGCGGAGGAGCTCACCAAGCCACTGTCCATCATTTATCAGCAGTCCTGGTTAA
>NW_008794630.1:2336430-2337896 GCF_000699145.1 Aptenodytes forsteri | reverse complement strand
GGGAAGTGGTTGAGTCCCCATCCCTGGAGGTATTTAAAAGACGAGTAGATGAGGCGCTTAGGGACATGGTTTAGTGGGCATGGTGGTGTTGGGTTGACGGTTGGACTTGATGATCTTAGAGGTCTTTTCCAATCTTAATGACTCTATGATTCTGTGATTCTAAGAGCGTAGGATTTGAGATCTTTGAAAATCACATTTGTGTTGTACTTGTGCGACAGGCAAACCAGAATCCTCCTGTGAACCTCTGCCTTTCTCTCCAGTACTCTTTAGCAGAGGGGCTGTGTATGGCAGAAATGAATCAGGCCATGCAAAATGAAGGATTTAACCCTTACTGGGTATGCCTTAGTGAGGCTCCCATGCGTCAGGAAAAGTAGGCATCAGGAAAAGAAGGAATGATCAGGAAAGAGGCGCTTGGAGAACTGGAAACCACCGTGGCATTGGCCTATTGCCATAATCCAGGTTCTACTATTTTGGGCTCTGACTCCTGCTTCCTAGACAGAGAAGCAAGGGTAGGCTCCCGGCATATATATGTGTCCGGGCACACAGATTTTGTGTGAAGGCAGCTGGGAGGATGGGACAGATGTAAATGTCTGATCTGCTCCATCTTACAGGTTGTAGTGAATGATTACGATGCGCGTTGCAGCTGCACTGCATTGGGGAGGTCAGGAGAGCAGTGAGGGTGTGCGGCAGGGCAGAGCGAGGCGCTGGCTGGCATTGCAATCGCTCCTCGCTCAGAGTTTTGTTGATCTCTTCCTACCAAAAGGAGTTTTCTTAGCACCTTGTTCTCGCACCTGTGAGTCTCTTTATTTGATGGTCTGGAAAATTAACACCCAGCCAAGGTGGGTAGTGCACTTCCATCATGTCGGTGCACTTTTTACATCTGTTTGTGGCAGAACATAAAAAGGTCACAGTGCACAGACTGCACTGACAATTTTTAAGATTGCCCGAGATGCTGTGCAGAATTTTATGCTGCTGATCGATTAGTATTGTGGTAGTTCTGTAATTGAAGTACCTTAGATGAGTAGCGTGTGGATAAGGGAAGTAAAGCCATTATACTGTATCGCAGCTACGAGGATAATCTTTGAGCCTCATGTTTGTGTTCTCTCTAAAAGACAGCATTTAAATAAATACTTGGGTTGTCGTCTTCTAAACTGGATCCAGGTGCAATGCTTATTTAATTGAATGTATCTTTTCATCTCCACGACGGCTCTCCCCACACTTACGTCTAATCTTACCAATGTGATTACGTTCTGCTGATTGCTGTAGTTGCCGGCCTCCCTGCGCGCAGCACCGCTGCCGTCTCCTTTCCAAAGACATCAGGAGGAGTCGGGTAGGTCTGACACACTCGGGTGTCGGTGCCCCGGCACTTCCCGCTCGCTGCGAGGTGCCTTAGCAGAGGAGCCGCCAGAGTTGCTCGTGTGCCTTTGGCGGCACTTTTGAAGGCAATAGCCTGTAATGGCGCGGCG
>NW_008794630.1:2334179-2335867 GCF_000699145.1 Aptenodytes forsteri | reverse complement strand
TAAAGCAATTAGCCTGTATGTGAGCGTGCCGGTGGCAGAGCGGAAAACCTGCCCCGAGTTCATGAAATTTTGAGAGCAGTTAATGAACACCGTCCAAATGTCTGTTTATTTTACTGAGCGCTGCCGGTGCACCGTCGCTGTCTCACCTGACCCTGATTAATTACTCATTTATATTACTTGAATCTTTCTGTCAAGAAAATAAAGGGGGGGTGTGTGTTTACGAAATTAAATGCAGTATTATGGTAGAGATTACAAATGTGCAAAGGTGTAGGGACGGAACTGTGCGATTTCCACAGCAACGTGGTGATGCTGGAGAGGAAGACCGTAACTGAGGATAGGGCTGGGAGGTGCTACTGCTATCCCAGTGACTCTCTCTGCGGCCTTGGTCAAATCGCTTACTGCTCGCCTCTGTTGCTACAGCTGGGCGTAACGCTTCAAGTGTGTGCCTTGCTGCGGCGGGAATGAATCATTTATTGGCGTGTGATGTATAGCATGTCCTGGCTACCACCGTTAATGAAGAACAAATGAGATTAGTTGCTTATTTTGCAGTACTGAAAGTTGATGTGTAAAGTGTTCCAAGTTCAGAGAGCGTTACTTTGGTTGCTGTACGCTATTCCCGTTTTATTACCACAAAGACACATGGGGCTCTCCGATGCCGCGAGAACAAGGACTGAAGTGCTTGGTATTTTAAAATCTTAGTCATGGTATTACCTAATCAACTTTTTAGACTGTATGCATTGCACTGTCTAAGATGAAAAGGCAGAAGAATTTCGTGTAAGCTCAAGTGGTAACTTAAGAATAGGAACCTCTGTTTTATATCACAGTGAATTCAATTAAACCGAAAGGCCAATACTCATCTTGCTTTTCTTCAACTGCAGTTAAAATACTTGTGTCTGGTTTGCTTTCTATTTGCGAAACAATTCTGTTGATTCCAAAGATACACTAACAACACTCTTCTCCAGTCCCCAGTGCAATAGCTCTGGACACGGCGCACGTGCGAGGCTAGCAGCGCTGCAGACGTCACGGAGAAATAGGGCTGCGATGCTAAAAGCTATTGTGGGGGTCCTGTGAGAATGGATGTATTTCATAAGCTCGCAGGCTCTAGAGGTGTAGGTGCCTGCCTTGCCCCTTTCTCTCACCCTCCTGTTCTGCAAAAGGCAGCGTCCGGCGAGTCCCTGCCTTCCCCTGGCATCTCAGCAAGTCCTAAGCAATCTTCAGATGAGGCGGCCTCTTCTTTTTAATGAACATCTGACTGTAGAGCACAGTTTTAGAAGCTGTTATGTATTAATAATGTGATAATGAAAATAAATCAAAAGAGCTGTTCCCCCCCCCGACCTGATTTCCCCTCCCTTTCCCCTGTTCCCTTCTGGCACCTATTGCGCTTTGGGGAATTAAACTGGATTGACAGACTTCACTCGGGAGCGAGTTTCACTTCGCTGCTCTGGAGGAGCGATACCCCGGGGCCGCGCAGGGAGGGAGCGCCGGCACCCGCGCGGCACAGCGCCCGCCCCGGCCCCTGCCCGCCGCCTCCATTGTAAACTACGGGCCGGTACGGCCTGGCCTTCCCTTCCCTTCCCTCCCCGGCAGCCGAGAGGGGTGCGGGCGAAGCTCCGACCGCACGCCGCCCGCCTTCCCTCCCCATCGCTGCCCAGAAGCGCCGCGATAAGCGCACGGCCGGGGCGCTGTCC